>NC_139962.1:41751680-41881680 GCF_963454915.1 Gymnoscopelus microlampas
TTTTCTCCCCCTAGTGCACAAACAAGGGATAATGGAGGGAGAGCTGAAACCCTGTGAATGTAAAGGAGTTTTTTATTATACTGGGGAGGGTTGTGATCTAATTTGCAATTAGTTATTACAATGGTTATAATATGATAGACTATATCATATTATGATGATGACTAGTGGACAGTGTGCTCACAAACAGTACACATTCCTTCTATGGGCAAACATCCAGATCTGCCTCTCCCAAAAACAACTTAAGCCAGAGACCTCTTTACAAAAAAAAGAAAAGAATAAAAGTCTGTCCAATGAGAGCAAATGCAGGTGGGAAAAAAAGGCTTAATTCTCGCAGTATAATTTCTACATAACTATAACAAGGTGTTAAAAGTTATACATACTATTAATAGATCATGTAATATAATCAAACTGTCCGCAAGGTATTAGGACCAAAATGTTGCACAAGAGGTTTTTAAAGGTCAAAGGTTTTCTCTGCCAATATGCTTATGTGGAACTTTTTGCCAGACCCAGAGGTCGGCCTACATGAGGCTTTGTCCCTCTTTCGTCCATACATGGGCATGTCAGTTTTCTGTCCCCCTTTCGTCCATACATGGGCATAGAAGGGACCTCTGAAAACGGACACAGGCTGACACGTCATGTGAAGTCCGGCTTAGCCGTGACGTAGTGCTCTGTTCTTATAAAGTACTTATTCTGGGTCTGGCAGAACCAGGTCTCCTGGTCTTGTTTCCTATGGTTTACCGTCCAAATATTTAAAAGGGAAAGTTGTGACCGGGCTTTATATTACAAAATAAAAAATATTCCCAAAATGAGCACTGACCTAGGATCAGTGGCCAAGGATTAATCCTAAATATAGGTATGCCATAATAGATTTTAAATGTCATGCTGGTCAAATTAAGATTTTAAACTGGCCAGCACAAGATTACTATTGGTGGATATGAATCTGATTCTTTTATAAAGATTATTCTATTAATTTGATTCAATGTTCCTCAATGTAAAAAGCCCCATAATCTCCCCAAGAAAGAAGAAACATTATTCCAATGTTTATGATGTGAATGGAATTGAGGACCTTTTATGGCTGTGTTTGTGTGCACACTGTATCTGATGTCAGTTGAACTCTGAAGTAGGATAACAATCTTAATGGGCCTTTCATATCAATACATTAAGTACATGACTGTTTAGTCATACATCCCAGCTGATGTCGCCAATAACATGAAAACATCATAGGTCCCAGGAGGGAAGTCACTGGATATTTGAAGGGGACCTGATGTACATCTGTGGGTCTTAAAGCCCCAATCCGCAATTAGTCCACCCCAGAATGTATTTGTGCTTTATGTTGAGAATAGAGAGACAGGAAATCAAGGGCAGAGAAAGGGTAGACATGCATGACATGATAGGAGGTCTATTCAAACTAGGGACCTCACGACTCACGTGGAGTTTATGGTCGGTGTAACCTCCTTCCCAGCCTTTTCTCATCTCATTAGGAGAAAAGGCTGGTACAGAACTATGGCAGAAAGTGTCTATAGGGCGGGACTTCTATTGTATGTACTTACCCCCGGAAGCTGTCTTTTTTTCAACCAATCACGACACAGAACTCCACAGCATCAACACAGCATCAACATAACTTCCTTGGGTGGTACTTCCTGTACTTTTGCTTAGACACTTGAGCTACCAGACACTCCTCACAATTCTGTTATTCAAATGACAGCGGAAGGACAATGGAATGTGGCTTTAAAATGATAAAGGACTACCTATAGTCAGAAGTTTTCATGTGGGACGTGTACAATTACCAGAACATTTTGTGCACATAGACACAGTTGATGTAAAGTTAAATTGAAATTGTAATGCCTGTTTGCTTAATACTCAATATTGCTTTTGGAGAATGGTTTTATTTCCTGATTACCAGGTTAAAGACTCAGTCAGCCTACCTCACCTTGTACACTCATTCTTCTGTGTATTTATGTATCTACAGTCTACACACATACAGTATGTGCACACAATATAGACAGAAGTACACTAGTAACTGGATAGTAGTATACAATTCAACCAAACCCCACTGATCACTAAAACACCTACACACAAATATAGTCTGTCTGTCCAGTCTACCTCTTCACTCCTCTCTGGCCTTCAATTCAGAAACACTTGCTGCCTTTCCACACCTGTCTGTCTGTACCATATCCTGTCCATCTTTGTTTAATCACTTATTTCTGCGTATTACCTGTCTGTCTGTCTGCCTGCCTGCCTACACGTGTCATCTGTTAGTGTGTGTAGCCTGTCCTGTCCTCATCTGCCTGCTACCATACCTGTTGCCTCTCCAAGCTGACGTCTCCTTTAAATGAGATGTTTGGACCTAATGCTACTGTCTGTATTGTCATGTGATCTGGACATGACACTGGGAAATGTCTGTTACTTGGAGGGTTAAACCACTCAATTTCACTTTCAAAAGATGCCTGGGCCTTACTGAGAGTTCAATTTGATCTGTTTAGTAGTTACATTAACCAGTGTTTCCCCTGAGGGGAGAAACTGTTGGCTAATATGTGAAACAAACTCATAATGTGCAATGTCTCACCCATATGACTCAGGATGGCTCAGTCACATGACTAACAGCTGAATACTGAAACTGAGTGGTATTTCGCCTAATGCATAATTGATTTGCAGTTTTAATATGTGGTGACTATATTGACATGCAGTGAATCCATCTTTTTATAGGAATGATCTTCCAACTGAGACTGTAAACAGACAGTAAACAGTTCAATTCAAACAGACTTGAGTGAAAGCGTGATCTTTTGAGTGAAAGCTTGATATTTCTCTTCTAACAGGTTGCTGTTCCCACTAGGGTTGCCAACCATCCCTTGAAATACGGAATCATCCCTTATTTAGAAACTAAAAGACGTGTCCCATATTGAACTGATGGGACACACTTTGTTCCTTATTTTTGCGACTCAATCAATGACACACATCTTACAAGTTAAAACAGCTCGTATACTATGTATACTGTATACTATAATACATATAAGACCCTGGCGAGGGTGGGAGTTGAAAGTGTGACTTCTGCTTGTTAAGCGGCTGCTCTATCCATAGCTCAGTCGGAAGAGCTCTTGACTTCAGACCACAAGATCATGGGATCGAATCCCAGCACAGAAATCTTGGCATCTGAGCAATCTGGCTCCCAAGGGTCTACTATCTTTTTTCGCCTTTATCATAAAGGTTGCTGAAATTTTTTAAATAATATAAAGGTAATGTCAAATACATTTGAGACAAAATTGAGACATGACGCTTTATTAGCAAGACTAGACAGTCTTTTATAATATTATTCCTCATGTTGCTGTTTTCCCCTGAAACCCCTTTACTGTTACAGAGCAGAACTGGCTTAGAGTCTGTGCTGATGATGTGGCCATAGCTGAATGGTTAGAGAGCCTGGGCCCTATTTCACGAAAGGTGAATTAAATAAGCCTGGGCTTAAGTCAAATCCAGGCTTGACAAAGTCGGGTCCGTATAGCCTGGTTTATTCCGTTCCATGAACGCTATTATACAGTATATATTATATACCTATTATATGCGCCATGCATGCAATGTAGAGATTACATGGAATCCATCTATTTATATGTCTGCAGTGCCATCCACGGGGGTCCCGGCGGCGATAACGGGGGCGGCGGTATGTAACGGGGGTCCCGGCGGCGGCGGTATAACGGGGGTCCCGGCGGCCGTGGTATAACGATAACGGGGGTTCCGGCGGCAGTGGTATAACGATAACGGGGGTCCCGGCGGTGATAACGGGGGTTCCGGTGGTGGTAAGGGGGGCGGCGGTATAACAGGGGTCCCGGTAGCGATAACGGGGGTCCTGGTGGCGGTAACGGGAGTAAAAAAAAGGCATTTTTTTCGGGCTTGTAGATCTTTGATTTTTGCATAAGAATTGAATAAGTGTGGGGAAACTCATTGGTTTGTGATCAGATTTAGCCTACTGCTTAAAGGGCAAGACCACTTTGGTAGAGGTTTGGGTTGTGTAGTTACCTTGCCATCATGATGCAACTCCATGTGTACGTCAGACATATTTTATAATATTTAAAAAATCTGTATTACATTATCAAACATCTAACAACAATATGAACTATAATGTTAACAGAGTGACAATGACATATCACATGAGTCATTGTGAAACAATTATGATTCATGGTCACACACTATTTCAGTAGTATAATTAAATTGATTATATCTTATTGTATTTATTTCATTTTATTTGAATGCAGGGTCATTAAAATGAGTCCATACACAAACACATGTGTTGAATTAACTGTGGAAGAACTTGAAGAACAAGGCACTGGATTAAGTAAGCTTGGCTGTTAGCCTGCTCCTGACCAGGCTAACTTCACAGCTAAATTGCCATGGTAACTAAAGTGGGATTGCTTCAATTCTCTTTCGTGAAATCTAGTCATGGATAAACTTAGCCAGGGTGAACTGGCTAAATAATATAATTCAGCTTTCATGAAACCGATTCATCCCTAATCCTGGCTAAATTAAGCCAGGATAGGTGTTAAAGCCAGGCTTAAGCCCTAATTCACCTTTCGTGAAATAGGCCCCTGGTTGGCAAGCCATAAATCCCAGGTTCGATCCCAGGCCTCAGCAATGTGTCAAAGTGTCCCTGAACAAGACACTTAAAAGAATAGTTCACCCAAAAAATACTTATTTTCTATCAATTACACACTCCATGAAGCCTTGAATTCATGGAGATTTTTTTGTTTTTGACACATTCCTGAGCACAGACTCAGACATATTGGTGCATGGCGCATATTATAGGCTATCGCATTGTAGATTAGTAGGCGATAATTCCAATATTTACTATACACTCCTCATGTTTAAGCCTAACTGAATTATATATTTATGGACTTGCATATATTTTTGGACGACTTGTGCATTTAATTTGTCGGCAATACTTTGCCACGCTTTCTCCCTGGATCCATTTATTGCGGCCGTGGTTCCTTTCTTGCTTATACATTTTACTTCCTCGTATGATTCCGGGGAGACATAAAATTTCTCTTTTGGGTCATGAGTCAAGACCCAGGCTCCCGGGGAGACATCAAATTTCTCTTTTGGGTCTTGAGTCCCAAGACTGAGTCCCAAGACTCAAGACAACAAAAGAGAAATTTGATGTCTCCCCGGGAGCCTGGGTCTTGACTCAAGACTCTTTTGGGTCTTGAGTCTTGGGACTCAAGAGGATATCAAGGACCTCATTGGAAACAAGACCGCAAGGACTTTTATGAACGGACCTTTTAGATTTTAGATTTTAAATGTAACTGTGCTGTTTTACATTTTTTGCCTAATAAAATATTCAATCAATCAAAAAACCCAAAAGAGAAATTTGATGTCTCCCCGGGAGCCGGGACGCAAGCCGGGGACGTCTGCACTTTTGGCCTTGCGGTGGATGGACGGATCAAGCTATCTTCCTGCGACGTGGGGGGACCACTGCAAGGGTGCAATGTGGACATCGGCACGACATGACGACAACTTTTCGAGGATCTACGGGGAGAGGCCCTCATGACCAGATCTAGGATGACTGCACGACTCATCTGGCTGCACAAATTATCGGTCGCAGCACAATTTACGGTACACTAATTTGACATAATAAGCCGTTATTACAAATAATGTGTTTCTTATTAGCAATAATATTTTTTTATTATTAAGAAACAAACATTGTTATACCCTTATTTTCCACTATTATCCCTTAATTATGTTCTAATTAGAAATTGAATGAAAAGTAACAAAAGGTGTTATTAGAAATGGTGTTCTCTGCTATTAGACAGAAACAAACACAGTTATACTCTAATTATGGAACATAATTCCTAGAGGCTAACAAAGCCTAATAAGACCTAACAAAGCCTAATAAGACCTAACAAAGCCTAATAAGAACCCCGCAACTACTAACTACACGATGTGATGTTAGGCTACTATTAGTCTACTGTAAGGGTTTCGTTAGAACAAATGTGTTCTTTATTAGGCCTTTATTTAATGTTATTTCCACTTACTTCAAGTTACTTTACATATAATTACAACAGAACTGTACCGTAAATTGTACATCAGCCATTCCGGGCAAACTTCATGACACATTATCTTCTTCCTACCTTTTTTTGATTTTGGCCTCCACACATAGTGATTTTTTCGGATTTAACTTTCGTTTCGGTAGTGACAAACTTTCGTTTCAGCAGTGACACAATGGTGAAAAAAAAAACTTACTAAGGCCAGAGCTCGATGAATGTTAGGGACCAAAAAAAGTCACTACAAAGTACTACCAATCAACTCTAAATTGCCTGAAACGTACTCCTAACAGGTTTTTGGGGGGACGATTTTGGCCTCCACACTTAGTGATTTTTTCGGATTTAACTTTCGTTTAGGTAGTGACAAACTTTCGTTTCGGTAGTGACACAATGGTGAAAAAATAAATGTACTAAGTCCAGGGCTCGATGAATGTTAGGGACCAAAAAAGGTCACTACAAAGTACTACCAATCAACTCTAAATTGCCTGAAACGTACTCCTAACAGGTTTTTGGGGGGACGATTTTGGCCTCCACACTTCGTGATTTTTTCGGATTTAACTTTCGTTTCGGTAGTGACAAACTTTCGTTTCGGTAGTGACACAATGGTGAAAAAATACATTTACTAAGTCCAGAGCTCGATGAATGTTAGGGACCAAAAAAAGTCACTACAAAGTACTACCAATCAACTCTAAATTGCCTGAAACGTACTCCTAACAGGTTTTTGGGGGGACGATTTTGGCCTCCACACTTAGTGATTTTTTCGGATTTAACTTTCGTTTCGGTAGTGACAAACTTTCGTTTCGGTAGTGACACAATGGTGAAAAAATAAATGTACTAAGTCCAGGGCTCGATGAATGTTAGGGACCAAAAAAAGTCACTACAAAGTACTACCAATCAACTCTAAATTGCCTGAAACGTACTCCTAACAGGTTTTTGGGGGGACGATTTTGGCCTCCACACTTCGTGATTTTTTTGGATTTAACTTTCGTTTCGGTAGTGACAAACTTTCGTTTCGGTAGTGACACAATGGTGAAAAAATACATTTACTAAGTCCAGAGCTCGATGAATGTTAGGGACCAAAAAAAGTCACTACAAAGTACTACCAATCAACTCTAAATTGCCTGAAACGTACTCCTAACAGGTTTTTGGGGGGACGATTTTGGCCTCCACACTTGGTGATTTTTTCGGTTTAACTTTCGTTTCGGTAGTGACAAACTTTCGTTTCGGTAGTGACACAATGGTGAAAAAATAAATGTACTAAGTCCAGAGCGTGATGAATGTTCCCTGTTTGTATTTTTACTCATGCAAACTGAGAACAGATGGACTTTTACTTGTAACAGAGTATTTATATTATCACTACTTTTACTATAACAAGTTTATCATTTGTTTATAATAATTTAAGTTAATATAAAAGTTTGAATATAAGCTACTTCTTTCACCACTCGCCTATCACAGGAAGAGTGTGTGTGTGTGTGTGTGTGTGTGTGTGTGTGTGTGTGTGTGTGTGTGTGTGTGTGTGTGTGTGTGTGAGTGTGAGTGTGAGTGTGTGAGTGTGTGTGTGTGTGTGCGTGCGTGCGTGCGCACGTACGTGCGTGGGTGCATGTGGCTTTTTGAATCCATACCAGCAATGGAGGAAAAAGTACTACATTTTTACTTATTAAGTATCAATACTGCAATGTAGAAATACTCTGTAAGTGCGGAATTCAACTAGCCTGGTTCCAGACCATAGACCCCGCCCACTCTCTGAGTGGACTGCCCCTCTTGAAGACTGCCCCTCTTGAAGGACTGCCCCACTGAAGCTCCACGCAGCTTCAGTCTGATAATCAGGCTAGAATTCAACATTTACCAGTACAAAAGTATTCGTATTAAAATATACGTAAGTACTGAAAGTAAAGTACTCATTTTGCAGAATGTCCCATTTCACAAGTTTCCAAAATGCATGAAAATGCTTTTAAAATAGCCAATATACAAGCTCACAACAACGCAACGCTTTTCTACTTGTTGTGAGCTTGTAGATCGGCTATTTTCATAGGGCTGAAATGGTTAATGTATGTTTTGTAATAATGATAAACATTTACAAAGTAACTAGTAACTAATATTTTCAAATAATTGTAGTGGAGTAAAAGTACAATAGTTGCCTCTGAGATGTAGTGGAGTAGAAGAAAAAGTTTTGGAAATTGGAAATACTCAAGTAAAGCACAAACACCTCAAACGTTAAGTACGTACAGTACTTGAGTAAATGTACTTAGTTACTTTACACCACTGCATCCTCCACACAGCAGTAGATGATTTAGTGCTGATTAGTCTGGGGATCAATTCACTCTGCAGGGTGAAGATCCGGTTAGAAAACGGAAACGGAAATGATACGTTCACGTACGTGTTCAACACACCGGATCCAGTAGGCGGGGCTCTAGAGCGGATGTGATACGGGTTTAAATTGGACGCAGGCGCACCACGTCTAGTTTCAACAGTTACTTTGTTTGCAACATGCCACTCTGCTCCCACTGTGGAAGGTAAAACTGATGTTTGATTTATATCAACATGACACGTTTTTATCCACCGATATTTAACACCATTATTATTTAAGCATTCGAGGTGTTCTAGGACTGAAGTATTTAGCCCTAGAATGTCTGTGATCTTACATACATTTCAAGAAAATAACGTGTGTATGTAAACTGATGTCATGTGCAGTTGGGGTGAAGAAACACAACCATTTCACTCCTAATAATACCTATTTGATTTGACATCCTGACTTGCTGCTGTAGCTGAGGCTTGAACCTGTTACCTGCGGCTCACTAGTCAGTGACTCTATCCATTCACCTACAGCTGTTTCCTTGGAATCTGTGGTTCTGAAACATTTTGTTGTCAACCCCCCAAATTGACATGTATTTGGGCAGTGGACCCCAATGTGAAAATATGTAGTGTCAGGGCCCCCCATGAAAAAGATTTATATTTATGCTGTAACACATTTTTTTTAAAGTTATTTGTCTTGTTTGTTGTTCAAGTCAAAGCACCAGGAAGGCTGTACTTGTCAGCCATCTGTTAGCTCAATGGGTTGAGACGCAGTATTCATGATCCAGAGGCCATGAGTTCAAATCCCATTGATGTCTTTCCTATGATTCTTTCCTTTGCAGACTGGCTTCCAGAAGATCAACTGAAAACTACCAGGAAGGCTATATTTGTCATCCAACTGTTAGCTCAATGGGTTGAGACGCAGTATACATGATCCAGAGGCCATGAGTTCAAATCCCATTGATGTCTTTCCTATGATTCTTTCCTTTGCAGACTGGCTTCCAGAAGATCAACTGAAAACTACCAGGAAGGCTGTACTTGTCAGCCATCTGTTAGCTCAATGGGTTGAGACGCAGTATTCATGATCCAGAGGCCATGAGTTCAAATCCCATTGATGTCTTTCCTATGATTCTTTCCTTTGCAGACTGGCTTCCAGAAGATCAACTGAAAACTACCAAGAAGGCTGAACTTGTCAGCCATCTGTTAACTCAATGGGTTGAGACGCAGTATACATGATCCAGAGGCCATGAGTTCAAATCCCACTGGTGTCTTTACTGTGATGCTTCCCTTTGCAGACTAACTTCTAGAAAAACAAGTTAAAACCACCAGAAAACCTGTAACTCTCAGCCAACAGCATAGCTCAACTGGTAGAGCGTCTGTCCAATAACATGACTTGACTTGACTTGAGTGGGTTCGATTCCCACTCGAGTCAAGTGTCCCCGGTAACTTGGGGCAACGGATAAATTGACTGATATCCGTAGAATAACTTGTAGGAGTGTCCTGGTTCAGTAGGGCCCAGAGTAGGGGGAGGAGTAGGGCCCTACTCCTTTTATCCGTTGCCCCAAGTTACCGGGGACACTTGACTCGAGTGGGAATCGAACCCACTCAAGTCAAGTCAAGTCAAGTCATGTTATTGGACAGACGCTCTACCAGTTGAGCTATGCTGTTGGCAGAGAGTTACAGGTTTTCTGGTGGTTTTAACTTGTTTTTCTAGAAGTTAGTCTGCAAAGGGAAGCATCACTAAGGATATCAGTCAATTGATCCGTTGCCCCAAGTTACCGGGGACACTTGACTCGAGTGGGAATCGAACCCACTCAAGTCAAGTCATGTTATTGGACAGACGCTCTACCAGTTGAGCTATGCTGTTGGCTGAGAGTTACAGGTTTCCTGGTGGTTTCAACTTGTTTTTCTAGAAGTTAGTCTGCAAAAGGAAGCATCACTAAGGATATCAGTCAATTGATCCGTTGCCCCAAGTTACCGGGGTCACTTGACTCGAGTGGGAATTGAACCCACTCAAGTCAAGTCATGTTATTGGACAGACGCTCTACCAGTTGAGCTATGCTGTTGGCTGAGAGTTACAGGTTTTCTGGTGGTTTTAACTTGTTTTTCTAGAAGTTAGTCTGCAAAGGGAAGCATCACAGTAAAGACACCAGTGGGATTTGAACTCATGGCCTCTGGATCATGTATACTGCGTCTCAACCCATTGAGTTAACAGATGGCTGACAAGTACAGCCTTCCTGGTAGTTTTCAGTTGATCTTCTGGAAGCCAGTCTGCAAAGGAAAGAATCATAGGAAAGACATCAATGGGATTTGAACTCATGGCCTCTGGATCATGAATACTGCGTCTCAACCCATTGAGCTAACAGATGGCTGACAAGTACAGCCTTCCTGGTGCTTTGACTTGAACAACAAACAAGACAAATAACTTTAAAAAAATGTGTTACAGCATAAATATAAATCTTTTTCATGGGGGGCCCTGACACTACATATTTTCACATTGGGGTCCACTGCCCAAATACATGTCAATTTGGGGGGTTGACAACAAAATGTTTCAGAACCACAGATTCCAAGGAAACAGCTGTAGGTGCATGGATAGAGTCACTGACTAGTGAGCCGCAGGTAACAGGTTCAAGCCTCAGCTACAGCAGCAAGTCAGGATGTCAAATCAAATAGGTATTATTAGGAGTGAAATGGTTGTGTTTCTTCACCCCAACTGCACATGACAGCAGTTTTATATCAGTTTACATGTACGTTATTTTCAGTGATGAAGACAAACCGCACAGACGTTCACTGTACTTTAGTACATTTTGTAAACTTATGACTCTGAGTAGAGTAAAATATCTATAAATCCTTAGTACATGTTATTATGTGCCCTATAGTAAAGTGAAGACAGTTCATCATTTACAACTGTCTGTTAATGTGACTTTCTCCTTACCTGTTGCAAACTACCTGGCTTTCATGAATGCAGATGCCAAACAATTACTAGAATTATCTTTCATGTTTAATATATGATTCGTAAGACATTCGTAAAGAGTGTGTTGACCATTTGCTAACGTTATCATGGGCCTTGTTGTAAAGTGAAGACTATGCATTATTATTTCATGTTTAACAGTGATTAGTAAAACATGTGACATCAAAAAGTGGCAAAAGTAACGTTATATAGTATACAACAATTTATTAAGGTATAAAATGTAGCAACTCTTGGCCACAGCACACACACTGACATTTAAACAAAGAAATTAATCACAACAGAATCACAGAGTAGCAGCTTGGAGCCTCTGCAAGTTAGCTTTAGCTGCTAAGCTAAACTGCTAAGCATGGAGGACATTACTAGCCTACACATCAAAACAAACATTGGACATTACTAGCCTACACATCAAAACAAACATTGTGGATACAAACAGCCACCATCAAAATACCCCCTAGTCATAATGCTGCTTCATGTGTGTAAGATTAGCCATTTTATGTTACCTCGATCACCTGCAACAAGACAGTTAAAACACATAAAACATGAATTAGACATATTTCTGTCCAGTCTGCAACTGCATCACTGTTCACTTCCTCCCTAGTAGGCTACTGCAGGTGTAATGCAGGTAATCAGTGTGTTGCCAGATTTTGCAAAAGAAACAAGCGGACAGGTCTATGAAAACAAGCCCAAAAGAAGCAACTAGGCTCAGGCTCATGATAACGTCTGCAAATGGTTTACATACTCTTTACGAATGTCTTACGCATCATTTGCTTAACATGAATGATAATTCTAGTAATTGTTTGGTGTCTGCATTCATGAAAGCCAGGTAGTTTGCAACAGGTAAGGAGAAAGTCCACATTAACAGACAGTCATAAATGATGAACTGTCTTCACTTTACTGTAGGGCACATAATAACATGTACAAAGGATTTATAGATATTTTAGGAATGTTTTACAAAGCATGTTAAACATGAACAAACACATTAACAGACAGTTGTAAATGATGAACTGTCTTCACTTTACTATAGGGCACATAATAACATGTACTAAGGATTTATAGATACTTTAGGAATGTTTAACAAAGCATATGTTAAACATGAACAAGCTACCAATAGCTTGTATATATTATGTAACATCAGTTACAAATGATTTAATAATCATTTACAGATGTATTATACATGGCTTATTCATGAATAGTTACTAATACCTTTATAGATGATTTGTAACCGTAGTTATAAAGGTTTTAGTAATCATTTACGAATGTCAATAAACGGGTTGTTAATAATTTGTTAATAGTCTACAAACTGCATATAAACGTTTATAAATGCTTTAGAATGGGTTGTTACAAATGATTTAATAATCTTTTACAGATGTATATAAATGGCTTATTCATGAATAGTTCACTACTTACTAATACTTTACAAATGATTTGTAACTGTAGTTATAAAGGTTTTAGTAATCATTTACGAATGTCAACAAACAGGTTGTTAATGATTTGTTAATAGCCTACAAACTACTTATAAACGTTTATAAATGCTTTATAACGGGTCATTATTGTAAAGTGCTACCAAACATAAAACCATAAAGGGTAAATACAACACTATGAACATAAATAAAACAGACCATATACAATGGTAAATACAACACTATGAGTAGGGCACTGCAGGGAATTGAACCCCATCCCGGTAAACCAGGAGAACCACACCAGAGCCTTTGTTTTTATGTTGTTATTTACAAATCACATGGTAAAATTCACTCATTTACATTTCAACAGTAAAGTCACTTCACAATTTTCAATGTAGATATTCATATATACTCTTTGTCCAGAGTGACTCACAATAAACAAGGTAAACACATACATAGAATGCAGAGACAGTGTAGTGTCTCAGTAAACTAGGATCACAGGTAAACCAAGAACCTAGCATCAGTCTAAACGGTATAATAAATAATAAATAATCTGTACATAGAAACTATAGGATGCCAGGTCAACAAATGAACCCAGCATCTGAGGCATTTTTTACTTTAGTGGAGTATTTCCAATTTTCAGTACTTTTACTTACACTCCACCACACCTCAGAGGCAAATATTGTACTTTTACTCCACTACAATTATTTGAAACCTTTAGTTACTTTGTAGATTTTGATTATTACTACAAAACATACAAACATTAACCCTATTTAAACTTTGGCCATTTGAAAATAGCAGATCTACAAGCTCAAAATGCATCTAAGTGCTACAGGATGAGGTGGAGTCTGAAGATGAGTCTCTTCACATAACAATGATGAGCTACGCTGTTGGTCACAGAATTCCTGAAGCAGCACAGCTGTACAGTTACAGATAATGAGCCTATTGAGATCAGATACGGTAATGTTTAGTGATATAGCACCTTTATAAAAAAAAGAAGAAAGCAATAAATAAACAAATACAATTTTAAAAAAAAACATCACATTCAAATACAGTAAATGGATGTTAAAACAAAACATACATTACAACTGAAATATTTTTTGTGCAAATATTACATAATTTCCAATGATATTATCCATCAAAGACTAATGCTATTATGTAATTTTGACAAGCCTATGAAGTCATGACGACCAAGAAGAAAACAGGAAAACAATAACCCAAAATACATGTCAATAATTAACATTACAACAATAAAAAAGGAGAAAAACTAAAACTAAATACAGATAAGATACAATAAACTAACAGATATTCAAATTAATATTTGCACACAAAAAAAAAACTCTTGCTGACCTCCCTCATCCATCCCGTCACAGTTCATCCATTTACCAATTTAGTTTATCCACTGAACAAGGCTGCCATGTTAAAGGACAAGTCAGGACTAGAATAACAGCCTTTTTTCCTACTTTTATTGATCCCAAATGACTGGCCATGGAAAATTCATGAACAGGCCATAAATAGGTAGCCATTTTTTCACTCCACACAAACTTTAAGGAAAACTCCTTAGACAGAGATTAAGAAAATATATTTGCATTTTATTTGTTCATGCTCATAAAGTGCTCCAAGAGCTAAGCAAAGTGAAAAATGCAGCAGCAAACTTTTGGGTCAAAGGACCATCGTCAGTGCCTCGCCTACTGACCGCCGTGAATAATGAAGCTTTACCCGCAAATGACAACACATAAATCCACATCACATACAGCGCCTATGGTCATATGTGATGTGGACTGACGTGATGAAGACTTACCTGCACATGACTGAAGTGACGTGAAATGATAAGACGAGACGCAAATCAAATTACGCAAAATGAAACGAGACATAAATCCACATCACATACTACACTACACTACACTACACTACACCAGACATACACTATGGTCATTATGTGATGTGGACTGACGTAATGAAGCTTTAACCGCAAATGATTAGATTTGATAATATAGCACTGACGATGGTCCTATGACCTAAATGTTTGCTGCTGCACTTTTCACTTTGATCCCTTGGAGCACTTTATGATCATGAAACGAATAAAATAAAAATAGCTTTTCTTTGTCTCCGTCTAAAGAGTTTGTGGAGGGAGTCTTTTTTTCTGCCAGTTTTGCTTTGTTTTTGAGACCAGCTACAGTCAGTAAATATTCCTCTTTCCTTAGTTTCCTACAATAAAAAAGAAAGAAAGAAATGTACAGAAATAAAACGTTATTTTTCAAAAGGAACCTCATATATTTAAGGAAACACATGGAACCATTGCTGTACTATATTATACTATCATATGCTAGTATCTTACACTATTATATTTGCTATTATTGTTATTGTTACTGCTTGCACTGTATCTCTTTCTGTCTCTCCTCTGTCTCTCCCTTTCTCTCTCTCTTCTTTCCCCCAACACGGTCGAGGCAGAAGGCCCCCGCCCTAGAGCCTAGGGTCTGCCTGACGTTTCTTCCTGTTGAATTAAGAGGGAGTTTTTCGTTGCCACTGTCGCAAAATTGCTTGCTCAGGGTGGGATGTTGGGTCTCTTCTCTACATGTAAAGTGTCTTGAGACAACTTGTTGTGATTTGACACTTTAATAAAATTGAATTGAATTGAATTGAACCAAATGGACCCTTGTCCACTGTTTCCCAAGTTATGGGTCGGGACTCAATAATGGGTCGTGGACACATTTTCTTGGGTCATGAGTCCCCCCAACCTGTTAATTAAGTATTCAATCAAAGCTTCCAGCAGGTGATTGGCCTGTGGATTACGGTTCATTTAACATTGTAATGTATTAAATACATTTGAAAATGACATTGGTTTGTTCTGAATGGAGCAGATATGACATATTGGAATATTGTTGATGTCCAAAAAAACATTATAAAAAGTGAAAATAGCCGATCTACAAGATCAATGTCACAAAATAAAGAAAAACATTCAAAATGATGTAATTTAAGAAAATGCTAAATAAGAAATTCCATAAATAAAATAAAATAATGAAAATCTACAAGAGTGAAGATCTACAAGCTCAATCTAATTTCATAAAGTAAATTAAAAAAAGAAAAGCAATTCCATAAAGTAGGGGAATCATTTGTTTAACATACAACTTACATTTAGTTGAAATTTAAACCAGCGGTTCTCCTCCTAAATATTTGGCAAAAACATTAAGATTTAATATAAAAAAGTTATACTAAATAAATAATTTATACTAAGTTAGTACCAATGGATTGATTGGTCTTTATAGCATGCTCTGAAAAGGCCCACCCATCTGTTCACTTAACACAGCTGCCATGTTAAGTGGTCAGATCCAGAATAAGGTTGAGAACCACTGATTTACACATTTCAAAGATCTACAACTACAGCAGAAATGAACATTTAATTAAAGATCTACAACTACGGCAGATGAAAACCTAACCCTATGGATTAAGTACATGAGCAACATGTAATTAAGTTTCACAATTGAGATTGACATTTTTAGAGGAACTTTTTCTTATTTAACACTTTTTTAAAGCTCTGTGGACATTGTTTTAATAAAAACCTGATAATGCTTTTAATCGGGTAAACGACATATAGATCATATTTGTTATCAAAAAACAAAAAAGTCCACAAAACTTACAAGTGTGAAATAAAATCTTGACTCCTCCAACCAATGTTATATTTTTGAAAATTTTAATAATGTAATCATTTACAGACCATAAATGGGTAGCCTTGTTAACATCTTTATAAAAAATAAAAACCGGTTGAAGAAAAGACTCACTCCACAAAAACCCTATGGAAAATTCCTTAGACAAAGACTAAGTAAATATATTAGTGTTTTAATTTTTCATTCTCATAAAGAGCTCCAAGTGCTAAAAGTGAAAAGTGCAGCAGCAAACGTTTGGGTCAAAGGACCATCGTCAGTGCATCGCCTACTGACCGCCGTGAATAATGAAGCTTTACCCACAAATGACAACACATAAATCCACATCACATACAGCGCCTATGGTCATATGTGATGTGGACTGACGTGATGAAGACTTACCTGCAAATGAATTATAAGTGACGTGAAATGATAAGACGAGACGCAAATCAAATTACGCAAAATGATACAAGACATAAGCTTTACAGCTTTAACCGCAAATGATTAGATCTGATGATATAGCACTGATGATGGTCCTATGACCTAAATGTGTGTTGCTGCACTTTTCACTTTGATCACTTTATGATCATGAAACAAATAAAACAAAAATAGATTTTCTTAATCTCCGTCTATAAATCTTCCTCTTTTTCCTTTTAGTTTCCTACAATTTGTAAAATAAAACATTTACAGAAATAAAAAGTTCTCATATTTCAAAAGAACCTCATAGATTTAAGGCAACAAATGGACCCTGGTCCGCTGTTTCCCAAGTTATGGGTTGGGACTCAATTGTGGACACATTTTCTTGGGTCATGAGTAAATAACCCCCCCCCCCCCCCACGAACCTGTTAATAAAGTATTCAATCAATCAAAGCTTCCATAAGGTAATTGGCCGTGGATTACAGTTCATAGAACATTGTAATTTATTAAATACATTTGAAAATGATATCCGTTGGTTCTGCACGGAGCAGATACGACATATTGGAATATTGTTGCTGTCCCAAAAACATGAAGTGAAAATAGCCAATCTACAAGATCAATGTCACGAAAATAATCAAAAACATTCAAAAGAATGTATTTTAAGAAAATGCTAAATAAGAAATTCCATAAAGAAAAGAAAATAGAGTGAACATCTCCAAGAGTGAAGATCTACAAGCTCACAAGCGCAAACAAATGTCATAAAGTAAATAAAATAAAAAAAGCAATTCCATAAAGTAGGGGAAAATATTAGCAAACATTTATTTATTTTCTTCATTAAATATTCCTCTTTCAACTAAAACTTACATTTAGTTGAAATTTAAACCAGTGATTCTCCACCCAACTCATTGTCAAAAACAAAGATTTAATATAAAAAAGTGATACCAATTAAATAAGTTGGTTCCAATGGATTGATTGGTCATTAAAGCATGCTCTGAAAAGGCCCACCCATCTGTCCACTTCCAGAATAAGGTTGAGAAGCACTGATTTACACATTTCAAAGATCTACAACATCAAAACATAACCCTATCGATTAACGCTCTGTACTTGAGCAAAATGTAGTTAAGTTTCACAATTAAGATTGTTTTTAAAGGGTGTAAAGGGTTATTTTATTCAACACTTTTTAAAGCTCTGTGGATTTTTTGTTTTACTTTTTTTTTTTAAATGACAACCTGATAATGCATTTAATCATCGGGTAAACAATACACCATATTTTTATCAAAAAAACAAAGCAAAAAAATCCACAGAACTTACAAGTGTGAAATACAATCTTGACTCTTCCAAACAAAAACATTTAGAAATTTGTAATAATTTAATAATTTACAGACCATAAATGTGAAGCCATGTTAACATCTTTATACAAAAGGAAAACCGGTTGAAGAAAAGACTCACTCCACAAAAACCTTAAGAAAAACACCTTAGACAGAGACTAAAAAAATATATTAGTGTTTTATTTGTTCATGCTCATAAAGAGCTCCAAGTGCTAAAAGTGAAAAGTGCAGCAGCAAACGTTTGGGTCAAAGGACCATCGTCAGTGCCTCGCCTATTGACCGGCATGAATAATGAAGCTTTACCCACAAATGACAACACAGAAATCCACATCACATACTACACTACACTACACTACATTACGGTCATTATGTGATGTGGACTGATGTGATGAAGCTTTAATTGCAAATGATTACATCCGATGATATAGCACTGACAATGGTCCTACGACCTAAATGTGTGTTGCTGAACTTTTCACTTTGAGCACTTGGAGCACTTGATGAACATAGAAAAAATAAAATAAAAATATATGTTCTTAGTCTCTGTCTAAGGAGTTTTCCTTAAGGTTTTTATGGAGTGAGTCTTTATTTCTGCCAGTTTTCATTTGTTTTTGAGATCAGTCAGTAAATATTCCTCTTTCCTTTTCCTACATTTGTTTTACATGAATAAAATAAAAATATTTAGAGTAGTAAAACGTTCTTATGTTTCAAAAGAACCCGATACATTTAAAAACAAAAATCAAAGAAATTCCATTTAAAATATTAAAATAAGAGTAATGAAAATAGCAGATCTACAAGCCGAGCTTGTAGATCTGCTATTCTCACTAGGTCCCAGGGAGACATCACATTTCTCTTTTGGGTCTCGAGCTAAAACGTTATGAAAATATTTACACTGAAATGTTTACATTCCAGTGTGTTTTTGCCATTGCTTGTTTATTGATAATTTCAGATCCAGATTCAAACAGTGACTATTTTTCCTGGGGTCAAATAGTAAAATTAAAATGAATTAAAAGCACATATAAGAAGCAAGCAAAATAGAACATGTGCTATTTCGTGAAAACAACAAATCTAAGCAATAAATTAGAAACAAAAAAAAAGAGGTTGTGAAAATAGATTTACATGCTCGTTGTGAGCTTGCAAATCTATTATCTTCACTAGTTTGGGTCCTGAGCCTGCAGTGGCACAATGCCTGGTAGCTGTTAAATATAGAGCTTACACATTTTGAATGACATCAGTTATTACTGTAATGTTTAGAATGCAATCACACAGTTATGACTAATGTTTATTTGATTTTCCAGGAGTAATACAGTCTACAGTGACTGAACTGCCTCTTACACAGTGTCACAGTGGCTGCTAGCTGATGCCTATGAGTTCAATTCAAAGTTTACAATTTAAATGGTGCATTTATCTATAGTACCTTTAACCAAAGCACTTTGTAATGTGCATTACATTCACCAACATACTTACCAGGGGGAGAGATAGAGAGATGAGAGGGATAGCGAGACAGAGAGAGAGATAGAGAGAGACTCGTATAATTTACATCATTTGTGCACGCTTGACATAAATTATACGAGGCGCATATGACGCAATGGCAGCAGCATTCTTTGCTTCATGTTCTCTGTATCAGTCTCAGTCCAGCATCAGTCCATTTTCTTCATTATTCTCCTGCCAAATGACGAGCATTGTACGCAAACAATGTGAAACGAAGTCCACATCACATACTGGTCATATGTATCGTTTACATTATTATTATTATTATGTGATGTGGATTGACGTGATGAAGCTTTACTCGCAAATGACGGCACAAATAACGAGTAACGATACGTGATGCATGCCGACATCCGTCACACACCTTCACATCACATACTGGTCATATGTGATGTGGATTGGCGTGATTAAGCTTTAACGCAAATGACGCAACGCAAAATCAATTGTGCCAATATTTGTCAGCAATACAGCAACAGCATGAATGACATTAGTACACAACATACAACACTATAAATGGCATTAGTAAACAACATACAACACTATGAATAACATTAATACACAACATACAACAGGAATAACCAAAGTCATTAACCCTTTAAGACCTGAAGCCGATTCTACATGTCTCCTAAATCCCAACAGTTTTCTGAAAAACATAAGTTTCTATATCAGTGGTTCTCAAACTTTTTCATGTCAAGGACCCCCAAAATGATATGTATTTGGCCGCGGACACCCATCAAAATATTTTGTTCCACGGACCCCCCCAGAAGCAAAGATTTGAGTTAAAAAATATTTGCTTTAAAAATATATATATTCAAAGATTTGCACACATTTTCACGAATTTTCAAAAATAACAGATCTACAAGCTCATAGCGCGGCACTCGGTGCTGCGCTATGAGCTTGTATATCTGCTATTTTTGAATAGCCAAAGTGCAAAATAAAGCTTTTTAGCTCAAATCTAAAAATGACACAGTTCCAGGTCTTAATAGGTTAAATGCATATGATATGAATGATGGCCCTACATCTCTCCCTGTTCTGACCTACTGTAAACAACGGCGTGTACCTCGCCTAAAAGAAAAAATTGCCGACCGATGTGAAGGACGAGCTATCCGCAAATGTCGTGAAATAATCACAAAATCACATAAATCCACATCACATACTACATTACGACCAGTAATGCGATTCTATTATTATTATTATTATTATTATTATTATTATTATTATTATTATTATTATGTGATGTGGATTGATGTGATGAAGCTTTACTCGCAAATAGCCTGAAACGGTACAACGCCAATAAAATTACGCGAAACGAGACACGACGTAAAGGACGACATGCATCACATATACCTCCACATATGTTCATATGTGACGTGGACTAACGTGATGATGTTTTACCCGCATATGTTGTGAAATGACACAACACAACACATACATCACATCAATGCACATCACATACGGCCCCCCTGTACGGTCATATGTGATGTGGGCTGACGTGATGAAGACTTACCTGCATATGACGGAAGCGACGTGAAATCAAATGTAATTTTTACCCACATGTGTTGTGAAATGACAACACATACATCACATCAATCCACATCACATACTACACTATACTACACCATGGACTTATGTGATGTGGGCTGACGTGATGAAGACTTACCTGCACGGATATGACGTGAAATCCTGAGACGCGACGCAAATCAAATTACTTAACGCAAATGACACGAAATGCTACGAGACATAAATCACACAAACGCTGGCTGTGACCCAATAATTTAAAAAAATGGTCCAGTCCCTTACATATTCTTCACGAATGACGGGCATTGAACGCAAACGACGCAAACCGCTGGCCCGCCACCCGTTAAATTACGCAACGCAAGCGGCGCTACGCGAACAACGCTGATAGTGCAAATTTTACAGTTAAAGCTAAAAAAATGTTTAGTTGATACTATGACCGGGCAAAAAAAGCTATATTTTTAACTTTATCAAAAATAGATAAAGCACAAATAGGTTTAACTATGTGAGTTTGCTATGTGACCAAGAGCCACATACTATACCCTGTCACTATATTATACAACCTAGTATACATATACTGTACCCTGTCACTATATTATACAGCTTAGCGTAGGCCTACATATACTGTACCCTGTCATTACATAAACAGCCTGGATACGTATACTGTCAGTACTACAAATGGAACCAAATGGACCAGTCACGGGTCCATTTGGTTCCATTTGTACACAAAAAAAACACTCAAAGACACTGGAAAAGAAAAAAGTTATAACTTTATTCAAGCAGATAATGAAGAGAAAAGAGGGGAAGTTAAAGTATGGAGGTCAGGCAGAAACCTTGTATGTCCAAAATTGTTACTTTTTAAAATGGACACAAAATAACCTGTGTTCCAATGGATCCAATATAATTATCATGATCTTTGCGTTGTGAGCTTGTAGATCGGCTGTTTGTACTGCTTTAGTGTGTGACACTGTCACACGGTATGACCAAGTAAAGAAATGTCTTTACGACAAAAATAAATATATATATATATATATATATATATATATATATATATATATATATATATATATATATATACACACATACACACAAGGTTTCTGCCCGACAACCAATGATAGACCGTGTCACTACTATCACTTACCTTGAACAGCAGCCACGACTCAGACAGCAAATGAAATTAAAAAACACTAAGAAAGAAGCAAATGAAACAACGCACATCATTTGCTTTCTCTTTTAGTTTGCACAGACCTACAGCATAGATGACTGTAAACACAGTGTTAATGGGGCTACATGCTACCATAATGATACCAGATATAAATCACATAGCTCCACATCACATACATTTGTACACACAAACTACTAGTGAAGAACTAGTGCAATAGACAGGCAAGAAGAAATATATGTGTTTGTGAAAAGAAAGATAGACAAAAACAAAAAATCGATCAAATAACTCAGACACAAAAGTAAATAAAAACAAATAATTTTGTTATTGCTTTATTAAAGCAAAGAATAGAGAAAAAGAGGAGAAGTTACGACCACATATGGTCGTATGGGATGTGGACCGATGTGATCAAAGCTTTGGGCGCAAATGACGTGAAACAATAAATAAAATCACATAAATCCACATCACAGAAAGGCACATGGTCCTATGTGATGTGGACCGACGTGATGAAGCTTTACCCACAAATGACGCGATGCAAATGACGTGAAACGATAGACGACGCAAATGACCACATACATGGTATGGTAGCATGTAGCATGTAGCCCCCTTAACAAGCAGCAGCTGCAATCAAAAAGTTCCTACCTTCCTGCCATCTTCACTTACGGACGTCTTCTTCTTGTCATCTTCGTGTTCTGTAAAGACACAAAAAAGAAAACAAAAACGTTGAGTTGAGCAGGCCTTACAGGGTGACATTTTGGAAGCCAAGATGGTCTGTAGAGCCATAAGCTGGTCACTGACAGGGCTGTGTCACCATTATGGCATTTTACTTGAGTAATTGTCACAAATAATTGCGATTAAGGATTTAAATTGTATTGTACATGAACATTGAACATGTCTGAAAATAAATCAACACTTTTGTAACTAGAAGAGTGGGCACCCGGGAAAAGTGGGCACTTCAATGTGTAATTGGCCATTCCTATTCCTCAAAGTAAGTAATTAAGTAACTTAAAGGAGTAGTTCACCCACAAAATGACTTATTTTCTATCAATTGCACACGCCATGAAGCCTTGAATTCATGGATCTGTTTTTGTCGCATTCCTACGCCAATAATTAGATTCCCGTCTCCTACCGGCTAATGTATCCGGTAGGAGACACAAAGACAATTATTTGTGTCTCCTACCGGAAATACACCCGGTCATCAAATTATTGGCTTAGTAATGAGACAAACTAAAACAAAATCATGAATTCAAGGCTTCATGGGGTGTGCAATTTATAGAAAATAAGTAATTTTTTTGGGTGAACTACTCCTTTAAGTACATGATTTGAAGATGCTTGACTGGCCTACAGCCACTGTGGGCATAAAACAATACGTTTTAGGTCTGATAATGATGTACTCACCCGTATATGTTCACATCATGTATACTTTACATTACTTAAAAAGGGATAGTTCACCCAAAAACTTACTTCTTTTCTATCGATTAGTCACCCCATGGAGCCTTGAATTATGGACCGGTAGGCAGCGGTTCCGGTAGGAGACACAAAGGAGACTCTTTGTGTCTCCTACCGGAACCACTGCCGGTCATCAAATTATTGGTTTAGGAATCAGACAAAAACAAATCCATGAATTCAAGTCTCCATGGGGTGACTAATCCATAGGAAAAAGTGTTTTAAACTATCCCTTTAAGACAGGGGTCATCAACGTTTTCAGGCCAAGGACCCCCTAGCTGAGAGAGAGATGAAGCAGGGACCCCCTCTATATTGTATAAAATTGTGTTTGAGATAAACTTTTGCTGCTCTTTTTTTCCCTCTACACCTATAACTCTTTGCTAAAAATAGCCGATCTACAAGCTCACTACGCCTTGCAGCGAGAGGCGTTGCGAGCTTGTAGATCTGCTATTTTTGGCTTAAGTTCTCCTCAGCAAAGGGATGCTAGGGTTCAAGTGGTTAATGTAAAAAAGATTTGGTGGACCCCCTGTAGTAACTCTGGGTCCCGGACCCCCTGTTGAAGGCCCCTGCTTTAAGAACATTTTGCAAATTCTTCATTTGTTTTACATTTTGGGAGAAACATTGCCAATTTAGTAAAGAGGTGCGGTCTATTCCTGTATCAAACACCATGTTCAAGTAAAGTCTACAATGCTTATCATTTCATCAAGTTCCAGAAACAACTAAAGACGGTGGCTCTCAAAAGTTTCATATCAAATTTTCATACCCCAAATAAATATGCATTTGGCCAAGGATTGGGCCTCTTCCTTACTTCCTTCACATGTGTTACCAATGATACTAATGAAGGCACTGTTCTATTTAGTGTAGCACAGTGGTTCTGAAAGGACACCCATAACTCTGAGTGTACAAATGGAACCAAATGGACCTGTGATGTGTTTCCATCTGTACACTCAAAGAGTTACACACCCGTAAGGGTCCGTTTGGAACAGAGCCTTCATTAGCATCATTGGTAACACCTGTGAAGGGAAGTGAGGAAGAGGCCCAACTTATTTCCAATATGGCCGCTGATTCCAAAACTCCCGTTTGTGCCTCCTACCTACACAGCAAGGTGTCTTGTTACGGTGAAATTGGTGACCTTCAGAAAACATGCGACCATCTCGTGGACTTCACAAAAACATCACCATGTCCAAATGTAAATAACAACCGTTTGTTTGTTTGTTTATGAACAGAGCAACTCCGCAAAGTCAAACAGCGATTGACTTTGGATGTTTGACATGTGAAGTCCACAAGATGGACACATCTTTTGTCAGGTCACCAATTTCTCCATAAGGGCGCGCTCCCACCGCACTTTTATTTTACCTCTGGGGCAGAATCTGACAATGCTTTGTCAATGCAAATGCGTGGATTCCTGGTCTTGCGGATTTTTTCCAAGAATCCACGCATTTGCATTGACAAAGCATTGGCAGATTCTGCCCCAGAGGTAAAATAAAAGTGCGGTGGGAGCGCGCCCCAACACTGGTGGAGGCAGAATGTTGAGGGTTGGGATTCGGCTTGAAAATAAAACCACAGGCGTCTTGGTTTAGCTCTGAGCCGCTAGACCAGTGGCTCTCAAAGTGTGGTCTGATACCAGTCATCAGTTACCATGAGTATAAACCCTAGGGTTTATACTAGACCTGTCACAATTATTACATAATAGCCTAATTGCAATCATTTGAATTTGCGATTATGTTTTGCATAATCGTCATAGTCATTACCATGTTAAAAATGTTCAAATATTTTCAAACATTTTGTGGAAATAGCATAACTACCAGCTCAAAACGTGTTGCGATGCGACACGTTTGGAGCTTGTAGATTGGCTATTTCCACTCTGCTAATCCCACTATGAATGTATTTTTTTGTAATTAAATAATGTATATTTGTCATATCTGCCTTGTGAAGCCCTAAAAGCCAAAAATAAATTACATTTGTATTCATAATGTTCCAATGCTCAACGACTAACACAGTTAAATCTTTGATCGCAATCATTTATGTGACAATGAATCGTCAACTTCCATTTTGTAATGGTGACACAGCCCTGGTTTATAATGGCCAGCAGTGGTGGAAAAAATACTGATTTGTTTTTACTTAAGTAAAAGTATCACTACTGCCATGTAGAATATATATATATACTAAATACTCTGTTACAAGTAAAAGTCCGGAATTCAAAATTCACTTGGGTAAAAGTACAAAGGTACTGGTATCAAAATGTACTTAAAGTACCAAAAATAAAAAGTACTCATTATGTAGAATATCCCCTTTCACAAGTTTTCATAATATATTAAAATCTGTTGAAAATAGCAGATCTACAAGCTCACAATGCGTCGCATCGCAACACATTGTGAGCTTGTAGATCGGCTATTTTCAAATGGCCGAAATGTATATAGGGCTGAAGTGGTTAATACATTTTTTTGTAATTATTATCAAAATCTACAAAGTAACTAGTAACTAAAGTTTTCAAATAAATGTAGTGAAGTAAAAAGTACAATATTTGGATCCGAGATGTAGTGGAGTAAAAGTTAAAGTATTGAAATTTGGAAATACTCAAGTAAAGTACAAATCCCTTGAAATTGTACTTTATACAGTACTCAAGTAAATGCACCTAGTTACTTTCCACCACTGCTGGCCAGGTGTGATCCAGGTACATACCGTGTGGGGTCTCCCGCCGCTCGGTTGAAGATAGCTGGTATTAATAGAGCCGCGTAGGTTGTATGGCACCACGTCCCGAGCACCGTACGCCTTGTATCTCCAACGGAGAACGTTCGTTGGCACCGTTATACGTTTCAGCTCTCAGGGCTCGTTGCTGTGTCGAAGTTCCATCTTCCTGCCCCTTGTCCTGAGTTACAGACACTCTATTACCAGCTATCTCCTGATGACTCCATCCATCCAGGACCTTCACTGAAGAACTCATACAGCGAGTCAAACGCTGAGTCATAGCTAGAAGCCATGACTCAGCGTTTTTAACTCACTGTATGAAGTAGATTTAGTCCACTCTGCAGAAGGTCACCACATGATTAACCTGCAAGACACAGATATACACCAATATTACATTTAATATATTGTAGAATATAATATTAAGATTGTAAAAAAAAAAAGAACCAAACAAAAGACATTATATACTCCTTAAAGGTAGGGTAAGTTATATTTTTGATATTTTTTGTTTTTTTTTGTTTAAAGGTTAAAGTATTATATTCTGATAGTAATCATTGCTAGAGAGCATTTGTTTAGTCACAGGGGTCTCTCCAGCTCTTTAATAAACAGAATATCGTACATGTTCAGGTAGGTGACATTTAAGCCAATCAGGAGAGGGCACTGAAAATGCATGTTCTGTTTAATAAAGAGCTGGAGACATGAAGACTCATTTTACTGAACAAACACTCTATAACAATGAGTACTATCACAATATAGATATTTAACACTTATTTTAACCAAAGTAAATCACTTACCCTACCTTTAAGTTTTTTAGGCTAGTGTTCGAAACTGTCGGGCAGAAATCTCTCGTCCTACTTGATCTATACTACAGCGTCGCATAAAGCATCAACAGTAGAAGATCTACAAGCTTGAAACGTGGCGCAAAGCGACACGTTTTGAGCTTGTAGATCTGCTACTTTTGCCATTTTTTAATCCTGAAAAGGTTTTGGACATAATGAGGTTTCCTCCCGATGGAGACAATATTATAGTTTCATCTCAGCCTTGGATCAAGACTCATCATTATTGTTATCGGTTTTGATATCGATATTTAATTTAGATTAATCTAAAGAGTAAATAGCGTTTTTAATCTCCTGTTACAATGTAGCACTGTTATCTCTCCTAATAGGCTTTTACATTTGTTTTGTTCTAGATATTTTATGAAAAGTATGAAATGTGAAAGGTGCTGTACAAATAAGGTTTTATTATGATCTAGCCCTAGTCAAAGCGTCAGTGAGTTCTCTCTAACGCTCTGCCAGGCGCTCTGCTCTGCTTATAGACAAGGAATTCCACTGCCCTACACGGGCTCCAACTGTAGTACAAATAAACAAAACCACTTCACTACTCTCCAAAACAGAGGTTGTTTTATGTTGTTTAAAGTCTATTCTCGGAGGTGGGAAGACTCTCAGCACCCCACCTTCTCTGTAAAATACACTTTTTGGCCAGAAAAGAAAATATTTCACCGGAAGAAAATAAGGTTTTTGGTTGCTCCACTGCGCCCTCTACAGATCTGGTCAATGGATTTTTTTCTATTGACCAGATTTTGCCTTCAGGTGAAATATTTTCTTTTCTGGTCAAAAAGTGTATTTTACAGAGAAGGTGGGGCGCCGAAAGGCTTCCCACCTCCGAGAATAGACTTTCAACAACACAAAACAGTCTTTGTTTTGGTGAGTAGTGAAGTGGTTTGTTTATTTTTCACTACAGTTGGAGCCCTCGCAGGGAAGTGGAATTCCTCGTCTATAAGCAGAGCCGAGCGCCTGGCAGAGCGTTAGAGAGAACTCACTAACGCTCTGGACCAGGGCTAATTATGATCCTATCTATTACATTCTTGAACACTCCAAAAAATAGTGTGTGTAGCTAGTTCCATCATGTTAAAGTCTCAAACATCTTGATAAATGTATATTACTCTATATACAAAGTGTTTATCCCAAAGCTACAGATGTTATCCCACCATACGGACCCTTTGTGTTCAGTAATATTCCGTATTATTCAATTAATAAATGTTGCAATCTGGTCTGTCAGAATATCACTGTATATATTAGCCCCATTTAGAACCTCTCCCTCCGCTATGTAGCTCCGAGGTGAGGTCCTACGTGGCCCTGTGCCGTTTGAGCAGAACATTTTCGAATATTTTCCACTTTACATGCTTCTTACCCCTTTCTGCACATCTTATCCAAAAAGTAAAGGTTTTCTGAAATGCTCTCAGATGTTTTAACTTCTAGCGCACAATAAAATCTATCCAACGAGTTGAAAAAAGCGTTTAAATAGCTTCTCTCCTCGGCCGGTTCCATAGACCAATTATTTGTTTACTAACATTGAGCCTGGACGCACAGGTGGTTGTTTCACGCAATCAATTCCCAACCTGTTTCGGGGTGCACTGGTTTCAGCACACCCCAACCCCCTCTTGTGTGTGTTGGCTAGTGAGACGCGTCCTAACGAGACCTGATATAATGGGTTTCGTTGCGCGCATACTGGCTGCACGCAGCCAGTATGACGTCGTCTGTTAAGGGGTCTATAATATTATGCATTAGGAAGGTGCAATTCAACATTTCATCAGTAGGGGAATCAGCAATGTAGCCTCTGCGGGCGCAACTTCCGGGTATGTCTTAAAAACATTTAGGAGAGAAGCTATTTAAACACTTTTTTCAACTCGTTGGATAGATTGTATTGCGCGCTAGAAATTAAATCATCTGAAAGCATTTTAGAAAACCTTTACTTTTTGGATAGGATGTGCAGAAAGGGGTAAAAAACAACAACATGTGAGTGGACAATATTCGAAAATGTCCTGCTCAAACGGCACCCACAAACGTGAAACCTCATCTCGGAGCGGAGGGAGAGGTTCCGATATCATTCAATGGGTGTAAGTGGCGCTGATGCAGCAGGTAAACGCCGGTATTACACCCCATGTAATCCAGGAAATACAATGACGTTCATCCACAGACGGGATTAAACACTTCTTTATTAAACTATACTGAACATCAAGAGAACACCAACACCCCGTATGTACGGATAACATCTATGGCTTTAAGATAATCACTTTATATTTACAATGTATACAGACATGTAGACGCACGAGCCTTAAAACACAGAAAACCACACTATTTGGGAAAGTGCAGGTGACCGCAGGTATTACACTCCAAGTGAATGTGGAAATAGAACAGCGTTCAGACACATACACGCGTCTTTATTCAACGTTAAGTAATATTACGGAACAAACCTGACCCGTATGGACGGGTAACATCCGTGGCTTTGGGTTTAAACGCTTTATGTGTTGGATTGGGTTCATTTATGGGGATTTACGAGCCGTTTAAAACTACCAACAAGACTCGATCACCATAAATAAAATCCCTGACCAAAATTGACCCAAGATCCTAAATAGATTATAAATCTACATGAATGTTATGTATGGCAGGGTTAGATCTACAAACCCCCGCACAGTGAGTGTGGTTTAAGCCAGGTTTAAACTTTGGGTGACAATTTAGTTGTGATCATTTGGAACAAATGTTTGTTTGATGCAATAGCCTTGGATCAAGACTATTATAGAAGTATTTTATCACTTTTGACTTATTTGCATATCTATGAGGTAAAAGTCAGACTCGATAAAATGACTAGTTTGATGCATCTTTCTCCCTCGGTTGTAAAACACAATATTTCATATTTATGTCCATTTTGGTGTCATAATACTTTAGTCCTAGAACACCTCGAATGCTTAAATAATAATGGTGTTAAATATCGGTGGATAAAAACGTGTCATGTTGATATAAATCAAACATCAGTTTTACCTTCCACAGTGGGAGCAGAGTGGCATGTTGCAAACAAAGTAACTGTTGAAACTAGACGTGGTGCGCCTGCGTCCAAGTTAAACCCGTATCACATCCGGTCTAGAGCCCCGCCTACTGGATCCGGTGTGTTGAACACGTACGTGAAGGTATCATTTCCGTTTCCGTTTTCTAACCGGATCTTCACCCTGCAGAGTGAATTGATCCCCAGACTAATCAGCACTAAATCATCTACTGCTGTGTGGAGGATGCAGTGGTGTAAAGTAACTAAGTACATTTACTCAAGTACTGTACGTACTTAAATTTTGAGGTGTTTGTGCTTTACTTGAGTATTTCCAATTTCCAAAACTTTTTCTTCTACTCCACTACATCTCAGAGGCAAATATTGTACTTTTACTCCACTACAATTATTTGAAAATATTAGTTACTAGTTACTTTGTAAATGTTTATTATTATTACAAAACATACATTAACCATTTCAGCCCTATGAAAATAGCCGATCTACAAGCTCACAACAAGTAGAAAAGCGTTGCGTTGTTGTGAGCTTGTATATTGGCTATTTTCAAAGCATTTTCATGCATTTTGGAAACTTGTGAAATGGGACATTCTGCAAAATGAGTACTTAATTACTTTCAGTACTTACGTATATTTTAATACGAATACTTTTGTACTGGTAAATGTTGAATTTTAGCCTGATTATCAGACTGAAGCTGCGTGGAGCTTCAGTGGGGCAGTCCTTCAAGAGGGGCAGTTTCACAATGAATACAAGAAGACTCACCTCAAGACAAACTCACCTCAACTGAAAAAGGAATACTCACCTCGGGGGTAGGAACAGTCACCCCGGGGGGTGGGTAAACTCACCTCAGGACCTGAGAAAACTCACCTCGGAACACTCACCCCGGGGGTAGGAACACTCACCCCGGGGGTAGGAACACTCACCCCGGGGGTAGGAAAACTCACCCAGAAAAACTCAATGGTGTAATGTACAGTGAGTTTTTGTTTTGTGGGTGGGTTTAACCTTTCCCCTCTACACCAAGTCTGTATGTTTAAAAAAGGCACATCTACCGGCTTGTGAGCTTTCCTTTTTCACAGAATGCTTTCATAATGAGACACGTTTAATCCATACTGGATTAAATTCTGTCTTTGAAGGTATAGAATTACCAAATTATGTTGTTCAATGATATATTTGTGTTTAAAATACACACACACACACACACACACACACACACACACACACACACACACACACACACACACACACACACACACACACACACACACACACACACACACACACACACACACACACACACACACACACACACAAAGAGTAAGGCATCAAAATGTACCAAAAGTAATATTTCTAAAAACTAAAGTTCTCAAACAATGCATGTGTGCAATGCAATGTTCTATGCTGTTATCATTTATACCAGCAAAGTAGTAGGTAACTAAATATCCTAGGTAAAAATAGGGAAAAGTGTTTAATGCATGTTTTACAATAGTGAAATGTATATCTAATAGTAACTAAAGTTCAATAATGCTTACTATAGTGAAATGTATATCTAATAGTAACTAAAGTTCAATAATGCTTACAATAGTGAAATGTATATCTAATAGTAACTAAAGTAACTAAAGTTCAATAATGCTTACCAAAAGCTTTTCTCACAAATGTGTTCACACAGAAAACAAAACATTATACCTGTGTTTTACCTTCACTGGAGTTTTTCTTCATTTTTCTTTGTTAAGTAAGTATTTGTTTGCATTATACACATTGGAATGTTCACTTTTCTGATGAAATCTACCTTGTATTTAAAGCACTTTAATTAGCTAAATGTAATTTAACAACATACATTGACATTGGAATGTTCATTTCTCTGGGTTCCTACCTTTGTTTGTTTGTTTGTTTGTTTGTTTGATGGGGGCACAGGAGTGAAGGGGAGGAGGGGGGTTGACCACTTAACACTAATATCCCATTCCACTTAATGATTCATTGTTTGATATCTAATAGGTGGATGGGGCAAGGTGTGGAGCTGGAGACACATAGCAAATGACCATGCTATTTGCTATTTGCATTCCTTGTTCACTTTTCTGATGAAATCTACCTTTCATTCATTCTGTGAAAATGGAAAGCTCACATTATGAAAGCATTCTGTGAAAATGGAAAGCTCACAAGCCGGTAGATCTACCTTTTTACCTTTTCTGATGAAATCTACCTTGTATTTAAAGCACTATTTAAAGCACTTTATTAATTCTATACCTTCAAAGAAATAATTTAATCCAGATATGGATTAATCCAGATATGGATTAAACATCATTATGAAAGCATTCTGTGAAAATGGAAAGCTCACATTATGAAAGCATTCTGTGAAAATGGAAAGCTCACAAGCCGGTAGATCTACCTTTTTACCTTTTCTGATGAAATCTACCTTGTATTTAAAGCACTATTTAAAGCACTTTATTAATTCTATACCTTCAAAGAAATAATTTAATCCAGATATGGATTAATCCAGATATGGATTAAACATCATTATGAAAGCATTCTGTGAAAATGGAAAGCTCACATTATGAAAGCATTCTGTGAAAATGGAAAGCTCACAAGCCGGTAGATCTACCTTTTTTTAAACATTGGGGTGAGTATTCCTACCTCTGAGGTGAGTCTTCCGAGGTGAGTTTTCTCAGGTCATGGGGTGAGTGTTCCTACCCCCCGAAAATCTTGGGGGTGAGTATTCCTACCTCTGAGGTGAGTCTTCCGGGGTGAGTATTCCTACCTCTGAGGTGAGTTGGTTTTGAGGTGAGTCTTCTTGATACCTTCACGAATGACTCATGTGATATATCATTGTCACTCTGTTAACACTAGTTCATATTGTTATTAGATGTTTGATAATATATTGCAGATTTAATTTATATTACAAAAAATGTCTGACATACATATATATATATATATATATATATATATATATATATATATATATATATATATATATATATATATATATATATATATATATATATATATATAGAGCCTCTTCACTGAATGTAAGTCAATGAGGAGCATATTTTAAATGATCAATTTCTAGTCAATGGAGAAATTATTTTTGATTTCTTGTCCACCTTTGGAGTTACATCATGATGGCAAGGTAACTACACAACCCAAACCTCTACCAAAGTGGTCTTGCCCTTTAAGCCAGGGGTCTTCAACGTTTTCAGGCCAAGGACCCCCTAGCTGAGAGAGAGATGAAGCAGGGACCCCCTACTCTATATTGTATAAAATTGTGTTTCAGATTAAAGTTTTTTTTTTACTTAGTCTGCTCTTTTCTCCCTCTACACATATAGCCTCTTTGCCAAAAATAGCCGATCTACAAGCTCTCAACGCCTCGAGCTTGTAGATCTGCGATTTTCGGCTAATGTTCCCCTCAGAAAAGGAATTCTAGGGTTCAAGTGGTTAATGTAAAAAAACTAAATCCTATCACACAAAGATTCTTGTTTCCCTAAGACCTGTGTGGAAACCAACAGTTCATCTCTTTAAAAGCTCTTGTGCTCTTCTGCCTTCTTTGTTGACACAGAAGCACAGTCCCTTGTCAGAGTTCACGGATCCACCCGAACCAAAAGCACGAGACACTACGAGTCTATGTTTTATTCTGTGGTCTACTGCTGTGGTTCTAAACATTTTCATGTGAAGGACCTCCAAATTGATGTGTATTTGACCACGGACCCCCATCTGCAACTATTTTGTGTCAGGGACCCCCATAAGAGAAGATTTGTCAAAATTTGCCAAGATTTGTCACAATTTAAAAACAATTGTCGATCTACAAGCTTGTGTCCCATTCTATTACCACAGGTCCTGGGTCTTTTTTATCATTCTGCGTGATACCCGAGTGGATCCGAGAAGACCCGTGATCAACACTGATCAAGTGAGAAACGCATGAACTGAAACAACACAATCCTTGTCAGAGTTCCTTCAATCACAAATATTGGATATCAAAGTGAGGGGAAAAAAAGTTCACATTGATGTCTTTTAAAACAATAAGGCAATATCCCATAACACGAACCATCCAAGTGATATTGTCCATTCACTAACCATTTCAAATCACAAGGTAACCACTGAACAGTGAAAGTAACATTCACACAAGTCCCACTACGCAAATAAGCACGACAAACTGCTGAACGTCAAGTCAATCACGACCAGATTCCTGAGCGCTCTCGCTTCCTGCGTACGATAGCAGCCACATCCTGTTTGAGGGAGGAGACGCTCTGTTCCAGCTGCTCGGAGAAGTCTCTCAGCAGACGGTTCTGCTGGTCTACGAACAGCCTTAGACCCAGAAGGTCTGATTCCTCCTGCAACTCACACACACACACACACACACACACACACACACACACACACACACACACACACACACACACACACACACACACACACACACACACACACACACACACACACACACACACACACACACACACACACACACACACATTGACTTCCAATAGGTAAGTAAGTGGCCTGGGGAACCAACGGTCAGGAGCCTATCTCTTCTCTTTATGTAGTACGTACTACATAAAGAGAAGAGATAGGCTCCTGACCGTTGGTTCCCCAGGCTACTTAGGTATGAGGTGGCTTGATGTACAAGGAGTGGACACACCCTGGGTATAACGCTAGTATGTCGCAGGGCCCCCAATCCAACCGTTGATGCTGAGTACCGAGCAGGGAGGTATTCGGTAACATTTTCATAGTTTAACTCTGGTATGATCCAGCTGGGGGATTGTACACAAACCTCCCAATCTCAGGCGGACACTCTAACCACAAGGCCACTGAGCTGGTTCCAATAGTTGTCCAATAAACCAAAAAGTGGATGGAGGCATGCATGGATGCCTAGATGGATGGATGAATGGATACTTACGCTGGGCCTGTGTCGGCGCAGACGCTGCAATTGACCTCTGACGGAGGTCATGCTGTGATAGAAAACTTTTAGAGCACGAGCAAACTCTGCATCACAGCTCGGACGGAGAGACCGCCCACGCACACACTCACCACCTGACAGAGAGAGAGAGAGAGAGAGAGAGAGAGAGAGAGAGAGAGAGAGAGATCAGTACTGTAGAAGAGGGAATGAGAAAATGCAGACATACAGTATCTGACACAATGACCATACACTACCAATGAAAAATAATAATATTAATAATAATAATAATAATAATATTAATAATAACAATAATAATAGTAATAATAATAATACTAGCTAATATTTATTAAGCACTTTTCAAAACAAAGATATGTCTTGATATGTCTCAGCCTCCCTGGGAAAGTCTAAGCTACTGTAAGGTGCAGGAAAGGAGAGTCAGGCTAATAAATGTAGTACTAAATGTAGTTTATTAGTGTGTGTGTGTGTGTGTGTGTGTGTGTGTGTGTGTGTGTGTGTGTGTGTGTGTGTGTGTGTGTGTGTGTGTGTGTGTGTGTGTGTGTGTGTGTGTGTGCGCTTGCACTAAAGTACTGTTCTTGGCTGTGTTGAGTTGTTCTCTCAGAGTATGGTTCTCTTTCTTCAGTGATTCATTGGTTGTCTTCAGCTCCTCCAAATCCTGCTGTAAGGCTCTCACAGAACAGGCTTGCTCTGCAGATTCCATATGCTACAGTGTATGCGCACGCACGCACGCACGCACGCACGCACGCACGCACGCACGCACGCACGCACGCACACACACACACACACACACACACACACACACACACACACACACACACACACACACACACACACACACACACACACACACACACACACACAAACACATGAGCTCAGTACATATTAATGTGTTATTATGGTATTGCTTTCACAAAGATTTATCTGGTATGACCCTGCAGTGCTGAAATCAATTAGGAGAAAACAAGGCAATCTAGAAGAGCCTTTCTCATTGCCTTTTGGTCTTTACACATTTGTTTTGTTGCTTTCACCACCCTCTGGTGGACAAATGTGCAGACTGGGTGACATACATAAACACATCAAGTATACGTACATATTGTATGCCGACAGACAAACAGATTACAATAGTTTCACTATCGCTTTTGCGGCTCAACTATTTATGAAAGGGGAAACCCTTCTAATGACAAAACAATCAATTTGATAACCTCCAAACAAGATTTTGTAAATAGACTGTTGGTTTATAAGACACATACATGATTCTTGTAACCTGAAACAGACACAGCTGCACATTCCTGCTCTGGTTTCCATCACGCTGCACACCTGAACCTCGTTTGGAGCGAGGTTGAGACTGACAGTGGGGGAGAATCAGACATCAGCGTTTCAGATACAATGTTTCCAAAAATGGAAGCTCAGGAATTTGAAGACCGTGATAAGATGGAAGGGCCTTAACAGTTATCCAGGTCTGTCTTTAAGCTCTGAAGCAGCAACATGGCAGCGACATGGCCAGCAGGAACACATCTGATTCCAGAGCTGGGTTAAAACACAAAACAAGGAGGCTCGCAACTCACTTTAAAATGCTCCGTGTCTTTATTCACCGCAGCAGCAAAAAAATTAACAAAATGCTGCTGCTGTGAATAAAGGCGTTTTAAAGTGAGTTGCGAGCCTCCTTGCTTTTCATGATTCTGCTGTTTGCATTTTGGAACAGCACAAAAGAAGCTTTATTCTATTCGCAAAAGTTTCAGGTCTTACTTTCAGAATTCTGTGCCTCTAATCTTATGAGGACAACAAGACAAGAAGTGTCAAGAATGTTCCAAGAATCAGTGAAAACGATAGAACTCACTGTGGCGTCTGACTCCGCTTCATCAATGATGAAGATGCCCTCTGCTGTCATCTTTACTCCATCCAGGATGGACGTCAGGGGGACGCAGCTCTCTGAGAGAGGCAACAAAGGGCAACCCTATATTCCAATGAATCAATAGATTTCTCTCTCAACCTCCCTCTACCCCGATTCATCATGCAGTCATACCTTGTAGTCCCCAGAGCTCCAGAACGAGGGCGCTGCGCTGCAAGTGGCCCAGCAGGGTGTGGGACGTATGAAGGGAGGTGAAGTGAACTCTGTGGTCGAGCAGAGGGTTGATGTTGTGCCACACAGCCGGAGTGTACTGAGCCTGACCACAGTCGAAAAACCTGAAACTGAGGTGACAAGAGATGACATCACATATATTTCCACCTCATTCATTGTGTCCGGTGGATGAAGCTCATGGGTCAAGAATAATCTTCAAATATTTTATTTGTATTTATTTGTACCCAATCTGGACCCCTCTGTTTCTGGCCTCTTTGATCCAACGAACACCACAGCACTGATCCAAGACCAGCTGGAAGTCTAGTCGTCGACCCAGCAGCTCTGACGGGTCAATCAGAATGTCGTCCTCACCCAGAGGACTGCAGAGGAAGACATTTAAATATCATGGATAACATGGACAAAACATTTTAAGAGCACAGAAGTGCTTTTAAAATGGTAACAGTGCAGTTGAGATGACATTTGCTCACATCAAAGATCAAGAGGTTATATCAGATGTACAATGTTTGGTGCCGCTCTACCTCCTTAGCCACTTCCGTGCGTGTGCGTGTGCATGTGTGTGTGCATGTGCGTGTATGTGTGTGTGCGTGCGTGTGTTTGTGTGTCATACAGTCCAGAGGGGTTGCATGGCATCAGTCGTGCCTGTAGAATAGCCTCCTCTGTGCCGTCTGAACCCAGAACCTGGAGACAGGGAGACCACTAATCACAAGCAGGCAGAAAATGTGACGGCTGAGAGTAAATTACGGTCAGAGCCTAAGAAGTAACTTTTTACTAAATAGCATATCCACAAGCTCACACCGTGTCACAATGCGATGCGTTGTGAGCTTGTACATCAGCTATTTGCAAACAGCTGAACAATAAAACAGGGCTTACTTTTTTTTATTGTACCTAAATTTGCTGGGGACCTCCTGGAATCTCCTCAAGGATCCCTGGGGGTCACCAGACCGTACTTTCAGAACCAGTGCATTCATGGGTCTATCCCTGTCCTCTTTTATGGCTTGAGTTATATTTATCCATTCTCTGCATCTCCAAGTTCCCCTTTCCCTCCATCACATGAGTATCTCTGTGTACAAGTGTATACAGTACGTATCTACACTACAGTATGAGTACCTCTAGTTGTTCTTCAAGAGCGATGCGAAAAGCCAGGGACTGGAGCCAGAGATGGGCTCTGCCCAGGAGTAAAGGTTCCAATGGATCCCAGAATGGATCTCTATCTCTGGGCAGAGCAACGCCAGACAGACCCTGTCCACTCTGGGAAGAAATCAGGCTTTTTGAAATGTAAAGCAACTCAAAGTACCAGACCTGTCGGATTAGCACGATTAACATCTTTTCCTTGCTATTAGTGGTAGAAGATGATTGTCAACCAGCTAAATTATTTTAATAGCAGGAATACAGTTGCACTATTTCTCACCTACAGTAGCTAATTAGCGAGCTTGCTGATCTGGTTAAAGATGTAATTTTATTGATTGTGTTTTACCATGTTGCAAATAAAGTTCAATAAAATGTTAAACTGAATCACCTGGCCTCCGCTCTCTGCCTGGTGCTGCTGGTATAGCTCTTCCATTAGGAACTTACGGTTCACAAACTTGGCTTTGGACCAAACCCACACCTGAGAGAGACAAAATACATGTTTTACGGTAAAAAGTAACGTTCAACCTGTCTATGGTTGAATAGAGGAAAGTATGTGACAGACAGACAGACAAACAGACAGACAGACAGACAGACAGACAGACAGACAGACAGACAGACAGACAGACAGACAGACAGACAGACAGAGGGTGACCTGTTTGCTTTCCAGTGAAGTTACTCTGATAACAATGTCTTTCTCCAGGTCATGACCTTTAGAGTCCGACAGCGCCAGGTTCTTTATCTCCAGTTTAAACTCCACCCCCTAAAGACACAATACAGTAGCCAATACAATATGAATGTTGATTGACATGTATATATAACCACCCTCACCTTGCATGTTTAGAACTAGGATACACTGCAGTGGCTTTTAGGCCTTGAAAACTAAAGTTGCACAGGGCAGATATGACAAAAACTTAAATACACAAAGAAATGACTGACAATGACCAATAATCAAAATTAATAATATATTATGGCCAAAATACGTCATATTTTATATTTTATATTCAAATTGTGTTACAAAATAGTGGAAATAGCCGACCTAGAAGTTCACAACGCAGTGCGATGCGTTGTGAGTCTGTGACAGTTGTGACCTTGTAGATCTACTATTTCCACTATTTTTGAAAATGTTTCAAAATGTATGAACCTTTTCTCAACATGGCAACGATTATGATGACGATTATGTAATAATTGTGACAGGCTTAATCAGTCGTAAACATTATGTGAACATATGAAAGCCATAGTTACCTTGTTGAGCTCCTGGCTCATCTGGTTGGCTTCAGACACCATAGGCATCAGTTTAGTGTAATCATAGAACACAGCCAGGAGGCTGGGGTCTGTCTGACTGCTATGAACACTGGACTCCCCTACATGCACACGCACACGCAAAAACGTACGCCACACAAATATTTAAAGCTTGTTAAAATTTGTACTAGTAAGCGGCAAAGACAAGTGCTACACAGTGTATGTGCAATTACACACACACACACATACACATACACACACACACACACACACACACACACACACACACACACACACACACACACACACACACACACACACACACACACACACACACACACACACACACACACACACACACACACACACACACACACACACACACACACACACACAGTGACAAGCACTTGGAATGTAGAAGTTTGACTCTGTTCCACAGATAAATATTGTGAAAATAGCAGATCTACAAGCTCACAGCCTCGTGCAGCATGAGGCGTTGTGAACTTGTAGATAGGCTATTTTCAAAATGTTTGCTTCTTTCATATATTATTTGACAATTTGGCCAATGTTTGACCAGTTTTTAGTATAGTTTGTTGGTTACTTTAGATGCAGTAATGGTCTTTATTCTTTTTTAGGTATTAAAAAGGTCTAAAGTCCTAAAATTGTCACTTCACTGTCATCTGGGGACTCCCTCAAAATCATGTGGGGACCCCCCTGGGGGTCCCGACCCACAGGTTGAGAACCCCTGCTATACATTACGCAGTTTAATAGGCTATAACTGGCTAGGCAATACATTCCCACCAACATTAAACCCACTCAAATGGCCTCTCAGATTTCAGATGTTTGTTTTGATTGCATCAGTCAGTCACTAATATCAATATTTACACACACACACACACACACACACACACACACACACACACACACACACACACACACACACACACACACACACACACACACACACACACCCTATAGCCTAGGGATTAGCATAGCGTGCAAAGATTCCCTTCCGCTCGATTAAACTCGCTATAGATTAACCGTTTCATGGCAGATGTGATCTGGTCTACTGTACCAGATGAGACTGCAGCCTACTGGCCTAAATACTGGTTTAATCCCCAACATGACCCCACTTGACATTCACTCACACACTCACACTCACACACACACACACACACACACACACACACACACACACACACACACACACACACACACACACACACACACACACACACACACACACACACACACATCTCCCCCCCCCCCCACATGTACACATTTTCCTTCTTTCTCTTAATTACATAGGTTTATATCTGTTCCCTCACTTCGACAGCAAGTCAACCAGTCATGGAGTTAGTGATAAGTGTGTGTACTTTACAATTTAGGCATTTACCAGACGCTCACTATCCAGAGCAACTTACAGAAAGCAAGGTAAAACTAAAAACATACATCAAATGCAGAGTACAGTCTGTAGTGCTTCAGTAATAATCTGTACATACGAAACTATAGAAATAGGATGCCAGGTAAACAAACAAACCTTGAATCTGTCTAAATACCATACCACATTTGAACCTTTGCATAAGACTGCATGGTCGTCACACGCACACACACACACGCACTCACTCACTCACACACACGCACTCACACACACAGCATCCTATCTGTCTCACCCAGTTGGATGCCTTCAGCAGCAGCCAGTTCAGACTGGAAGTAGTCATAGTCATAGCGACTCCAATCATCCCCGCCCCTCTCAGAGGGATAGCCAATAAACAGGTAGGTACAGTTGGAACCTAGGATGAGACGGTCCTACAGAGAATGAACACACACACCATTAACTCTAAGCGTGCACGCCATACGTGCGTCTAACGAAGTCAATGATACATTCTTAATATTTGCAACCAGAAGTCATTTTGTCCCTTCAGGATTCCATGGAGACTCACCAGGTGTTGCAGTTCAGTTGTCTGGGAGATGGAGTTACCATTGACAATAACCTTTGACCCTGCCAGGGGTGTCAAAGACACCCGACGCTGGACGTTCTTGAATACAGCATGACGATCCTGAATACTACCACATACACATGCATGCATGCAAACACACACACACACACACACACACACACACACACACACACACACACACACACACACACACACACACACACACACACACACACACACACACACACACACACACACACACACACACACACAGTGAGGCACATTGTAACAGTAATTTTACTGCTACCATTTTGTATCCCTATGAAACTCTCTGGTTTATTTAACTAGAGGTTCGGCCCTCACACCTACGTCACACCACCGATCCGGCCGATCCGACCGATATATCTGAGTCATAGTGTCAGAGTTTTGTCAGAGTACCCGTGGTACCTGTCTGTGTCCCTTTTGTGTCCATATATGGAGATCTCTGTATCTGTCTGGCTACCTGTGTTCCTGTTATGCCGATATATAGAGATCTCAGTATCTGTCATCAGTCCTTGTTCCTTTTATGCCTATATATGGAGATCTCTGTATACTGTATGTCAGTCCTTGTCCCTTTTATGCCCATATATGGAGATCCTAGATGTCATCAACACACAACTGAATGTACTTTCCTTTGTTGCATTATTTGATTATTATCACAAGAACTGTTAACTGTTAACTGACCCAAGACCTTTAATACAGATGGATCTGGCAGTTGAGTCAGACAGTCCAACATCCCACTCACCTGAGAGAACACACAAATACACAGACTGAAGTCATACAATAGAGAGAGAGAGAGAGAGAGAGAGAGAGAGAGAGAGAGAGAGAGAGAGAGAGAGAGAGAGAGAGACGTATGAGAAGGACAATAATAATAATAATAACAATAATAATAATATCCACCCTCCTGGATGAAGAGCTTGACAACACCAGACAGCTGAGCATCTTCATTAACGTTTAAAATGTAAGGATACATCTGCATCATCCTCCTCTCCTTATAACACAGAGCGAGAGAGAGAGAGCGAGAGAGAGAGAGAGAGAGAGAGAGAGAGAGAGGGGTACAGAAAATAAATATTCATGAATATGTTGACAGTGCAGTGGTGTGGCCATTCATCCATCACATTGTGAGACATGTGCATGTCTAACAATGCTTTGTTAGATTTGTGCAGTCACAGTTGCAAACTGTCCACGAGTGTCCTGAATTTGGCATTGTATGCCCATAGCTTGCTGGCTGGCGCCATGGGAACAAGAATAAAGAGATGTAATCATTTAAATCTCTGTTAAGAAACAATAAAAAGAAAATAATAACCTGGACTTGTTTGACAGGGTGAAAAAATGTATACCGCCAAACCCTAGTACTGTGAGTGTACAGTAGCTGTGTTAAACTGGTGTGCCGGTATATTTGACCATGTCACTTTAACCATGTGATTTTATATAGCTGCTGCTATTTCTATATGCCTGATACAGTATGTTTTGCACCTGCACGAGACACATTTCTGCTCTATTCTAATTTCTGTCACTGCAATGGTGATATCTTGCATAAAGAATTGTCACATGCGATGTGACAATAAAGTTATTCTTATTTACTATGTGTGTGTGTGTGTGTGTGTGTGTGTGTGTGTGTGTGTGTGTGTGTGTGTGTGTGTGTGTGTGTGTGTGTGTGTGTGTGTGTGTGTGTGTGTGTGTGTGTGTGTGTGTGTGTGTGTGTGTGTGTGTGTGTCTACCTGTGTTATACTGGTGTACTGTTGTTCCCAGTCCTTCAGTGCTTCCTGTAGATGTTGCTCCCACAGAGTGTGGATGGCTCTGATCTGTAGCTCATTGTGACTCAACAACCCACGCAACTCCTCTGGACACACACACACACACACACACACACACACACACACACACACACACACACACACACACACACACACACACACACACACACACACACACACACACACACACACACACACACACACACACACACACACACACACCACACACACACACTTTAAACTCTATAGTATTTCTAGTGCAGTGGTTCTCAAACGTTCTAATTTCAAGGACCCCCATAACTCTGCAGATATTATCCATTTGGAACCCCCTCAAGGAACCCAGAGGGTCCCTTGACCCCACTTTGAGAACCACTGTCTTCTAGTGGTCCATTCTTACTGCTCTCGTCGTCCGTCCTGCGTCCCTCCTGCTCCAGGCGGCTCAGTCTCTGCAGGAGACGCACGTTTTCAGCCCTCAGCTCTTTTACCAGACGTTCTGTGGGACTCTCATTCACCACCGCCCTGTTCTGGATGCGCTTTGCCCTGAATTAATGCACAATCAAAAGAATGAGGAGGAGGAGGAGGAGAATGAGGGAGGAATGGAGGGTGGAGATGAAAAGAGAGAGAGGTGACAGAGAGAGAGAGAGAGTGAAAGTGCAGCAAGAAGGAGACAGCAAAGAGGAGACAGGTGGTTGAGATAAAACGTGTGTGTGTGTGTGTGTGTGTGTGTGTGTGTGTGTGTGTGTGTGTGTGTGTGTGTGTGTGTGTGTGTGTGTGTGTGTGTGTGTGTGTGTGTGTGTGTGTGATATAGATATACTGTAGCTCATGATCACCTCTCAGCGTAACGTAGAGTTGACAGAGACTCTTCATAACAGATGTCAGCAGGACTCACAGTGGCAATCTGGACAACAATCACACACAATCACAACCTCTCTGATATGAACTGTCTGCACTTACAATCAATGACTATAGGCGTATCTGTCTGTTGCTGTGTGTCTGTTACCATGACGGTACGACTGTTGCCGCCCAATGCTGACTGCAACAACTTGGTGAGAACAGAGACTCTGTACGGGATATGAACCACCTTCTTACCAACAGCTACATCAGCTAAAGCACTGAGAGGAGAGGAGCGGAGAGGAGAGGAGAGGAGAGGAGAGGAGAGGAGAGGAGAGGAGAGGAGAGGAGAGGAGAGGAGAGGAGAGGAAATGTTTACATAATATGTCATTACACTGATTAGTCGATTACTGGAATGAAATGTCATACATTTCTGTTGATTGTTTAATAATTGATGAATCTTTCCACCCTTAAAATGAACTAGAATAACGTCAACCAACCTGATAACATTTCCCAGTGTGGTGAGGCTGAGGTTTATGGCTGTTCCCTCTTTAAGTCTGTCAGCCTCTAACCCTGAAGATCTCTGTCTCTCACTTCCTGCCAGGTCAACCAGGTTGATGTTGGACTGCTTACTTGTACTCTCCTTAGAGAAGATCTGACAGGCACAAGCAAACATACAGATTATCCACTAGACAATAATAGTGTACAGAAACACTACCATTCCTCTTCGCCTTGCCTACCTGTTGTTAACTAGATGTACGAACTCTTGTTGTTTTATTCTTTTATTCTTTTACTTGATCTTTTTTATTCGATACGCTTATTTGTTTTAGCTCTTGCTCATTTGATTTTCCTATTTTGTCTCATCTGTTTATGAAAGTAGGTAGCTGATATATTGCACCTTTACCTTAGCGCTAGGTATACTCTTGGTTGCTTGTTTGAGAAGAGAATGCACTTAATACTTCTGGTGATTAGTAGTTTCGTTCCCTAACTATGTTGAATGCACTTATTGTAAGTCACTTTGGATAAAAGCGTCTGCTAAATTACAGTAATGCAATGTACAGTATACAATATAATACAGTATATTGCATGTATAATGCACCCACCAACAACTTGAACATTGTTTCAAGAATATGAATTTAGAAGAATATGCCATGTGTGTATTTTACAACAGAAGCACATGGTTATTATTATCAAGGAGTGAAATCATTCAAGCGAGAAGTGTGGTTTAAGAAATCCCCTTCATGAGAGCTGCTTGCTCACAAACTAACAGGGGTTTAATAGCATGGATGATGATCTTTCATCTTCTCACCTACTTGTTCTGGGAATCTGAAACAGACAGAGAACAGCTCACCTGTTTCAGCTGCAGAATAATGAGCATGTGTGAACGGCTACTGTTGGCATTCATGTGCGTTGCTGCAGTGGTTCGGGTCCTGGTGCCTTGTTCCATTAACTGTCCTATCTGGAAACATTAATGGTCATTATCACAATGTATCCATTACCAGCTAGTACTATATGCATCTATCCATCCCTCTATCCATCTATCCCTCTATCCATCTATCCCTCTATCTATCTATCTATCTATCTATCTATCTATCTATCTATCTATCTATCTATCTATCTATCTATCTATCTATCTATCTATCTATTTCATCTACAGTACCTGTGTCGCAGTGTCACATGGGATGGTTCTCAGACCTTCAACATAAAAGCCTCTCTGCTGCTCCTCTCTCACTCTCAGACCCCCTGGGGGGCGAGACCCTCGAGACAGCAGGTCAATCACCTGGAAGCAATGGAGTGTGTATGTGTGTGTGTGTGTGTGGGGGGGGGGGGGGTGGAGAGAGTGGAGACAGCATATCAGTCACTTTCCCAAAATGTGGGAACTATGTTCTTTAAAACCTTAAAAAAATGTTTTTCATTGTGCTCTGAACATGTGCGCGGTCTACCCATTTGACCACACAGCAGCCGATAGGCTGACCACTGACTTAAACAGGAGCGAAAGAATGACAGATGTCAACTACTTAGATAGAGGAGAGGAAGAGATCACACATTAAACGTAAGATTTAAAGGACATGATCATTAAAAACATATTTATTTATTTATTTACCTGCTCATTGTAGATTTCCAACATACTGAAGAACACCTGAGAGAAGAACAGATGGAGGTTAAACAGACATTTCATCTAATTTTATTTCATTAATTTGAACAGGAAAGTTTAAAAGCAGCTTGTGCAAAGGTGTCACACACACACACACACACACACACACACACACACACACACACACACACACACACACACACACACACACACACACACACTACCTGACACTGCCTGGTGTCCAGGTTTGTCTTGATGTCCTGAAACAGTCGTTGGCACAGCGTTGGGACCAGACCTTTATTAGGACCATTACCCACCATGGAGTAACTCTTCCCTGAACCTGTCTGCCCATACGCCAGCAGAGTGGCATTGTAACCCTGCAGACATACAATGCAGTACAAATACAATACAATACAATACAGTTCCGTGCAGTACAGTACAGTACAGTACAGTATGCTATGATGAAATACAACACAATACATTACAACCTGCAGTACATTCTGGAGGATTCCTTCTCCCAGGTCCTGGAACACGCTGCCCTGAGGACAGAAAGGAAATTATAAGTTTGCAATTCATCCTATATCAGAGTCAGCATACAGAACCACCTGTATTGGCATATATTTTGCATCTACAAGGAATTTAACTCATTTATGTTGTGCTGGATGACTCATCTGACCATATCACTTTTGTCCATATCTCTGTGGACAAAAGTGATTAAGCTTAGCATCATCTTCTTCTCCAGTTTCTGCAGGCTCCTCCTCTTCGTCTTCCTCCTCCTCATCTTCATCCTCTTCCTCCTCACCCTCTTCGGCGTCAGCGTCAGCATCAATGTCTTGTTCCTTGTTTTTCTCCTCCTCTTCTTTTCGCTTCAGGTCATCTTGTTCCTGCTTCATCGTCTTCTCTGGTTCCTTTGTGACACCAGTGCCACTGAAGTCTCAAATGTGTATTCGTCTTTGTGATGAGGGGTACTGAAGATTGGCTTATAATAAGGACATGGTGATAATAAGGGATAGTTATTCTCTTAAGTCTAAATAAAGTTGTTTTTTTCATTTGTTCTGTTGTGTAAAGCAACTTTGAGTACCAAGAAAAGCGATATATAAATTGGATGTATTATTATCATTATTATACAGCTTTGTGAAAGCTGACTGGTGCCGTGCGGGTGGTAATGAATCAAGAATCATCAATGTCACTCACTCATACATACTGTACATACATACATACAAACAACCGTGCAGAAAAGCGTTCAAATCATTTGCACGCCAGTGCAGCATCAGCACTGTTGATCGACAGGCGCTTGCCCTTATCATCTGTGGTTGTTCTTCTTAGTTCTTGCCACACACAAGAACTAAGTGTTGGTCTGTTTGAACTGAGCTTCCACTTTGTTCTTATAATGCTGCTTTGCATCGACTATTTCCCTTCGCAGCCTTTTACACACTACCTTATACTGTAATGCCACCATATCCCCAGAATAAGCAGCACTGTGCGCATTCAGCAACAGGCATGGATGGATATGTCAATCCATGGTTTCTGATTAGGAAAAACCTTAACTCTCACCTTGTGTAACTGCTGTCATCGTCTATAAGTTAATAATTTGCTTTATTTCTATAAGTCCAAGTTCATAATTAAGAAGTTATTCAAGTCACATTTATGTATACATTATTTCATGGTTATTTGTGAAGTTGTTGTAATGCTTTTATTTTTAAGTGTTAAAGTCACGTTCTGTGGCTCGTTGGTCTGCTCTCAAGTGAAATGGGGTTCACAGGATTTTGTCATTAAGCAACTAGCAGCAAGGTGCAGAAGCTCCGTGTCATGCTGGTCACAAGAGACTGTCTAAACTTAAAGTTATAAGAAAGGTTACTGTCTTAAGTCATAAGAAAGGGTTATAAGTAAGGACCTGAAGAGTACTCCCTTTATGTGTAGCATGCAGCCAACGAGGTATTTGTTTGTTTGTACTGTCTGTATTTTACTCTGGTAAATGTGTCTATTTTACATGCTGTGCATGAGGTCTTCTATGTTAATGTAACATGCTTATTTTATGTTTATTGTTTAGTTTTCACGGTGGATTTGGAGGATTGAAGGCACCTTCAAATAAATCAGTAGCAAGGAAACCACTTGTGTCTGTCTGTGCTTGGAGGGAGTTACCTTGGGTACAACATCATCCCGGTGTAAACTTGCTGATGTTGTCTTTAAAGGGAGTGTAAAAGTGCTCGAGAGTTCTATCGTTCCTAGTCAATCAACATATTGGTGAACATTTGGTATTATTATCATTATTAAGATGAACAAAGTCCACTACAGTCACTGCAGCATTAAGATGTTTTAATCTGTAATCCATCAATTATGTTGTGCAGTAGCGACAGAGTTGTGTCTGTGTTGACGCTGTCCTCCACTGGATGTTTAGGCTGGTAAGCAAACTGCAAGGGGTCCAATTATGAGGGAGTGGTAGATTGTGGGCGAACACTAGATGTTCAAACATTTCTTTGGTTACTTATGTCTGCCCATGTAACAGGTGTTGCTGGTGTTTGTACCCATCTTGTTGGATGATTTGAAGCTGGTGCTGTGACCGTTTATCTCCACCAGTGATCTGCAGTATATATTCATTCTACCTGTATTTAGCCAACTACTTCTATTTCATTCCACATTTATTCTGTCTAAATTCAGAAACAAAGATTGAGTACTGTATTTATTAAGCATTTAGGACAGTGGTTCCTTGAGGGGGTTCCAAATGGACCCTTACAGGTCTGTAACTCTTTGAGTGTACAAATGGAACCAAATGGACCAGTAAGGGTCCATTTTTACACTCTCAGAGTTACGGGGGTCTTTGAAATTAAAGTTTGAGTTCGAGAACCACTGATTTAGGATATCCTAAAGTTCACCTGATCAGCATAGCGCCCCCCTGGCTCCTCAGGCAAGAAGAGGCCACTGCGGTCTTGTGTGAAGCCGCTGTGAGACCAGTAGGCGAAGTCGAAGCAGAAAGAGCGTCTAATGTGGGGGTTCCGGGGGTCCTGGATGGTGATGGATGCAGATGACATGGAGATGATGCCGCGACTTCCTGCATCCCTCTCTCTCTGCATGGAGAAATAAACACATCTTCTTACAGACAAATGTACCATTATTTATAGAGACTAGACCGGTGCCTGGCACCGACCTACTCGGGAACGATGCAAGTCGTGAACAATGCAAGCTGGGAATACATGCCCCACCCGGTTATGCAATAGGGCCTACCCGTTGTCGGAGTACCCATTGTACCCGTCTGTCTGTCTGTGTCCCTTTCATGCCCATATATGGAGATCCCTGATGTCATCAGTATATGCCCATATATGGGCATATACTAGGAAATATACTGTGGGTATACAATATACTGGGTTGGAACCGCGCTTCTGGACAACAAGATCTCCATATTGCGGTTCTGGACAACCGCCTATCTGACCTGACGCCGGGCACAGCACTCCCTCGGGTCGTTGGCGTTTGAAGTAGGTCACACACGCACGCACGCACGTATGCACGCACGCACGCACACACACACACACAGATTTTGTTTTGAGGTCAATAGATGCTCGTTCCGATGTCGGAAAAAAATGCCGTTTCGGACAGTCAGGACATCTGGGGATGCAGGATCTTCTAAGAAAAAGTTCTGAGGCCGCCCATCAGAAGTTCTGAATGATGTCAATTTGTAGTTATGGCCTCCCTTTTTGAAAACTTTGGAAGGACTTTTGGAAGCATGTATTGTGCTTTATCATGGACCGATTGTGGACCGGTCCGGGGGCCTTTGACTACACACGGGCATAAGGCTGATCGACAATTTACTAAAATGTAAATGTATAAAATATCTGGGCCCCTCAGCAAGGCCCCTCCTATATGGCCGCTTGACTGACAGGACTAATGAGTGCTGATATGTATTTTTAATAAATGTATTTTGACATGCATATAAATATCATGTAAATACTGTACATTAGAGACTATAAATCCTGTATAATAAAATGTCTAGGTGCTTTCTTGACCCACATCTATCATACTCACGCAGTATATTTGCGTGCCCAACCAACTGTCCGTTTTGGGTAGTGCATGGGGGCCCCCTAAAAGATAATTGGCCTTCGGCCCTCCATGTATCTTAATCCGTCCCTGAGATTTATAGGATGATTCTATAGCTTATCATCTCTCTGTGGGGGCTGATTTAGGTCGCTGGAAATACATAGTCACAGCGTGTATATTGTATATAGCAAGATGTAACGATATGAGCATAACTGGGAAAAACTATTCGTGGTTAAGATACGGCATTGAATAATTTGTGTTGTTATGTTTACTGTTGGTGTGCCCTGAATAACTTAAAACTTATACATTATTAGTTTGCCTGAAGAGGTCAAAACATATTGCCTGTTTATCCTGAGTACATTGCAGAAGAAAAACATATTAATTCATCTTTTTTTGACTGCACAAATGCTTGGCTTTTGCCAATAAATTGTGTATTTTTATTGCAAATTTGGCAACTTTGAGCACCATGAAGCCTTGAAAAAAATTAAAGGGGTGTAAGTGATATTTTGTGTTAAATAGCTCTATATTCCCACATAAATTATTGTCATAGAGTGTTTGATCAGTGACAGGATCTCTCCACCTCTTTAGTATAATATAAAATACATTTGCAGGTCAGGATAGCCTACCAATTTAATCAGGATGAAATTAGTGAGCCTCTTGAAAATGTATTTTCTGCAGGGATAGATGGGGACCCCTGTGAACAAACACTTTATAGAATATAGAGCTTTAACTTTTTAACAAAAAGCTTTTTAACAAAGAATATCACTCACAGCACCTTTAAACGTGCCTTTTGTGATTGTAAAATGTAGGCATGTTAATTTCAGTTATCCCTTTCTTTAGATTTTAATTATTAAACATGCTTGCTGTTATTGTCAACATTTTGTATCATGAATAAATATTACATTGGGTTGGACTTGGATCGATATTTTTGGGTAGCCTAATTGTTGCCGACCCCTTCTGTAGCCTAGAAGACAGATACAAATCCAACACTGCATAATTATCATCAATCTAACACTTTGTTGCCTATTTCTATTTTCTTTCCTCAAAATAAAATTACTTACAATGCGAAACACCGAGGATGAATTCGTTCAGAAATGATAGAAAGTGAAGTAAGCTAGTAAAACACATGATAATATAAAGTCGTAACTAACACAATGATGCAGGAATTGGATACTGTACTGTATGTCTCCAGAGTAAATAGCTAAGCAGCAAGTGTTTTCTATAATAACACACGTTGAAATAGGCTAATTAAAAATATATACCCAGTCAGACACTGACCTTGTTGAATGGTCGAACTCTGACAGCTACTTTAACACAATCCTTGCTCTGCATATCTGCTGTTTTAGCCTTCATGGTGCACGCATGCACGCACGCACTCACACCTAAAAGTACACGAGCACCACTAGGGGGCAATCAGTGGTGGAAAAAGTACTAACATTCTTTACTTAAGTAAAAGTATCAATACTGCACTGTAGAAATACTCTGTTACAAGTGAAAGTCCGGTAATCAAAATGTACTTGAGTAAAAGTAGGCTACAAAAGTATTGATATCAAAATGTACTTGAAGTACCAAAAGTAGAAAGTACTCATTATGCAGAATGTCCCCATTTTACAAGATTTCAAAAGTATACAATCATTTGAAAATAGCAGATCTACAGGCTTGTGAGCTTGTAGATCGGCTATTATTATTTTAATCTAAATCTACAAAGTAAATATTTGCCTTTGAGATGTACTAGAGTAAAGGTACTGAAAACTGGAAATACTCAAGTAAAAATACCTCAAAATTGTTCTTAAGTACAGTACTGTAGTGAATGCACTTAGTTACTTTACACCACTGGGGGCGATATAAGGGCATTACATGGTACATAAATGATGAAATACATGTTCTTAACTATTGCCTCTCATCCATATATTTAGAATATAGTTGCTGTCGAGCAAAACTGCAGTGCCAGAGTTTAATGTGTTCATACAAGGTATTGAGGTTGAGCAGTTTTGAGAGAATCAATGGTTTTAGTCAATATTTCCATAAAATGAGGTGTATGCTTCATTTCACTCACTAAGTTTCCCCACATGTGAGACAAGGAGGCATCAAACAGACCAGAGTAGTTTAACCATTTGAACATTATACTACACTAAAGAGTCCAGGTAGAGTAACTAGAGACTGCAGGCCATGGTTACCTGATACATGACAGCTGCTTTCACTTTAAACAGACTGTGTTATCAATTATACAGCAGAAACACTCTCTGCTGGAAACCGCAGTTGCACACATTGAGACTTTATAGGCCAGCCAATACATTTTATAGTTAAGTAAAGTTCTGAATGAATGACTTAATCAAACTGCTGAGCTAAATCCTGAACCAAAAACATTCACCTCACTAAAAGGTAAACCAAACAATGAATACTCCTTGGGTACATGCATTTCTCTTATTTATCAAATTATGAGAGCTTGTGTTTAGTGTTCTCAGATCGGCACATCAGAAGTTTCAAGCTTGTGGCAACAACTTTGACAGACAAGTCTTTGTTGTAACATAAAAAAAAGATGACCTCAAATTTCTAGATAATCTTTCATTGGATCTTCTGCGATCGATGCATCTAGAAAACATGAATGCCAACAGGATCACAAACTGTCACAGCGGCTCAATGAACTGAACCAATAAATTCACACCAAGCTTAAAGATGTCCAGCTTTACAATATTTATCAGCAGTCATCATACGTCCATGAGAAAGGGGCCTTGGTGACAGTCACTTGGATGCACCTACTGTATAATTTCAAGTAATTATCTGCACACTTGAATAGAATTAGAATTTTCCTATTTAATATTTATTGGTTCAATGCAAAAGGCATGACAACATTCATAAGATAGACCATTGTGTGTGCTTTATTTTCAGAGGAAATATTAAATATCAGCGAGAACCCAGAGGTTAGGTAATAAGGGTTGTGAAAAAATGTATTTGGTTAGCTGGAGGCACAGGATCACAGGGCAGGCAGAAGACATAGACAGTATCACTACAAGAGGATAATCATATAGATTAGTTTTTTTCACTCAGAATGTAGCCGTCTAATGTAGCCAAAATGCACAGGTAATTTATGTATGCATATCACAAATACTGTATCTGTGTAGTTTATTCCTACTGTAGGTACAGTACTGTCTTTATGCCATGCACTGTCTCTTCTACTTGACAAATGTGATACAAATTTGGTCACAACAAACTAAAAAAAAAACAAGCCTTGGTTCATGAAAATAGTCACCAAGTGTGTAAAAACAAGTGTTAGAACAGAATCCAATAACTGAAGATCTGGTTTCTCTTATAAAGGACAAATGGAATACAAAAATAGTCCAACTTCATTGGCAGTAGTGTACAAGTCGTATTTCAGAGAAGCCAAACTAGCAAATGAACTCTTAAGACTAAACTAAGACACTGGACCAGTTAGGACCATGATGTCAGAACACTCGGTGAATAAATTCTCAACTTCTTGATTTATTTATTTATTACTTAACTTTATTTGGAACAAATCAATAAAAACTATTTACACATATTTATCATAACATATCAACCTGCTTCTCTTCTTAAATAGGAAAAACAGCAGGTGGCAAAAACCTGTTTTCTTTTTCCTTTTCATTTGTTTACTTTGTGCTAAAGACACAAATGAAAAAAAAAAAATACAATAAAATTAATAAAACCTCAAGCGATGTTCTAACCCATATTTGGGTGCTTGCATTATTTTAAGAAACAGCCGTTTCATCCTCAGAGCTTCATCCTCCGAGTAACAGGTCTGTGAAAAGCCTTGTCCAGTATACGCTTGCTTCGCTTGTCCAAGCCTGTGTTGGCCTTCCTCTGAGCTTGTGGTTCAGGTTGGAGGGTGGGGGAGGCTAGTGGGGAGATCAAGTCCAAATCTTCTATGGTAAGTTCTTTTAGAGTTGCTTTGGACCTGGAAACACAAAAAATTAAAAAAGAAAACAGTCAGGAGTTCCTCCCATCAAGTAATATAATAATTAAGATTACACTTATTATTAGTTCCTATGCTGCTTCCTACAATTCTCTATGCACTTTCACTTCTTCTGCATGGGATTGATGCTACTAAGATAATTTACAATGGCAAAATAAAAATCATCCATCCATCTGCCCACCCACCCATCCGAGGTTGCTTACAATGAGAACTAGACAATTTTGACGAATTTACAAAACTGCAGTGGTTTCCCCAATGCAGTTGGTGGGTGCACCAATTTGTGGAGAAAAATAGCATTTCTATGACCTGACACTCAGCCTGAATTTCCATGTCATTGTTCATTGTCTGGAAGTGCTCCCAATAGGCTCTGTGCATAATTGTAGTCCCTATGCCTGCACACCACATCGTGACAACCGCATTAAGTCGCATTTTATCCAGTTTGGCCCATCATCTAAAATAGGTTTGATACCCCTGCCCTAACCAATCATAAGCTAGTGAATACTGAACTCTGAGATAAATTTCCTATTTCAGTATACAGTGGGTTTTTGAATAGCCCGACACCAGGACATCATTTCCAATTATTATTCCTGGGATTCAATTCTATCCCAACATTACCACCACCATTGTTTTAAAATGTCTTGCACTAAAATACATATTTTTTAATGGGTGTAACTAGCTAATCAGGGGATAGAGCCAGGCACGCATTTATATGAAATACGGTTCAATTTGCCTTTCTGGCAACCACACTAATAAAATAATGACATGTACACAATAAAGGATGGCAAATTTGATTATATTACAGATGCAAGTGTCTACTTCCACAGAATAACAACATATAATTCATCATCTTGATGGTTCTCAATATCGGTATCCATCAGACCATAAAGAGTACAGTCTTACTTGGCAGTTCGTTTGTTAGTCGCTTTGGTTTTAGTGACTGCTGGTTTCTCCACGTCTTCCAAAATATGTTCATCCTGAAAACATACAACTCAGTTTAATACTATTAATAATTAAAGTCGTACTGTGTAGCATCCATTTTTGTAGTCTTTTTGTCAACACCGTCCACCGTCCCAACACAATTATGGATGTTCCACTACAAAAAGGACATTAGCTCATTCAGTGCCAAGCTTATTTATTCATGTTAATGGAATTTTGGTTCTGAGTGCCACAGCCAAAATTCATTGTAAAAAAAAAGTGCTTAGGAAGCGAGATACAGCCTTTTTAAGTTATAGGTTAAACAAGGAGTGGATGGAGCAGCAAATCTTCAAATCATCATATCTTGGGTTCTGAACATGTTTTTCCCAAAAAAAAAAAAAAAAAAAAAAACTTTTATTTTGAATTTTGTTTTTTTTTTGAAAAATGTTTTATGACGGATTTGACGGATTGTGGCGCTCTGGGCGTCAGGCCACGTGACGGATTTGACGGATTGTGGCACTCAATGAGTTAAGTTTGAAATACCAATACATTTAACTTTACATTAAAAAAGGTAGTTCTGATTTCTGATCAGACATCAAAACAGACAAAACTGTGCCACATTATGTAGAGGCGGAAACTTTTTTATTTTCATTTATATAGATACTTTACTTCTACCAGGCAGTTTTCTTTTCCTTTTATCTCCTTTGTCCAAACCATAGTAAAACATAAAATTGTTACAGCTTTTTAGGCAATAAACTGTCAAAGAGCAGTGAGGAAATGCATACAGAGGTAGGCAACCTTTATGAAGTGCCATGTTTTTACGTATGACACCGCCTCAAAATAAAATATTTCCAAACGATTTTGATTGTCCATAAATATTACAACTTTTAAAATATTGTATTTGAACCAAAAATCCTCTCTCTCACACTCTCTCAGCCAGTGTGCCAGTGATCACCCTCACCTGTGCCAATGATAGCACCCGTGCCTAAGGTTGCCTACCCTTGGCATAAAGTATGTCAGCAAGAATGTTAACCCCAGAATAGGAACACTAGGGTTCATGTGGTTAAGGTGTGCAGCCATGTAGCCAATAACATGTAGCTATAAAATATTATAACCTCACCAGGTATAGTATTTACAAGTGAAACACAACTTAAAGTAGAACATGTAAACCCTGGTTATTGCTGTTACATTAATGTCACACCAATGTAAATGCTTAATTACAATTATTGCTATATAACATGATTATTCCCAATAATCACGTTATTAGAAACTCCTGTTTCTGTCAGTGTAAACACACTGACAGGAGCTCTGAATAGAGTGTGGTTACCTGTCAGACCTGTGGAAGCATCTAGTTTACTGAAATAAAACATGTTAACACACACAAAACACTTACCTGAGGAGCGATGGAGACAGCTGTTCTTTTCCTTCGAGTAGCAGGAGGCAGAGACTCCATCTCCACAGGAAGCGTTGATCTGCGACCTGACAAAATACCCACAGACAACACATCTACCATTATAATCCTACTACATGGCATGATGGATGAATAAATGAATGAATGACTGAATGAATGTCAGCAGACCTCTTGTCGACCTTCTAGAAGGTGACATGGAGTCATGGTCCTGTTCTGGAGCCAGGCCGGTCTCTGTGGAAACGGGTGGAGGAGAAGGAGCCCGAATGGCCGATGACCTCATCCTTTTCTTACTGGACCCAACCATCTCTGTGATGACCACTCCTTCAACTGGAAAAGTAGTAGTTAAATGAAAATACTTCACACCCTACTACATATACACACACAAATGCTAGAAAACATAGTCGCTGTCGGGTGGTCAAGTAGTGTTCATTTTCAGATTGTTTTTAAAATAACCTTTTAAAAACCAATGTAGTTATTATTTATTCACAAGCTCTTGTTAATACTTTTCATCGGTTCAATATTTATAAAACCCACAGACTTAACCACTCAAAAATAGCAAACAACTACTATCTTTTGCTAAATGTCCACAAAATAAGCTTGAGTTGTTCTTGATACGCTTACCTTCATGTTTCTGCTGTTCATCTCTCAGCCTCCTGATGAGGGCGTCGGCCACAGGTGTCTCAGAGTCCACCTCCAGAGGTGTGTCCAATAAGGGCAGGTTCCACATTTTGTTCCTGGTTTGTCGACGTGAGTTAGTGATTGGTGGGACATCACTGTCAGACTCGGACAGATTTTTATTTTTATTGGGCGATGTTCCAGTCAATTTCCTCCTGGTCCGAGAAGGCGATAGAGGAACTAATTGCACCTGGGTGTCAGAGGTAAACAGGACAAGTCATCTATCACATATCCACGTGTGTACAATTTCACAGATTAGATTATTTTACTTTGGACAATAAAAAGGATCTTATGGTTTCAAGTAGTAATAGTCCTCATTGTTTGATTGTTCATAAATACATCACATGTTCCTATTCAATTAATATAGACTTAAATCATTTGTATGCCTAATGTGTGATTAAGATAAGTCAATTTGTGGTTGTACAAGTTTTAGCTAATTCTTTAAAGTGTTCATTGTGACTGGATTCTGACAGTCACTCTGCTACTTGTAGCAGTTTATGACAGCACAATTATACCTTAGGATTAAGGTCAAGGTTCTCTGTAAGCTGGGTCTCTGCTGCTCTGTGCCTGGTGGTTATCCTGGGGGTGTTAACAGGAGGAATAAACGTCTGGTCCTCCTGGACCTTGGCAGGAGTCTTCTTAATAGACCTGGGGGTCTTCTTGTGGGTGCTTGTTGCCTGACGTTTAGCTGGAGTTTGGACCTCAGAGTTGACCTGGGCATCGTCTTCATCGTTCATGTTCTCCTCCACCTGTTCCTCTTCTTCAGCCAATGACACGTCCTTAGTATTACTGCGAGTCTTCCTGTTTGTTGGAACCCTCTGGGAGGCCCTGCGTTTGGCTGGGGTGGAGGTCAGAATGGAGCTCTCTGGGAGACTGCTGTTGACTGCCGTCTCCTCCTTCTCCTCTTCAGGTTCAAGTTGGATCTTGCGGGTGCTGCGTCGAGATGGACTAGAAGCAGGCTGTTTGGGTTCCTGGCTACTGTGGCTAGGTCTGCCTCTTCTACGAACAGGTGTGGCAGGAACAGGTGAGGCAGGAACAGGTGAGGCAGGAACCACAGCGTCTGTGTCCAGACCCTCCTCTTGCCCCCCATCCTCCTCCCGGACAGGCGAGATGAAGGTCACCGTCTTTCTGCTCTTTGTAGTCCTCCGTGTGGGTGTTGAGAGGGCCTTCCTCCCCCTCTTAGAGGTGGACAGTTCATGCCCGTTTGACTTCTCTTCCCGTTTATCCCCCTGCAGCTCATCAACCACCTCCATATTCTCTTCCACAGCCTCAGCTATGACCTCGTGGTCTGGATGTTGATCTTCAACCATGTGGACCGGATGGTGATCTTCCACAGAAACAGCCGCTGCTGCCTTACGAGAGTCAGTCTGTGCAGGTTGATGGCTATCAGTCACAACAGGTATATTCTCTTTAGGAGCAAAAACTGGATGTCTAAGGTTTGTTGCGTTAATTTCTCCAGATTTTTTATCCGTGTCCTCCTCCAGGAGAGGAGATTTGGAGAACACAGTCTTTCTGCTCCTTGTAGACCTACGTGTGGGTGTTGAGAGGGTCTTCCTCCCCCTCTTAGAGGCGGACTTAATTACCTGTTCATGCCAGTTTGACTGGTCAGACTCAGGCTCCTGTTTATCCTCTATATCTGTTGCCCTGCATGTCTTGTTACTCCCCTCCTGTAGCTCCTCAACCACCTCTATATTCTCTTCCACAGCTATGACCTTGTGGTCTGGATGTTGATCTTCGACTATGTGGACTGGATGGTCATCTTCCACAGAAACAGCCGCCACTGTCTTACAAGAGTCAGTTTGTGCAGGTTCATGGGTATCCGTTTCAACTGGTCCATTCTCTTCAGGAGAAGAAACTGGATGAGAGAGGTTTGTTGTGGGTTCTGATGTGGTTTCTCCTTTATTCTCCTCCTGTGCTGTGTCGTTAATTTCTCCAGATTCTTTGATGGACTGCTCCTTTCCATCAAGTTCTGGCATGGGTTCTTCCACTTGGGTCAATGCGAAGTCTGAAGCAGTTTCAGGGTCTTCCACAGCCATCATCACAGGCTCATATTTCTGTTCCTCCACTGTGTCTGGGCTGATCTCAGAACACTCATTCATATGGTCAGTATGGGGTTCTGGACCACTAGAGCCACACAAGACAGACGGAGCCTTGTTTTCTTCTAGCTCAGTCCATCCCGCTATTTCTACTCTATCCAAGCAGTCCATCTCCGAAGGATCATCTTCTGACTGAGCCTTATTTTCCTCCGTCTCAGTCCATCCTGCTATCTCTATTCTATCCAAGCTGTTCAACTCCGAAGGAGCATCTTCCGACTGGGGAACGTCTTCAGCCAGAGGAGTGTCTTCAGTCTGGGGAACGCTTTTGCTCAATGGAGCGTCTTCGGTCAGGGGAACGTCCTCCGACAGGGCAACGTCTTCGTTTAGGGCAACGTCTTCGGTCAGGGCAACGTCTTCGTTTAGGGCAACGTCTTCGGTCAGGGCAACGTCTTCGTTTAGGGCAACGTCTACGGTCAGGGCAACGTCTTCGGTCTGTTGAACGTCTTCGGTCTGTTCGTCTTCGGTCAGGGGAACATCTTCGGTCTGAGGAGCGCCTTCTTCCGACAGGAGAACGTCTTCCGACAGGGGAACGTCTTCCGACAGGGGAACGTCTTCCGACAGGGGAACGTCTTCCGACAGGGGAACGTCTTCAGTCAGGGGAACGTCTTCCGACAGGGGAACGTCTTCAGTCAGGGGAACGTCTTCAGTCAGGGGAACGTCTTCAGTCAGGGGAACGTCTTCCGACAGGGGAACGTCTTCAGAAAGGGGAGAGTCATGGTTGTCTGTGCCAAGGAGAATGACCTCTGACTGGGTCACAGATCCAGGGTCAGCTACCTCTGCAGGAGGCTGGGTGGAGGGTTCCAGATCATTCTCCATAGGTAAAGTATCAGCCTCTGAATCCACATCCAACTGCAGGGAGAAGCTGCTGCTGCTGACCTCTGTCTCTCTGGGTTGGTGAAGCTGGGTGTCACCAAGGTGGTCTGCTTCCGCCAGGCCCTGCTCCTGGTCCTCCACTAGCTCCAGGGGAACCAGGAGAGTTGTGGAAGGTTGGAGGTTCATGTAAGAGGTCCCATCCTCCACCATGTCATCTCCATCCATAATTCTATCTGTCCCCAGTCTCACCACCACCACCTCTCCATCTACAATCTGGAAGAGGGGGAAATGCAGAAAGAGGTGAAATTGGTACACAGGATGTTTAAATGATCAAAAGAAAAGTGTATTCCTATCATTCCAAACCTGCGACACACAAATAAACCTGTTGTTTTAAAACACATCAACATGTGACATAATAAAAGCAATCACAGTCAGTAATTAGTAGGGATGCAATGGTTCAGTCAGCCCACGGTTCAGCTTGAAGCTTGTTTTAACAAATATTTTAGGTTCAGGTACAATTTGTAGGGGGAAAAAAGTTTGATTTTTTTTTTTAACATATTCAAAGAGCAATTTTCTATTCAGACACATTCCATTATGACAACATTGCCAGAATTCAAGTGCATCTTGAACCGTGGATGGCAAACTGTATGGTTCAATATAAGGCCCCCTTTAGACGACAACCGTCTCTAGAGAAAACGGCAAAATAAAATATCAGATGTGCCGTCCGTTTAGAAGGCAACGGCGTTATCGGGGGTTGAAAACGTAACAAAATGAAACTAACTTCCAGAGTGGAAATCTTTGAAACCGCTCAGCCTCGTATCTCGCGTGGCCTAAAAAGAACCGTTGCATCCCTAGTAATAAGTATGTTAGCACAGTGTTGTTTACCACATCAAAAACAAAAAAGGTCTATGCTGTGTTTATCTGCAATGTTAGAACATGACTGTTACCTTCAGATCCGTTTCAGGTGGAACCAATGACAACACGGCAGCCTCCTGCTCCGATAGGTAGTGGGTGTGCCTCTGGTCCAGGAAGAGAGCAGGGAGTGGGCGTGCCTTGAGAGGAGGCACCTCCTCTATGATCTCCACCTCACTGCCTGAGTCCTCCTCTTCTTCCTCCTCCTCCTCTTCATCATCGTCCTCCTCCTCTTCCTCTTCTTCAGCATCGTCATCATCCTCCTCCTCTTCTTCAGTACCATCAGACTCCTCCTCAACATCCTCGTCCTCAGAGGCAGGGCTAGAAAGCTCCTCGCTGTCATTCACAGTCACTACGGCTAGAAACACAGTCAGCAGGTTACAAAAGGTGTGTTCTACGGGTGAACCGCTAGAAAATTAAAATGTATATTCATGATTAGAAAACGAAGAAAACTAAAACGTCTTAACTGTTACTAGCCAATAGCTAGATATCTGGACATGCAAGGTCGGTATTAACTGATGCATAACAGTAATTGAATAATTGATATAGTGATGCATCATGTAATAATTGCAGTTTACAACTTCACCAAAAAAAGACTGTCTTTATTCCATGTTATAAAATGAAAGGTGTGTGAATGTGTGTGTAGCCTCTTACAGTGAGAGTCTGTGGCACTGGGCTCTGAAGAGCAGACAGAGGTCTCAAGTTTCTGGATGGTTGATACCGGAAGATCTTCAGCTTCTGGTTCACTGGGAAGAAACCAATACAAAAGACAACGGTTCAGACTGTAAATAAAGAAAAAATCCACGGACCCTGCCATTTTGCATGGCCAGATGGCCGCATCCTACTTTATCCTAAGTTATTGAACAACAAAATCCACGTAGAAATCACATAAAAACATGCTAGAAAAAAAAAATGGCGGACATTTTGACCAGATTGTATAGGGTCACACTTTTGAGTATACATAACACCGGATTCAAATCCAAAACGTAACTTTATACAAGTCATCTCCGTCGGTAGGTCAGTATGTCCTGATAACACCCAATGAATGGTCTGATAAATCGCGTGAAAAAACGTGATAATGTCCCATTCAATGCATTGATAGCATCCGAATCAGGTGGCTCTGTACCGTGTATGCCGTGAGCTGACCTCATTTTATGGGTCACACTTTTTAGTATAACACCCTGTTGTCACCGGAGCTAACTCTGGAGCGACAAAATCGATATTTCTTGTGAATTAAAAACATAGCGATTGTGCATTGTTGGTGGTGTTAAATGCAACCATATTTAAATGCCAAAAAAGCATTTAATTTGCAATGTCTTTATTATTATTTTACTATATTTTGGTGCCATTTACGTATATAGCCTACTGTTTTTGTCAGATTTAGAATATTGTTTATTTTTTTCAGATACATTTTCTACATTAATCTAACCATATTATAACCATATAAGATCAAACACAAGTTAAACGCTGCACTTTCTTAACACATCGGGTGCCAAACACGGTCTGAACCGTGTGTTTACTTAGTGGCGGTTCCGAAGCTTCGGTGCCGAACACGGTCTGAACCGTGATTTCAGTCTTTTTGTTTTTTTTCGTTTTTCTCCGCGCGGGCGGGGCTAGAGCAGCTCTAGGAGCACCCATTGTAATCCTGCGAAGGAAGTGCCAGATCGCTCACCGGAAACACTTTTTTTCCCCCCATCCGGTTCCTGTCTATTTCCTACTTTGAAACGCCTATATCTCCAAATCTGTTTCCTGTGGGGAAAAACGGTCATGCGCGATGCGCGATTCCCCCCCCGTTGTAACTCGCCAGGGTAATGTTATGGTTCCAGCCTGTAGCCAGGCTCATGGGACAACATGAATCACTGCTTTTTTTTGCGTGGATTTGCTTGTAACGCACGCGGAAGGTTTAAACAGCAAAGCGCAGTCAACGGGGAGAATGCTGGCACCCACGGTAAGTTGTTATGAAAAAACGCTGGCACCCGATGTGTTAAAAATTACACATTTTATTAGAAAAATGTAATCCCTGGGATAAAATGTCCCTGGGACCCTAAAAGACCACCCTTGGGTCCCGGGACCCATTACATTGAAAACCTAGCAACATCACTGAATATAACCATAAAGCACAAAACAACATATTACCAAGACAATACATGAGGTCCCCACTGTACACAGAAAACCAACCTATCGACGGGGCAGTTTGTTTAATGCTGCAATGATATAGAGATGAGGGTGTTTACCTGTTGGAGGTCCAGGACTGTGAAACCTCGTGGATCCCAGAGCGAGTCAGAGGAGATGTCAAGTCATCTCCAAACAGCTGTTGCTCTACAAATTCTGTCAGATCTAGGGGGAAGCAAAGCAAAGTTTCAGTTTACACACTGATAACTATTTATAACATCCGTATAGATCATATCAACTCATGATCAGAGTCTATCACCAGCTAAACAGACAACAAACTAGCTGAAGTGCTTTTTACATAAGAAAATAATTATTCTGGGTTAAATGCTAAAATGGTTTAGAAGCTCCACATTAAATCTGCTATCATTAAAATCATATATGTTCCGTTTTCGTCTGGTTAATATATCCGAAGGCATGCTGGTACAGTGCAGGTCGACAGATATTGTTTATAACACTGCTATCAATGCTATTCTATTATTTGAATCCAGTGAATACACTATGCAATCTACACATCTGTTCTGAATGTATTAAATACTGACTCATGTATGGTTTTAAGAGACGTAATCTCACCTGTTGTGGATTCTAGAGCAGGTTCCAGAGGCTCCACATGTTCTGGAGAAGGGTCCAGAGCAGGTCCTGCACCAGGTTCTGTGTCTATTGCTTCTAGATTCTCAGTGATCTTTAAGGTTGTGGCCTCATATTGGATGTCCATCAGATTATCAGCTTTCTCTGACTGGTTATGAATTTCTTCTGCCTCAGGTTCAGGGGTCACAATCTCAGCCACTTCCTCCTGGTTACTCCCTAGGTACAAAATACAAGGAGTGGGATAGGTCAAACAATGCTAACAAGCAGACTGGGACCAGTGATAATATCTATCTAAACGGCAGACCCCAACTGGGACCATCTATTAAAAAACAAAACAATTCAAACTTTATTTATAAAGCACATTTAAAACCACCAAGATTTAATGACCAAAGGGCTGTACAGGATAAAAACAAATAATCAGCATAGGCATATAAATGTACTTGAGTGTCAATTGTCAGTACAAAAGAAAATAAATTAAGCAAACTTAAGCTAAGGCTTAAAAACCCATCCAGACTAGGAACAGTGGTATCATCTATCAAACAACAAAATGTCCATCTTAGAAATGTAAGAAGAAAACATCAAGGTGGTTAAGGATCTAACAAGCATTTATTTGTTTTTATATTGGTCCAGTAATGCCTGCTTTGGATTATTTATCTAATTATTTTGCAATATATAACCATGCAAAAACAATAATAATAGTAGTAATATATATATATATATATATATATATATATATATATTGTCTTCCTTAATCTTGAATGTTAAAACCAAGTAGCTGATTTGTTTATGAAACAGGATCAAGTTCTACGAGTACTTTTGAAGTACTCATAGAAGTGATGCATTTCTCTCCCCAGATAGTCTGGTGAGTCTCCTGTGTGAAATAATGGAGGACTAAACCGGATTCGTTAATACATATATTATTTTCATAATAAATGTTTTTAGATTCGATTCCAAATCTGTTTGACTCTATATGGTTATGTGTGAGTCATAGTGACGGGGCAGTGGCCAGCCGGCCCGCCAACCCATTAGCCAATTTTTAATAGAAGATTAACTGAGGTCTGTAAAGACTAAACCTCCGAACAGTTTAATTACCTGGATCCTGAATAGATTCCTCGACTTCGTCCAGGTCAAAGGTCAGAGAGTCTTCCTGCTGGACGGACTCCACCTTCCCAGACTCCTCCCCCTCTTCCACCTTCTCCTGCTCTTCAGCTTCATGATCTAGACACACCTCCATCACTTCTTCCGGTTCCTCAGGTGTTTTGTCCTCCTGTACGTCCTGTCCTTCACACTGTACTTCCTGTGGTTCGTGTTCAGTGGTTGGTGAGACGTTTTCCTGTCTGAGTGGAGGCCCTTCCGGTTCAGCTACCAGTTCAACTGGGGGTTTAACGTTTAGAATGACTTCGTCGTCTTCCTCACTGCTGGGCCGCCCGTCTTCTCTCACTAGATCTTGTAGAAGAGGTGCATCGTGGAACTCGAGGCTTGTGTCTGTCGAGTGGACAGAAGCCTGGCTCGTATCTAAGCCCAGACTGAGACGCCCTGGCAGCGACACCCTCGATGACTTGGTTTCCGTAGTGACCTCCGGGGTAGAGGACGACTCGCTCTCCGAGACTGTCGGCTGGGGCGACGGGACGCCCCCTTCTGGCGGAAGGAACTTCACATGAGGCTCTTCATCATCGTGAGACGACCAGACCTGATGAGAGGACTTCATCAGCGGGGAGCCTCTGGTCAACAGGCTGATCTCACTATCTGCTGCCATCTAAAATGAAAAGAAAATGTCAAAACAGTGTTTTTGTTTCCACTGACATAATCCATTATTGTCAAAATGTGGTTACATTAAAAAAAAAAGTGCAAAAGTAGCAAGATGCAATACTTTACGAAATACATACTTCCTATTGTCAGACTAGTATCACTCTGGAGTGCATATAGACTAACACTAGTCTAGTGCAGAGGTTCTCAAAGTGGGGTCTAGGGACCCCCAGGGGTCCTTGAGGGGGTCAGCGGCAAAATTTGTTAATATAGCATCTAAATCAATTTAGCCACTTTCACTTTTTTTACTTTGTCCATTCTAAAATAGCTGATCTACAAGCTCAGAGATTGTAGATCTGTTAAATCTGTTATTTTCACACACAAATAAACATTTAACAAATTTCTAACAATAGAAGTTTCCCTTTTGAGATTGGGGAAATATCAATATCAATTTGGGGGTCTAGTCATTGACATGAAAATATTTGAGAACCAATGTTATGTGTTTAATTCCTGTGTGACGAAAAAGAAGCTCTCTCACCCCATTGCTCCAGTGCATGCTATGCTTCAGTTCAGACGTTTCAGTTGTTTCAGTGTGTTCTATGAAGGTGATGCGGCTCTCCTTGCTGCGCGGAGGAGGGGGGGTGTTGGAGCGGGCTGGGGAGGCGGTAGGGGAAGGACCAGGAGAGGGGGCGGGGGAGGGCCTTAAACTGCTGCGCAGGATGGACTGAGGAGTGAAGGCCGGGAACACTGGACGATCTGCACATAGAGCCCTGGCACGCTGAGAGTGTACACACAAACACAATTATTGTAGGGCTCATGCCCAAGTTGTCACATTCACATTTTTAAAGACTGCAAACGTAATACATTTTTTTTTTTTATGTTGAAATTCTCTCCTCTTTTTTTTTCATTTTCATTTATTTTTTGACGATGCATCATGCAATCAGAGGCCTTCTAAAGGAAATTACAGACAATAAAATGTAATAGATTCATTTTACAGTGGTCCCACCGCCCATCAGACAGTCTAAGTTGCAGTTGTAGCAAGAATTGTTGGTGGTCCATAGTCAGTTGGCAGTGCCCAAAAAACATGACATCCCTTTCACTAAAATGCCATGGTTAAAGTTCAGGAGGCAAAATGCATTCATTTTGAAGATCATGGCATATATGCCAACACAGCTGTGAATGCCATTTCATAGAGACTTTAAGATTTAAAATGGATCAGAAGGTGCAATGTCAAGATCAAGACCTGTTAAATATCAACACATGTGAAAGTCAAAGAACCAACCAAAATGCAGTCTCACCTTGACCACCTGTGGTGTCTGCAGCAGCCTAAGTTCAGGAGCTTTACTGATGCTCTTATGAGGACCACAGGAGCTGGGAGGTCTTGGCGGGGTGAGGAGGAGACGTGGGGTCTGACAGGAGGGGTGGACCACCAGGTCCAAGAGCCTGGACCACAGCAGGACAAGGAAGACAACTGTTATTAAAGGTTTCAATGTAGCACAAGATAGGATGCCAATAAGAGTTGGAGAGAGAGGTGGCGGCTCAAAGATGGAGGAACTGACAGGTGTAGGAGACAGAGACAACGGAGGTGATGGAAGAGAGAAGGCGACTGAGATAGGAGGTGACAAAAATGGAGTAAGTGACAGAGATGGAGGAAGTGATAGAAATATGGAAGTGACAGCTAAAGGTCAGAGATGGAGGAGATGATCCATTTCCTGCTTTAGTTCACACAGTTTAAGCATATTTGTTTAAAAGCTCAAAGTCAGTCTCATGAAAAGCTCATTTGAATAGTCATGTTTATGTCCTGTGTGTGTGTTCGCACCTGGACTTCCTTTTGGCTGTCATGGTGATGGGCGTGCCCAGGAAGGCTTCAGGCAGGGCTAATGAAACAGGCTTAGGGCTAGTGCTCTGGTTGGGACTGGAGGTAAAAACACAGTATAAGGGGAGGTTAGAATAGCAGATCACATAGAACAGAACACAGCTGAACAGCTAGTTGTTTGCAAATTTCAATTAAAATCAAACTTTATAGATCACAGTCAGTGCATTAAAACCAAATATAATTTATTTTAATGTACAAAAAGTAAAAATGCACATAAGAAAGATAGGTCACACAAAAATATTATAATTGATTAATAATATACATAATAGATAAAACAGACAATAAAATACAGAGAATACATATAAAAACGGTAGGTATCATAAAATAGAAAATGTACTATCAACTTTGTGACTGGATTCACAATAATATAAATTAAAGACTTTTAAAGAGTTTAAGGTTGGAGGCGGTTTACCCACCTCCTGCCTGGGGAGGACTGAGGTGCCTTGCACAGCCACACCTCCTCGATCTTGGCCATAACATTTTTGAAGAAGCCAGCTCTGGACGTCACACTCTCAGTGGCACAGCGTCTGGCAACAGTCGACAGCGGCTGGGGCCTAGACACTTTAACACAGCATGGAAACATCCAATTCATTTTTTGCTTTATTTAGAGAAGATAGAGACAGGTATTTAAGGACATCAAGGCGGGAAGGATATGCAACACAGGAGTGCACCCGGGAATCGAATGGGGGACTTTGTGATTATGTGGTCGATAAACTAGAAACAGAAGGTAGATGATAAATATCCTGAGCCGTACTGTAACTGAGCCGTACTGTAACTGAGAGAATTTCAAGTTTTCGTATTGTAAACCGCACATTACTTTTGTCAGCATTCAAAATTAGGGTTTATCATTTTCCGGGAAATAGCTAATTTTAATTCCCGGGAATTTTCAGACCTTTTACCGGGCTTCCCGGGAATTCCTGTTAAAGGGTAAAAAAATAAATAAAGTGCCCACTAAAATGCATTTATATGTAGATACTTAAATAGCCAATTTTACATCGAGGTACCCAGATGTCCCTATTGTGTCCACCTATCCTGTATTCCCAGTAAGCATTGACACCTATCTATTTTCTATTAAATATGCAAGAAAATGATCAGATTTAGAACAAGATGTTCCATACCATATATATCGGGAGATGATTGGGGTAGCCACCTGTGTGACACCGGCACTGCTGCTGCCAGGCCTGGAATTTCGTCATTTTAGGGGAAAGGCCACTTTCAATCATTGCTATAGAGTGTTTGTTCAGTAACAGGAGTCTCCATGTCTCTCCAGCTCTTTAATAAACAGAAAATACATTTTCCGGTAGGTGTCAAAATCTCAGCCAATCAGGAGAGAGTACCCATTTTTAAGCTTCATTACTTTATAGTGTTCCAGTTCCAATTTTGCCTGCTCATTTCTTAGTGTCATCACTTCCAATTTCACTTGTTTAATCTATATCCTGATTGAGTTCTCTATCCTGATTGGATAAAATTGGAAATGAAACTGAAACGAAAATGCATTTTCTGTTTTAAAGAGCTGGAGAGACAAGGAGACTCCTTTTACTGAACAAACACTCTATAGCAATGAGTACTATCAGAATATAGAGCTATTTAACATTTATTTTAACCAAAGAAAATCCCTTACCCTACCTTTAATTATGAATAATTATAGCTTGTAGATTGGCTATTTTCACCATTTTATATTTTCACCATTTTACATTTTTAAAAGGAACAGTTTTCCCACCCGACAGCGACAATATATATACCGGTAGTCTATGTATGGTTCTACCAGTATATGAGTCAGTTTGAGCAGATTTCATACTAATCCACCTGGCCTGGCGGAGATCTGCCCTGTTGCGCAGCAGCACAGCAGGTGAAGACAATTACGGTAACTTAAACGAGGAGCTGCGCTGTGCACCCAAAACGCACTCAAACAATGTCAAACTATCACATTCTAGCTGCTGAAATAAACGTTCCATTTGTATCATTGTTGACAAGAGAACAGAACATGGATGTTGTGAACATGGATGTTGTTTGCAAAAGGATTATTTATTTATTGTCCATCAGAGCCCCAGTGAGGTCACAGCTTATCTCTACTTTTGCAGGATATTGATAGCCTAAACTTCTAATTTGTTTGCAGTTATTAATTTATATTAGGCTACTTGCTGGATATTAAGACTCAATTTTGGGATGTTGGCTGTATGTTGTCAAATGTATTAATCTATATTTTGTTGTTGATCAAATGTCGGGTTTTGTAGTGTGATTTTGATGTGCACATGCATGCGCTGCCACTGAATCAATAAGACAGACAGCTGTTGTGCAGTTCACTTGGGTGAACTGGGTAGTTCTAGTAAAATGGTAGTTTGAACGTTCTAAAATGTAAGTGTAGGCAGGGTACATTAATGATGATAAAAAAATCGGACTACATCGGTCTAATACTTTCTCTCTCTCTCTCCCTCGCACGCGCTCTCTCTTGCTCTCTAGTCTCTCCTCTCTCTCTATCAAAAGCATTGCTTGGCTTACACGCATTTTAAACTGGAATATAGGCTCGAAATCAAACCTACCCACTGTTTATGCAGCGTTTCACTTGATGTTGAATCTCAACTAGTCAACTGGTGTCTACCGTATTGACAGCAGAGGAAACGGTAAAATCAGCGTGGGCAGGACAGGCAGGGGGCATCAGGGCCTGCCCTGGTCGGCAAGTTAAGTAACTTGGCTAATTATAATAGTAATTCCTCCGCGCTGTAGATAGGCCTTTCTACTAATTAGTAGTCATTTCTAATAAGAAAAAACAACCAACGGGATCCCGGGGGATTCCCGTCTCCCGGGAATCCCGGTGTTAAACCCTAATTCATATGCTCCATTTGTCTCTCTCAGTAGTTTAACTGCTCCTCCTACCTTCTCTGTGGATGGTGGAGGGGTGCTGGTAGGGTTTGGATCGTTCCATGGACAACTTCCTCTGGACTCTGGGCAGAACTTTGCCGTACTGCTCCATTATGGCATTCCTGGTGTTGGAGCGCTCCTTCAGCTTGGGGTCTCTCTCATTCTGAACAGCAAGGGAGGGAACGTCAAGGTCATCTTCAGGATTTCAACTTGAGTTTCACTTTCACACATTTTCAATAATCGAACTTTAGAAAAAGTTGTACATCGTCAACCCTGAAAATCCACTGTTACCAACGGACCCTTATGGGTCTACTTTTATACTCTCAATTAGGATTTACTCTCCCCAGCTATCAGTATGAACTGTAAATGAATGGAAATTACTTTCAGAAGTTGAACACACAATTAATTTGTAATACATGTGCTCATTTTAGTTAGTAGCATTATGTTCATAAACTACAGGGCTCACCAGCTATGAACATAGTGTGAGCTCTGTCTGAGTGTGTGTGCATGTAACATACCACCAGGTTCATCTTCAGGGTTTGGTTGAGTCGTAGAGCTGGGATGTAGTTGGCCTGCTGCAGGTAGTGAACCATTAACACCTCTCTGTTGTGGAGGCCACCTGTTCCCTGTAGAAATCGCTCTAAACACTCCTACACACACAAACACACACGTCAGTGACTGATGACTGGGAAATTAATGGCTACATAAGTGTTCAGCTATGAGTTTCATTGCATATTACACTTTGCTGAATTATTTCTACACTTTAAAGAAAAACAAACATATCTCATCTATCCATCGATAGGTCCAGCCAATCTTTCTTCAAAACAGTCCACAGTACGTTGCTGACATATTGTGTTAATAAAACAATATAAATCACGAGCGCATCAAGTGTCTGACCAATCACACACAATGTTCTGTCACAACTTAGTAACGGCTAGTTTGACATTCTTTGAGTAGCAAAACCAAACAAAGTTCTGAAAGGCATTGCCGAAGTTCTTATAGGACCTCATTTTGTTCTTATTGACCTACTCTAGCTGAACAAAGTTTGGCGTCGGGTGGAGTATGCGGAGCATTAAGATTATACCTCTGGCTAATGGTAGGATATTGCATTTTTGGGATATTCTTACATTTTTCTGTATTGTTTTAGGTGTTATTTAAATGCATTTGTTTCTCCTTTATACTGCAAAAATTAAATAAAATACAAAATTAATTAGCCTTCTCTACACTTAACTGCTATTCATCCATTCAAATCCTACCTGTTCATTCAAACCCAAGGGTAGTTTGAGAAGTTCCTTTATGAGTCCCAGCTCCTGGCAGCTCTCATACAGAAACCCCATCAGTTCCTCCATGTTGAGTAGACTAGAATGCTGTCGCAGTAAAGACCATGCCTCTACCAGACACCTGGAGAGAGAGATAGTAGAGTTTACATAGACATTTAACTGGGATAAGTTCACCATGTTAATTTCATGGTTGTCTACTGCAGGTGACAGTGTTTTTGAGGCTGTGGGAAAATTGCATTTTGGCTGGCCTTCTTGGTTCTGGTTGTAAGCTCAACAATTTGCTTTTTGTGAACATACCAAAATTGTATTTGGAAGTCATATTCATGAATAACAGTAGTCTAGTAATGCTAGGGACAACAACACAAACTCGTCCTCTCACCTATTGTGCAGCAGTACAGACAGACAGAGTTTGGCGCGGGGGGTGGAGGAGAGTGCAGGTTTGCTGATGTGGAAGTATCTGAGAGCCGCTGGGTGCTGACCCTGGATCATCAATGCCTGCAGGACTCGATCATGCTGCCAAGTAAACTGGCTCTGAGACGTGGTCGGGTGGAGCAACAGCTCCACTGCACTCTGATCAGTAAAAAGAGAATCAACATGAGGTCAGTCAGAGGGAGAACTGGACTCTGATCAGTTAACAGAGTCAAGATATGCATGCCTGTGTGTGTACCTGGTGGTCATGATGGTCAAGCAGCCAAAGGCCCTGTACCAGCTTAACTAGTCCAATAGGGATGGCAAATGCGGTGGGAAAGGATTCCACTGACGCACCACCCTTACTGGAGAACGAATACATGACGTCCAGCAACAGATAGATGACCTGGGACCAATGGTTAAGGCAAATCAGTTTTCAATAATTCTGGACATAATGTTGTATCAGTGTCAGCAGCAGAGCATGCCTTGTGCACATACTATCAGTTAGACCTTAGGGGTCAAATTTGCCAAATATTAACCTAAATACTATCATTCTATTGAAAAGTAAAGATAAAAAAAATATATATATAATAAATGTGTCAACCTAGGAGAGAGCAGCTTGATTTTCACATCGTCCTCACAAAAAATAGGATAAACTGGTGTTGTTATTGTTAAACTGCTGTCATTAACTAGTATTGTTACTGTAAGGATACAATTGCATGTTTTGTAGCTTCCTCGATATTCTCCAGCAGGTAAATGTCCAACAGAGCCTAATGATCAGAGGGGAACACATGAAAACACATTTATTACACATATCAGCTAAGTGAACCAACATCTAATTAGGTTTAAGATTAGTAATTAGGTTACTGATGAACCATTATAAATGACATGTCAAAATAGGGTTAAATAATAATACTTTAAATAACCAATTATAAATGACATCAACACATTTAAATAAATTAAAACATCCACTATAAATGACAACACTTATCATGCTCTATTGCAAAAGCTCACATGTAAAGTAGGAGGTGGATATTGTCCTGTTCCACCTTCATCCCTCTTCCACAGCTCCACCAGATGTTCGCCACATTCACCCACCAGACCATCAATCATCAGACAGTCTGAACACCACCTCCCCCTGAAGAACAAAACCACTTTGACTTAATCTACAATTTTAATTTTGCAACACATCCCTTAAAAAAAAAGGTAATAGAGGATCTAGATGTATACGACATGGTTTGTGAATAATGGAAGAGCCACTCACTTAGCAAGTTTGCTGAGCTCCTCTCTACGGATGGTGTAATAGTTATTGATGACTGTGTGGCTGTAGAAAGGTCTGGAGATCTGAAGAGCATCATCACCTTGTGGAGAAGCACCATGACCCATTAATTCATGATCAATTGTCTTGGTTCAATCAATACAATAATCAATACAATCAGTCTTCCATATATGACAGATTTTGAAAGCAGCATTAAATGACCTAATTACCGATTTACTAAAATATACAATAAACACAGAACTAATCTAACAATCATAGTATAATTGATTGTTACATTACTAATGTACTGTAATAGACAGAGGTGTGCTTACCTGACCCCTCGGGCAGGAGACCAGTACGACAGAACCACAGAACCACTTGGGCATAATGGGAGATCAAACTGGAAACCATGTTTTTGTTCATCAGACCCACCAGACCTACACAATAGTAAATATAATTAGATACACAACACAATCATTAATACACAAACGGTTGGTTAAATACACAACTTGTACGTAAATATACACATCCAGTGGTTAGATACAGGATACACCTATGAGGGCTGCTCAAAACGTTCTAAGACTTTGTCAGTCACAAGTTCAGCTGTGAGGGCAGTGCCTGGACCTGGTGGTCAATTAGAGAAAGTTTACTTTGAAAGCATTCAAATTAGTGTGCCGATTTCATCTATTTTCTCCTAAGTCATTTTGTTAACCAGAACCTGTTTACTGGGATATGCGTGCATTTACTTGATTGCATCAGGCCGTTAATAAATACGTCGCAGTTATACCGGAGGATTAAGTGAGGCGAAAACCGCCGCTTGCTGTGGTAAAATGGTTTCTATACCATGCGAATGCTCCTTCACACAGAATTGATAGAATATATATATATATATATATATATATATATATATATATATATATATATATATATATATATATATAATATTTATGGGGTATGGTGTCACATTCCTGTGACACCATACCCTCCATGTTCACCCGATCGTACCCTGTGGGATGGCTTTTCGATTCCCCAAAAAAATCTAAATTAAGCTGAATGGAAAAACCATACATAATAATATGACAGCAGAACTTCACAGTTGAAGACATCCCGCATTGTTTATGAAAGTGGCAGGCATGTAGGAACAAATGCATATCATCTGGGGTAATTACTTTGAAGGAATATTCTTAAATAAATGCTACACCTTCAAACTCTAGGACCAGCCCTCAAATGTGTGTGTACCTCTCTGTGTGAGGTCGTGAGCTTCATGAAGCAGACATTGGAAGATAGTGCTGAGGTTTCCAAGCAGCCTCTGGCTGTGCTGGAGAAGCTGCAGGGTCTGTGGGTCAGTGAAGTTTGATGAGCTGTCAAACAGTGGAGCACCTGAGGAACACACAAACACCCCTTGAGTTACATGCACTGGAGAGAACAAAGAGATGATGTTTATGAAGCCTTATTTGTAAAATCATAAAAAACGTAAGTTTTTAACTAAGCCATGATGGCTAACTAAATGCTGTACATTTATTACATGGATTGAGGTCGATTGAGGCATTCTAAAGTTGTTTCCTAACAGCAGGAGCAGATCTGTTTATATTGCAATGAAAGCATATCCTTTTAAGCCAATAAATCTTTTCAATAAATATTGTCAGTCAAATTATTGATTTTGTTCATGAATACAAATATAGTGCTTTGCGACAGTCCTGCATCACCCTGTCAGGGTTCATTTTCCAATAATAACCAATTTAGTAGTACACATTATCTCTTACTTAAAATATACTAAGACTTACAGATTCCGTCCAGTTCCTCTTTGGTAGAGACTACTTTATTCCAAGCCCACTCGAGTATGTAGCGTAGGTTCATGGCTGAGCCTGGTTGCTCTTCGGGAAGACAGGCAAATAGAGAGGTTAGACTGATCTGGGGTCTGCATGGGGGAAGTATTTCAGTCAGATGCCATTAATGAAGATTCCAGCTCATAATGTTACTTAAAATGAGTTACAAAGTCAGTGGGTCTCCTTCACAAATGTCAGACTCATGAAACACCTACGTATGCCTACACATGAATAACAGTCATTCATAAATTGTAAGCGCATACCTGTGTGAATTATTTGCCAGTTTAATTGCCCATTTAACACCATTAAAGACTGAAGGATTGTGTGCAACCATAGGAAAGCCTAGTTATACCGTGTACTATATGGGATATAGTTCTATATTTTCCATAGAAAATGATGCACAAAATGATAAAACTGGTCAGTAACTTTTTACTGACCAGTTTAACTGACTTTGGACAGGTGGAAAACTATAGCTAAACTTTTGCAGAGTGCCCCATTATTTTACCGGGGTTACACGCCATCTGATAGTTATAAGCCACTTTCAGACATGCACTGTATTATGGACCTTTTCCAGAGTTCAAACGGATGAACGCAACATTCTAGATCAGTAGGATCGGACATGCAACGGATTTTATGCGGGCAGGGTCCTTGACTTAAGTCCCAGTAATGTCCGATTTGGCTCAAACTGCTCTATATCTGAATGCACCCGGTGATATGTCCAGTGAATTTACATTCAGCGAATGGCCGTGTTGATTACACTTCTATTGTCGATGAGTGGAGCCTCCCCTCCTCCCGCAGTGTTTGGAGAGAGATACAGTAGTTAACTAAATCCAGTTTCATTCTGCTTTTTTATTTACGTTTGAGTAGGAAATATTCACCGATCGAACTTCCATGAAATGGCTCATTAAAGCGAAACAAAACATGAAAGTCTCTTTAGTAATTGTAGACAACGAGCTACACGTGCACTTGTCTGTACATAAAGACCAATGTTATTTTTCCAGTTCGTAGGACGGACGGCTTGTTTGGTTGTAGCGTAGGAAGTAAAGAAAAGTATTGGATTTGATTACTCAGAACTCCCTCACGCTGTTATATTTAAGTGGGAGTAGCTACTAGCTAATGTGTGCGTCTACTACCCAGACCTTATCAAACGGAGTATTTACCTTTATTTGTGTGAACGCATCTTGAACGGACAGTCTCCTGTTGCATGCTACATATGTGAAAGGCCAACACCGGACAATGTCCCGACCTGATTCCCCGGACATTTTCCAATGTTTATGTCTGAAAGTGGCTATACATGAATGTTGTCTTGTCAGACATGAAATAATGACTCATGTAACCTACTAGACCAGTACATTAATCCCAATAGTGTTTCAGTAGTGCAAGCATAAAAAAAATACAGCTTGCAGTGACAGCGCGCTCAAGCATGGATGTACACTCCAGGCTGGTTGAAAAGGTTAGAATAAAGATACAAGGATTCGACAGTGATGCCAATGTCATGTGACACAAGTGTTTCAGACACAACGTCTATGCAGCGGCGTATCAAACACACGTCAGTGTGGTATGTGCACTGCTATGGTTGAAGCAGTTTTATACCTCACTGAAATGAATAGAATATAATAATGACATTGAAAATCAAACAAACCACAGTTTGCTTTGAAAGATGGAAAACAATTATGTCAAGTATACTGTCACTTGTGGTCAATGGGCTAAATATGCCAGACCACCAGTATGGTCCTTATGTCACAAACAGGCTTAGAAATGCGTGTTTCTATGTGTACCCCTGAGCTTGTAAGTGTGTGTTGGCTAACCTTCTGCCGTCCACTGTTTAATACAACCAGTAATCAGTCCAAGAGAGCTGGTCTCCACCGCTGTAGACAAGATGGCATCCAACTGCTCTTCCTAACAGGGAACACAAAGTCATAATTGGAGAACTATATTGTGTAGTTGTACACAAGTATGGTGCGGCTATAATGAGTTATGTTAATCAGTTGTACGAATGCGTGTGTGTGCGCGCGCGCATGGGGGTATACAGTATCTGAGAGAAGCTGTGTGTATGTGTGTGTGTGAGACATGCGCGGATGGGCATTTTCGTCACCCTAATCCACGCGTACACATTCATTATCCAACCGCATTAATTATATTATCCTATTTATAGATCTGCACCGACCGCATGTCAAATAATTATTATTTCCCTGACATTAGTTTCCTTAGTTGTGAGATCACAGAAATGTCTTTTTTTCCTTCTCCTTTTTCCGTGCAGTGCTTACCTACAGAGGCCGCTCTAACTGTACAGGCAATGGGATTCTAAATGGATACGTACTTGTACAAACAATGTCACTCTATCACCAATGTAGTGACTGTATGGTACGGTATGTTATCAGCAAGCCCTCCGTCTTACATCACTTTCTCACAACGGAACTTTTCATAATACGTGTCCAGCACTTGACTCAACGTCGGCAGGGTTAAGAACTTAACTAAATCACTCACACGTCAAACTTTTATTCATCCCTTCTTTTTTGTCTCCGCCAGGCTGGAAGGCATGGCGAGAGAGTATGTTTTGCACCCTGTCCGTGTGTCCGATCGTGTGTCCTGTCCGTCAGCAGCTAATCTCCGGCACCGTTGGCCCCATAGACATATAAAGGTAGACGCCTCCTCTGGCTCTGAAGCGTCTCTATGGCGGACACGCTTCCGCTTCCGGGGGGGGCAGTTATAGCGCCACCAGGAGGCCGATTTGTGCAAAACCCATTTTTTGATATTACTCCTACAGATTTTATCCAAACGTCATGCAAATTGGTACACAGTATCTCTATAGTCATGTGATCAACACGGATCTGTCAGATTTCCCATATTCCATCCTCATTGGCTAAGGTTGGCTTCCAAAGTTTGCAGGATTGGTCCGTTCTGAACGAAATGCCTCAAATCATGAACGCAGCATGCGATTTCCGTGAAATTTCACACGCACATTCCCTCTAGGCCGAGGAAAAAATGCCACCCTTTTCACATTGGCCTGTTATAGCGCCACCAGCAGGTCTAATTTAGCAAAACACATTTTCAGAACAAAATGCCTCAAATCTTGAATGCAGTGTCCAATTGCCGTGAAAGGCCTAAGAATAAATGGTACCCTTTTCACATTGGCCTTACTATCATAGCGCCACCAGGAGGCCACAATAACATACCTGACCTGGCGGAGACCTGTGCTCCGAGGAGCACTTTATCTAGTTTTATTATGTTTTCAATCCTCTGTTAAGTTTCTCTCTCACTATAGCAGAGTTTGCGTCCACTGTTGTCGTTTTGAAGTGGAAGGACCCCTTGCCGGCAAAACACGTGTAGTAGGCGGGCAATTTGTGCCTGATGGAAAATTACGTAATATTAAAATACTACAAACGGACGCACGCCAAGATTTCATGCTTTTTAAAAGCTTTTATAGGCCTATAGATAGATGTAATTTATTTATTTCCGGCATTATTTCACCCGCGGTTTATCCAATATTAATCAAGAATTATATTTCATTGACCCAAATCTGCAATAGTGTGTACACCTGTGAGAAGCTGTGTGTGTGTGTACCTGAGAGGATGGCTGTGTGTCAGCCAGGTGTGATCCAAGCAGCCCAGACCTGAGGCAGAGAGAGTAACTACTGGAGATGACGTCACTCGAACACGGAGCGGCTTTCTTTAAAAAACTTAGGGTCTGAAATACAACAGAAACACATTATAATGATAATGAAAGAAAATCAACATCAAACATCACTCACCCAGAAAACTTAGGTTAGGATTTAGAAGGCGTTTTTAGAATTGGCCTCAGGTCTAAATGGGTTATACAACATGGCACCTTGTACCTTGGCTACTTTAACACTTGAATGAATGAATGAATTTAACTAGAACTCAGCTGACAGGTCAGAAAGCGCCCACAACAAAATACGATCTGTGGACAGACACGAGTGATTACTAAAACTACTAGGCTTGGGCATAATGGTATACCAACAGGGAATTTAGAAATCCTGATGATATGATCTTCTTCACTCTTTAAAAAAACCTGATGATATGGAGATTCTGTATTAAACGATGTATTGGTATTGTGCACAGCATGCACCATCGGAAGGCAGTTTGAGATGAGCTGAGGAATATGATGACTGCAAGTGCTGGGGATAAATACTTTTGCAAATTTTGTATTGGTATTTTCAGTGTGCCGCGACCACCACACCACATTATCGCCGTTCAGCACACTGATGTGGCATTATTCGCGACGGCAAAAAGTGTCCAAATTGTAGTTATATTTACAATTTTTTTTTTTTTTTTTACACAAATACACAACATACCCTGGTAAAAAGTCAGGAAGGTATGAAAAAATGTATACCGCACAAGCCAAACTATAGCACTACTGCATTTCATGTGGGGCACCAATTGCATTACACTACAACACAATTAATTTAGATTCAAGAGACTTACTTCCTTCTGGTAACCAGAACAGGTTAAGTGAACTATTCCAGAGTTGAACAGACAGGTAGCATCTGGAATACACAAGAAATTCATACCAGGATTAACAGGAAAACATACCAGGACATTTGCATTAAACAAAGAAACCCTACCATTTTAACCGTTTGTGTGTGAGAAATATAACGCACAGTATATGCATGAGAATGACAGAAATTCAAAGTGATCTACTGGCAGAGAATGGCATGTATGCATATTACAAAAGCATTCTCATCATTTGAATTTCTGTATTCAGACACACACACACACACACACACACACACACACCTGTCCTTACCAAAGTTGTAAGTAGTGGGGTTGAAGAACTGTTCAGGAGGTGGACATGTGAACGGCAGACCCCTGCTGAGGCTGCGGTCATGAACCAGTACGTCCAGCAGGGGGCGAGATGACACCATCTCTACTGCTGGGTCCAGAGACCATACAGCCAGGTAGGGACAGCTGCGCAGAGACTCCCCCGACCTGTCACACAATACCAACACACACAGATTAGATAGATTATAATGCTATTTGATCAGACAGGAAGTCAGAAGGTTCCAGCTGCTGTTTCTTATGGTGGTTCCGGGTACCTCAGAGAGTCAGGCATCTGTGCGTGGTACCATCGGTTGATGTCAAACACCCCGATGTAGGTGGAGGGGTTCCCCTGACCGTAGGGCTTACACTGCCAGGTGAACATAGACACACTGGTGTCTGGCGACGCCGCTGGACACACAAAGACAGAAACATTTTATTTTTTATACAATTTACAAAAAGGTTAGACGGCCAAGAGATTTCAAGAGAATGGAAAATGGAATTGATGCCGACTGTTTTTATTTTGCTTAGCTATATTTTTGCTGATGAAATGCCTATAACTATAGATACAGTAGGTAGATTAAATACTTTATTGGCAACGGTTTAAAGCACAGTATAACCAATTTAAAAGGGCCAAAATTGTGGCCCATTTTAAAACGAACACCAAACAGTGGGATATTGCTTTACTATATGATAGATCATCACATTATCTCACACAGGCTAACCTTCGTTCATGCTGTCATCTCGGTCGGGATGAGGTCTGAACTTCTCAATGGTCTGACAGCTCAGCAGGCGGCTGTTTGATGTCTGGACTCTGAGAGGGAATGAGGTTCCACTCAGATCCTGACTGAACCGCTCATCACAATACTCCAGACCCTGGAGGAGAGATGGACAGCGGGAGAAGAAAATACAGGAAGACAACAGCCAGATGTGTCAGAGTTGTCCACGAAATCTATTTGGAACATATACAATCTGTTGGACATAGTGTCTTTACTGGGTTTATTGGGCTTTATCCTCTTACTTTCAATAACAAATGTAAATAAAACCAGGTCCCTATAGATAAAGGAGTGCTACTGACCTCATAGAGGATCCTTCCGGAAGACAGACACTTGCGTTCACTGAAGGCTAACTGCAGTAAGTGAAGACTCAATACATCTCCCTCCCTGGAAGGAAAGAAAAAAAGCTTTAAGGAAACTCAGTCTCAATAATGCGGATTTACCAAAAGGCATAGTCATTATACATCTATTCGACCATTGGTCATACGCAACAGTGTTGATTAAAACAGAACTTGTTTTGTCTTTATTCCTAATAAGAATAAGAATACTAACAATAAAACAGTTTGAATACACTTGGGGATTATTTTCTAACCATGATTTTACAGAATAAAAAAAAAAACGCGGGTCGCGGGCGGGTTGAGCCGTAGATTTATATATGGGTTCACGGGGCGGGTTGAGGCGGGTTGGGTTCCGTCGCGGGGCGGGGCGGGTCATGAAAAAACCGACCCGCGCATCACTAGTATGCAGTGTTACCGGTGTTACACGGTGTGCAGGCACACACACAAGTACGTTACTTGCACAGTTTTAGAATTATTTTTAATAGACTATAAAATCACTTTATTTCATTACTTTAGTCAGATAACAGGTGGTACAATTATTATTATTATTATGAAGAGAGGTGACTGTTATGCCTCTGTCTCTGCACCTGGGCTGCGAGCTGCAGATTTCACTTACCGGGGGTTGCGGGGGGCTTCTAAAGTTTAGTTGAAAGCTGCATTGAACTCAGTACGACACGACAAGCTTATAATTCCATGAGTACGAGTACTTTATTTTTTGACGGTGCGCCTAAAGCCTCGTCAGTTTCGAAAGGTTTGGTTTCTATTTCTGGATCATTACCAGGCATGTCGAGTAGGACACCAACTGGTTGACAATATTAATGCAGGACGCCCGGCTCACAATTAATGAAAGCAATTAAAGTGGGCTATGCGGTGTTACCAGTGTTGACATGCATTTATTAATTGTTGGGACATTCCCCACACCGTGACATCCCTACTTGTTAATGACTCACATGTCCTGAGCAGACTGGACAGCCCAGAGGTAGCAACAGTTCCTGGGATCGTTCTCTGGTTCCTGGAAGGTGAAGGCATGGACTGGCACCCTGCCTCCCTCTAGCTGGGCGTGATACCTGAACACACAGACACACAAGGTCACAACACATGTGATTGGCCCCAGTACAAATGCTTTCTATTTTTCCTTTACACAAATTACAGTAGTACTCAAAATGAGAGAACTATCAGGTTTGTTTCAGATTTGACATCTGCTCATGTCAATGGTAATTCACTAAACTGATAAAATTGTTAATGTGTGGGCAAGTAAGTCATTAAACACTTGAACCCTAGCATCCCTATTCCGGGGCTAACATAAATAGCACATCTGTTATTTATCCGTTTATATTGTGTTTCTGGGCCAGCGGGCCATTAGATCCCCCAGACAAAATATACTGTATTAAAAGAAGAACACATAGAAATGTAGAGACTCACTCTCTCTTGAGGGTCTTCATGTTCCAAAGCTGCAGGTGTCCATCAGAGAAGCCCACAGCCAGCTGGTTGGTCCTAGGGATGTACTGCAAAGAGGAAGCTGCTGTACCAGTAGGGCCATTTAGCTGGAGACACAGGTGTTTTCCCTGCCTGCTGCTCACTTCCCTCAACCTGGGGATCTCTGCTGGTGACTTTGGCACCACCTCCAGGTCTGTTAAAGAGAATAGAGAGACGTGGTCATACTCAGCAACACTGGGCGCACTAGTATCCTTACCACTGGTGGAGCGTAACTTCATAATTTACTTATTCTGACTAGAGGAATAACAGAGGCTCTGTTCCACTATCTGAGGAGGATCAACTTTACCCAATTCATGTACTGTATCATGTAGATTAAGTATGCCACTTGTATGGTATGCACATGTACTCTTCATGGCTATTGCATATCTCTGCCCAGCTCATCATTGATTGCATATTTATTATTAGCAAATCTTTTTGAGCTCCAGTGGAAGGTAATGGCTATAAAGTCGGAAATATCAAGTAGGAACTTTCCACATCCGACTTTGTTTTGAATGCAGCATGATGTTTACAGAGACATGGACTGTGGTGGCATAGTGGCGCACACTGGGGTTTTAGGAAAATAGCACACTGTGTCCCACACACACACAAACTCCTCACCTGAAGCCTCAAGTTCACTCTGACTGCACGACAGGTCGTCGAGACAGAGGTCGACCAGCAGAACATGGCCTAGATCCGTTACCACGGCAGCTATGCCAAAGAACCAGCGTAGGCTCTGGTGGAGGTGCTGGGTGGATACGTTGGCTCCACCATAACTCACCAATGGCTCAATGGCTTCAATCTGAACAACAACATGGCACATTAAGACAATTGACAAAATGATGGACTGGCTTCATTCAACTATTCTTAGCTCGGGGCCTAAAACGTATAGGTGTGTAAAATTAATATGTCCAAAGATATGATTAAAAAGTATATTTTGGATAATTATGAATAGTATACAAAACAGAGGTATCAGAAAGAGCTCCATCCAATTACCCTGCCTGGTATCGCCACAGCTTTGACCACACGAGACAGACCCAAGTCATACAGACACAAGATGCTGCTCTCTGCTTCCACCAAACCCACCAGCAGACCAAACCTGGAGAGGGATACATATCTATGGAATATCTTTCAGGAGCAACACAATCTGCTATTATCACAAGGGCTTTTTTGGTACATTGAAGCTTCTGGAGCAAATTTTGATTTTAATTACAATTGTTTAAAATGTGCTTTATATAGATACAGTTTGACTTGAAACATCGACACTCAGAGGTGCTTCTGTTTGTGACGTCATGCACATGGCAGCATGGTCTACTTTTGAGGGGTCAAACATGCAGGTAAACCTTGCTCTAGACAGCTTGGCCTGCCCATGCTGTAAACATGTAAAATATATCAAAACTTAGTGAAACAATTACGTATGCCAAAAAGCATTACCGACCTCTTTTGCCAGCTGAAATCCCTGGCTGCCAGGACACGAGGCGGGTGTTCACCTCCACCACTGAAGCAGTAAGCAGACAGACGCTCCCCAGTCACAGCATGAACCACCTCCAGCTGAGGGCCACAGGCCAGCCAGGCCATCCCGCTGCGACCTGCAAACACAGAGACACCGAAGACGTGTTTGCATGCATGCATGTACACCCACCCACCAACTTTTGTGATCATTGTTTAGACATGAATCATGTAACCTGAAACAACCATGCTAAAACTGGAAATGCCAATTTAAAACCAGTGTGGATTTAAGGGACAAGACAAGTTAACAAGGAATTATGTCATTGGTGTCACTTGAACCAGAGATCATCATCATATGGTAAATAAGTTGTTAGTCATAAAACGGATGAAGCGACGTTAGCTTACCAACACTGAAGCGTCCCTGCAGCACAGCGTCAAGAGTGATTTCATCCTCTCCCAGAGCATCAATGGTCACTTGTGGGAAAGGCAGCAGACTGCTGGTGACCTGGGCGGTAAGGTCACGCATCTTCTCACTGCATACAGAAGACATGTGTCACTGACAGTTATAAACATCACTGCATTCACGCATTAAGTGTCACGCATCAGACGGTGATAAACATCCCTGGATTTATACACACAACAACATTTATCACAGACAGTGATAATTATCAACAGAACAGAAGCCACGGTCCGATTCAAGAAGGTTTATTTGTCAGTCGTTCGTACAGGCAGCAAAATATCGGTGTGGCATGCTCCGCAGACCGACGGTGCTAACAATAATAATAATAATACTGAAATAAACTAAAAATAAGGAAAAAATAAAAGAATACTAGAAGTTAAGAAGAAAAGCAAGGGACCTTTTTAGCAGCAACAGGGAAGTGTACAAATATGGGGAGAATAATTTAGCAACCGGATATAGACTTCAGCAAAAAGTATGTGTTAAGTACAATATGTGCAGAAGGTTATGTTCTAAAAATACAAAAAATGACAGTATGTTATGTTGTGAGCAGCAAAGGTATTGTTTTGTCCTGGTTCAGGGCTCCGACAGCCTCAGGGGAAGAAACTCCCATCTCCTAGGGAGTCACTCCATGGTGTCCTTGAGACACGCTTGCCTGTCTGCATTGAGGGAAGTCCTTGTGGTGCGTTCGGTTCGGCCTACCCCACGATTTTCTGCATGGCTTGCAGATTCTGGGAGGAGCTACTGTATTAATGTACCAGACAGTTATAGCCCCCGTCAGGATTCTTTGATCACGAGTGTTGCGTGTAAGAGGCCCTCTGCCCTTGCGTACATTAGTCCACGGTCATCTCCTTGGTGTCAGGCTGTTGTCCTGACACAACTGCGACAGATCTGCCACCTCCTCCAGGTAAGCCCTCTTGTCGTTTGTAATTGGGCCCACCACCACAGTGTCGTGTCATCAGCAAACATTATGATGTTGGAGTGATATCTGGCCACACAGTCATGGGTGTACACAGAGTACAACAGAGGATTCCCGCAGGATAGTTTACCACGGGACATGTGAGGGAGGCGTGGCAGGATCTTAACACCATGATGGGCAGAGTTCAGAAACCAGCCCAGATCCTGCATCCTTTGCAGAGTAGCTATACACCTTCTATGCCAGGTTCAACAGGATTGACCCCGCCTGGCCCTGGACAGACACCCTAGAGGACTGGACCCTGACCAACACTGCTTCTGTACCAAATGCATTACAGTACTCATTCCAATTAGTCTGTTTTTTATTACACATTATCGTAGACAGACTAGTAATGGGTGCAATCTAGAGAGTGCTACACAGCATAGTCATCAGTGTTAATTTAACAATTTGTAACAGTGTAGAAATGTAACCAAATGAACAGTTATGGGTGCATTTGGTTACAATTATACACTCTCAGAGTTAAATGAACACTCAGGATATTACTATGTAGAAGGCCAAGCTGTGCTCCAATAGTCACACAAACCTGTACTCCTTCTTTTGCCATAAAAAAGCACATGTTGACATAATAACCATAAATGAAGGAGAGGGAACCCCACATTCTTCTTACTGCTGCTTCTAACGGGCTGACCTGGGAAGAAAACCACTAATTTGTCCTGGGAAGAAAACCACTAATTTTAACATTGTCATCCAAGAAATCCTCTTGTCATGACATTTACATTGACTTAGAATATATTTGACTGCCTTCATTTTTTAGAGACAGAATTATTCCTTTTGAAAAACCAACAGCCATTTAGGTAAGCGGTGACCTGTTGCACTGCAAGTAGGCTATTGCAGTGTTTTTCAACCTTTTTCATGCCAATGACCCCTAAATTGATATAAATTTGGCCGTGGACACCCATCGGAAAATGTTGTGCCAGGGATTTTTTCTTGGGAGATTTTAAAACCAATATTTCATTAGCAACCAGTCTGCAGTACAACAAGTTTGCCTTTCAAGTAGTGACATTTTCGTAAATGTTCTGAATTAAACGGTCTGAATTAAAACAAAATCGAAACAATTTCATACATGCCCATGGCTTTTATGTCCCATCCCAGTCTCTGAGGGAAACCGGTATATGAAAACAACCCAACATGCCACCTCTTCTATCCAAATCTAGAAGTTCTTTGCAGGCTTTATCTGCTGGGCTTTCCTGGGTCCGACTGCCAGACAATAGCTGCCTTTCAGCTCTGTTGCAGCCCAGTTGTCAGCAGTTTGAACTCAGTTCCCACTTGTAACAGCTGCTAACATATCTGTCTGCAGTATGTGGGCCAGCTTTCGCTGGGTTGGTTAAATGGTTAAACCTCTTATGTTACTGTTTACTCTCCAATGACCCAACATTGAACTACATAAGAGACTAGAGTGGCCTCTAGCTTACAGGGTATACTCAATACTAGATTGATATATCATGATGATAACAATAAAAACATATAGGCCTATAAGATCTAATTGACTGTTCATCTTCCACAGATATGAAGATACGATTGGGGTGGCTTATGTTAAGCTAAGGGGCTGTTTAGTTTGACTTAATGCAGTCTGGCTGCCTAGTTTGGCCTGGCATCAACTAAACCTCAAGCACTGCCCCCTACCACCACACTGCGAAAGTACACCAAGGATTCAAGTAGAAATGCCGCGCGCTCAGGCACGTGTCATGACTTGCACATGTTGACATACACTGTCAGTCAATGGATGCGATGCACGATCATAATAATACAATCCTTCACTGACGTAGTCACGTAAACAGAAATACAATTATTGACTATTACAACAAACCCACAAAAAAACAATGCCTCTCGTATACGATTCTACATACTGTATATCTCGTCTAACTCAGTAGTCTTCCACACAAACATATCAGCTATACATTCAAGATAGTAAGTTAGCTCATGACATCATAGACACTTGGTGAGGTGTGTGTTAAGAGGCCATATGGTGGGGTGTGTGTTATGAGGCCATATGATGATAACAGACAGAATGTGACAATCGTTTGTTAAATCTCACCGTTGTAGACAATTGCCCAAATAAATTATTGATTGAACGTGATGCAATTACTGTAAAACATGCTTTAAATGTACAGCTCCATTTACAACTTCTTTGCTATTCCAATTAGTTGATTTGAGTGTTTACATGTCACTGCAGGTTGTACTAATCCAGTGCTCTTTTCCACCACGTCACATATGATCAGAAGTCATCCTAGGTAGTTGGAGTGAGCTGCCAACATTACGATACAACGACATGCAGTCTGTCAGTGACGTGTGTGGTTTGTATCACAGTTAGTGGTCCTCAAAGTGGATTCTAGGGACTCTCTGGGTTCCTTTAGGGGATTCTAAATTGACCCTTTACAAGTCTGTAACTCGAACAGTATACAAATGGAACCAAATGGACCCTAACGGGTCCATTTGGTTCCATATGTATACTGTCATTGTTAAGGGGAGACCTTGAAATGTTGTATTAGTCTCTGCCAATACACAACATTTATGTCCGTTGGTTGGAGTAACAATCCAAACAAACTGTCTTGTACAGTAAAGGTCATGTGGGATTACCGTGACACCGATACATGTGAAGAACCACCGCTTTTTCATCGACTTGGTTATATAGTACGATAACCGACAGTTCAGCGAGAAGACTTAACACTACAGTCCACTTATGGCTGGACATCTTACAGATGAATCATGGGAACCACAGGAATTCACATAGAACTGTTGTGTGTTAGCAATTGATGCTAAGCTAACCAAACAACCGGGCTAACCGTTAGCAGCCAGCCAGCAACTGCTAAGTTTCCAAGTTGATGTTGATGTTAGCAAGTGTAACATTGACGCTGTAGTTTGTGTGTGACATTACTGTTGTTACCGTCTGTCTGCTGTTGTCGGACAACACTTGACACGAGAATAAGCTGCTGTTAGGGAACATTCGTAGCATTGGTTGGCGTTAGTTGAACTTCATGCTAATGTGCAGTGTTGCCATGTCTGCTTGTTATAAGCGACTTTGGGCTTCTTTTTCTGTAAAGTTGCATGTAAATATTGGTGGTTGCGGTTTTTGTTGGGCTCGTTTCTAAAGTGTTCTTGCTTATTTGAGCTTTGTTTCCAAATGTTTTTATTATCATTTTAACCGTTGGTTCTCAATAATATATTTTCATGAACGTGTTTTGTGCCCTGGGGAGCATTTGTGTCGTTAGAATGTTTAAAATATATTCCAAATATTCCACATTTCATAGTAAGAGTTTTGGGAAACAGCAGATCTCTAAGCTCACAACGCCGAGCTTGATGGCATGTGGGTTTAAAAGTGCTCATGTGGCTTAAGTTGCTTCTTTCGGGCTTGTTTTCCTAGACCCGGTTGCTTATTTCTCTCACAAAATCTGGCAACGCTGATGCTAATGTAATGCAATGTGCGGCTAGCTAGCTGAAGTTACCGCTAGCTGCTGGACGTTACCTGTCTCGTCTGTCTGCAGACGTTGGACCGACGGCTTCTATCAGAGCCACCCGTGTTCTTTCTTCCCTTTATGACTTTTCCGACTCCTCCACTTCACTGTCATGCTCCGTTTATGAACACAAAAAGGGCTCTCCCTACCTAGTTGATCTCCAGCGCCATTTCCGCGTAGTGTAAATGCTTGCTGCTCCGTAAGACGCACTTGTTTCAAAGTCCCGCTAACGTTACGCTAGGTCAAAGGCAAGCAGGGATCCAAACAACGCGAGAGTGTGGGCTCCTTGTCTTCTTCTTCTTCTTCTCTGAGTTTTAATGGCGGGTTTGCAACCAACGTGTCTAGGTGTACACCGCCACCTACTGTACCGGAGTGTGTAAATACTGTATGTGCAGAGTGGTTCTCAAAGTGAGGTCCGAGGACCCCCAGGGGTCCTTGGGGGGATTCCAGGGGGTCCCCAGCAAAAGTGGTTAATGTAGCGTTACAATCATTTTAACCACTTTATCCATTGATACGTTGTCTGTTAAAAAATAGCAGATCTACACAAGATATTTGAAAATGTTTGGAAACCTTTTAATAATTTTGATTTTATTTTTTAACACAAATCTTCTCTGGGGGGTCCCTGGCATAAAACCTTTGGGGGTTGATGGGGGTCCACGGCCAAATGTATATCAATTTGGGGGTCCTTGGCACGAAAAGGTTTGAGAATCACTGCTGTATGGGCATATAGTTCTTAAGGTTACATTCTAGTTCACTTCAAACACAAATGAAGAGAAAAACTAAATAAAAAATGAAAATAAAGTAATTACACCTCAATAGCAAGCACATGCTCCACACCACACTCCTCACACAAATCGGATTGACTTCTCGCCATTAAGAACAGAATTGATCTTAATCCTGCGTGTCCTAGTTTCAACCTTGTCAGCACCGCCTCCTCTCTTCTGCACTTTCCATTAAAATATTTGACCTGTATTGAGTTTTGTAGCCTATAGTAGGCCTACTACTAAGTAGAGTCTTCTTTTGGTACCAGGGCTCCTTGTCTTCCTCTTTTTCTTTGGGTTACTGGCGGACTGGCGCTTTACAGGGACGCACCGTCACCTCTTGGGGACTTGATCACTACAAGACCAGGGGTCTTCAAAGTTTTTCAGCCCAAGAGATGAAACAGGGACCCCCACTACACTACATATTGTATAAAATCGTGTCGCAGATTATACATAGATAGCTTCATAGACTTGTTTGACAATTTTTTGTTAATGTGTATTTCCAGACATTTAACCACTTTATACCGTCATTACTTGGTGAACTACTTAGTCTGCTCTTTTTTTCCCTCTACACCAAACCTTGCATTATTGTAGTTTAGCTATCTTTGGCTAAAGTTCTCCTCAGAATAGGGATGCAAGGGTTTAAGTGGTTCATGTAAAAATATCTTGTCACACAAAGATTTGGCGGCCCCCCTGTAGTAACTCTGAGGAACCCCTAAGGGTCCCAGACCCCCTGTTGAAGACCCCTGCACTAGACCCTTTAGTATAGACCTTAAAATACAGATGGAGTTGTTTGGAACTTTCTTGTTGTAGGACAGTCTTTATATGCCAGCCTTAATTTAAATACAAATTTATAATGCTTTTTTATATCAATTGTTGTATATTCGATCATGAATCTGTATCTCAGTGAGCCACATATTCAAGATTTATTAAATCTAAACAGCAGCTATTACACCATTGTTGCTGTTTAGACACCACTGAATGATTATTTAAAAGTGGACAGTAACAAAGTAGGCTACATTTGCTTGAGTACTGTTATACTGAAGTAATGTACTGCATTACGTAATTCTTTGAATATATGACTTTACTTTAAGCAAGGGGACTTCAACGTTTGTCAGGCTGAGAGAAGCATGGACCCACAAGTCAGTGTCTGATATGGTATATACAATATATATATATGAGTTTTTAAAGTCTTCCATGCAGTTTGATAAGAGGCTTTCAAAGGTAGTTCACCTAACCAATTTATTGTTGACCATTGAGGAAGTATTCCACAGGTTTTTCTTTTAAGTGACTATACTGTGTAGGTTGCCTTCAAGTGATGCTGCACCTTTGATGGCTTCATAGATTTGTTGGACAGCACCATCATCAGTGTTGTGCAAATGAGAGAGAGTGGTTAAGAGTGCCCTGATATTGGGAGGTCTGTGTTCAATCCCGTGACCGGTCATACCAAAGACTGTAAATATGGAACCCAATGCATGCCTCCCTGCTTGGCACTCGACATCCAAGGGTTGGATTGGGGGCAAGTCTCTACAACATACTAGCATTATGTCCAGGGGATGTACTTGTACATCATGGCTGGGGGATGCACTTGTGCATCACTTGCATCCCCCCATCACTTGTACACGTTACAGAAACAGGAGATGGAAGTTGGTTCCCAAAGCTACTTATGTATATGCATTAGTTTCTTTACACATTTAAAATAAATACATATATGTTCATATTACACAAAAAATGGTGGCCCTTGTGTAGTAACTGAGGACCCCCTAGGCCCTGGGGGTCCGGAGTTAAGCATAGCTTAGACATCAGCTTTTGATTTATAATTCTTATTCCCTTTCTAAAATGTCTCCGCCTCTTGTCTTGTCACATTCTTCAAGGGCACAATCCAAATACTCCACTGCACTGCTCATTCCACAAATGCATGTTCCTTACAAATAGGGCAAAATTTAAAAGGGATATAAACAAGCTTTTCAACAGCATAAAAGTTATTGCCAAGAAGTGTTGTTCCAACAGAGAAATAATCTACCCCAAACACAAATTCCCAAACTTTGTTTATATAGTTCCAGTTCAAGAGTTGGAAATCAACAAAATACATGTTTAAACACCATTTCATAAAAAATAAAATAAAACCCCGCAAGAGTTTTTGATTGACATGATCAAAAAGATATATATATATTTTTAAACATTCATTGTACAAAACAAAGCAGAATGAGAATGCACTCAATAGAGTGCAGATTTCCACAGAGGCCTAAAAATGTATTCATAAGTTTGGCCTGGTGGTGGCACTAGATAGAGGTCATGGGGTCACCAAAACCAACTGGTTTCTTCTTCCTTTTGAGAGGATGAAACTTCAGAGAAATCTAGTCATTACTTTAAGACATGTTGGTCACATACAAGAGGTAATAAAGATAAAGTCAAAAACCGGAAGAAAAAAAAAATACAAAAAAATACCAATTAGCCACCAATACAGACAGCACTGCATTGACCATTCTGAAACATTTAATGTTTTCATTTATTCCACGATAGTTCAAAGAAAGGAGTACGAGTAAACCAGCATCTTATTGGCTCAGTTGTAAGTGGCACCGGTTCGACCAGGACCAGGACTTCCTGCTGACTTCCACCTGTTGCTGATATTTGGTTACGAACTGCGGTGTTGAAGTTTATGGTTGGGTAGAGTTAATCAGATTCATACAATTACATCATTTTGAATTTATCATTTTTGTTTTGATATATATATAAAAAAGAAAAGTGTAATATAAAAAATAATCGAGGAAATTAAACCAGCATGAGGCTAAAACTCAATGCTTTATGAAGAAAACAGGTTGATATAAATTAAGAGTTGTAGCTTATGTGGCTCAGTCTATGATGGTGCAGGTCAGGGGTGAGGTCACTTCTAAATTCTGAAGTCTTGATCTTCGTTTCATCTCCTGTTCGATTAGCCATTCAAATTCTTCTCTTTCCCTGAGACGAGATGCACGTAAACAAACGTCACAAACTCATTTATGATCCAGTCTCTGGATGTAAACATACAGTTGAAACCTCAGCTCTTACCTGTTGCTTATTTGTCGACCTCTTAGGAACTTATCCTCTGCTGTTGCTATGGACACATCGTGCACTCCTGCTAAGGCATAGATGACTGCCTGCACAGGATGACAAAGGGTCGCAACACAACATACTGAGAAGACTTTTAGGAAATGCATGATGAGCATTTAAACCATTGTGTGCTGGTGGCACAATTCTTCCCCCATAGACAGTGCCCAAGCTAGCATTTACACTTATGTGTTGCCTTGGATTGAGACACCGCCCCAGGACACTACAAAATAAATATACAAGTGGATGTACAGTCTATGCTGCAATGTGAATGTATATGCTAGCCTCTGTGGGAGTGTAGATATGTACATATTTCAACATATGTGTAATATTTATTTATCTATCTATACTGCTTCTATACACTGTGTATATAGTTTCAAGCTTAATTTTGCTTTTCTTAGTAAATCGTAACTGTTTCTATACTGTTGCTTGAGCATAATGCTCCAACCTCATCAAGACAAACTCTTCGTATGTGCAAACATATCTGGTAATAAAAAATATTCCTAATTCTGATTACAGCCCAGCTCCTTATACCAAAATCAAATACATATCAACCACACAAAACTACAGCATAATAAAACCTTTTGTTCAAACCTGTGACCCCTGTAAAGGTGAACTCACCTCCGGTAGCAGCACGTCCAGGACAAAACGGACCTGTTCTATAAAGTTTACACAGTTTACATTAGCCAGGCAGGGAGCGGTGACCGGGGCCGTGTCGAAGACCTCTTTCAGGTATCTGTACACCTTTTCTACATGGTTGTCATCCTGCAGGTAGGTGGGCACAGGCATTTTCCTATTTTGATTGATGTTCAGAAATGAGTGCAGCCAGGTAGATCGCTGCTGTCCACTAATCACTGCCTGTGGAAAGAGGAGCTAGGCATGAGGGACAGTGATAGAGAGAAGACAAGCCGAACAGACCGTTTAGAGGGTGTTCATAATTTTTAGATGACTGCACACCTTTGATGTAGTGGCCTCATCAACATTCAAAATTAATACACATACAGGTGGCGCCAATGTGGATCTCAGACTTCATGTGTCCAGCCTGTGACATCAGTCATCTATGACATTAGTCGGCTATGATGTATACAACATACGACTTCAAATTTGGCCAGGGTTAAATCACAAAAGAAAGTAAAAAAATATTTCAAAATATGTCAGTATATCCATTTAATAAATCTATACTTCAGTCCATACCAGCAGTCTTTTCTCTACCATGCGTCTGTTAACAATGTAATAAACCAGCTTCTCATTGGCTCGGTTGTAGGCAGCACGGGTTCGATCAGGGAGACGCCTCTTAGACTGCCTTTTGACTTCCTCCTGCGTCTCCTCGGCACTCCTCCCCTCATGATCCTGAAACTCCTCCAGCTTCATCAGGTCACTGGAGATGGTTGGCGTCTCCCCAGAGCCCTGGAGGAAGGTCCTCCTCACTGGATAACCTGGACGAGCAGTAGAGACGAAGAGGACAGTGGTCAGGAGAGGGAAGGATTAATTCAGGGCAGTGTTCGAGCGAGGGGAGGGACAATTTTGGAGAGGGGGAGATGTTCAGGACAGGAAGGAGGGAAGTGTTCAGAATGCGCAGAAGTTGAGAAGTGTTGGAGAGGGAGAGGTGTTCAGGAGAGAGGGAGGTGTTCAGTACAGGGAGTTGTTGAGGAGAGGGAGGGAGGCAGGAGCAGATGCATGAGAAAAGCTGCTGTGCTTAATGTTCAACAACTTCCAAAATAGTAGCAACACACTGCACAACTGCTACAAAATAGTAGCAACACACTGCATAACTGCTGCAAATTTATGCAATCAACATTTAGATGGCTACCATTTGCAAGTGTCTGATATGGTGTCTGGTAAGACAGATAGTTTGTTTGTGGCAAGCAAAACTATCAATAAAGGCATACGATTGTTCTACAGTGAAAAGCTCTACAAGTGAACTTACTCATATCATGATGGATGTATTCAATGAATGATCCGGTGAAATGTTCACATGCTGTGAAAACACAAATAATATTGAAGGTACTGTAACCTGTACAAATACAAACATACAGTATAAAAATAATACAAACATCAATAATAATATTCAATAAATATAGTAATATAAACATAATACAATTTACAATAATAATAATATTATTCACAGAAATGTATACTGTAAAACCAAATGGCCTCATTAAGTTTTGCCCAGGAGAAAGAGCTACTTACCAATACGCATTCTATAGTCGCTTATCATGTCCAGGGACCATTTAATGGAAGCATCATACTTCTCCTTGGCGTTACACTGTAAAGTTCAGGGTTCAAGGTTTTAATTGTCACATCCACTTACAATACAGCTGAGGAAACAATGCAGGCCAGGGAGTTACATTCTTATAGAGGAAAAAGAAAAAGAAAAAAAAAAGACCAAAGTAGTCACAATAAAAGCAAAATAGCACTTAATAAAATCATAATGAAATGACTCATCTGAATTTCATCACTAGTGAAAACAGAACAACTTGGTATAGGATCTATGAGTCTTACCACAAACTGGCTGCCCTCTTCACAGTCAAAAGGCTTCATGGTCTTCAGAGACACCGTCAACCTACCACAAAAGAAACATCACTTTATTGGTTGACATGGAAATCATATGATCACAGCCCGAGGCAAAGACCCGTTTTCGAACTACAGTTAGATCTTTCAGCTTCAAATCAATGAATCAGCATATCAATACTGGTACACACAGGAAGATAATTTTCTATGCTTTCAGCTCTGCCCATGTGTTCGTTCGTCCATCAGTCTGTCTGACCAAGCTGGTCAGCACGCAGCTAATCTCGGACACAGTTTTGGCTTATAACTATTTACCCTGGAGTTCAATCATGCAATCAAATCTTTCCTTGCATTCCGTGGATCACTCACATCAATCTCACAACATTATCTATAGAGTCATGAGATAAACATGTATCATTCCATTCTCAGGTGTACAACTACTGTAGGTGTTACTGGTTGTACAGTGTGTGCGAGGACACATTAATTGCGTTACTTGCCCACGGATAAAACGGTTTAAAGTTTTGTAATTTATAATAAAAACATGTTTTAGTTCATTTTCACGTCCCGTCGTGGCACCCCCCCCCCCGGTTGCTCCCGTCGCGGCAAGAGCCATATGAAATCCGTTTTATTTTTTTCCCAAATTCTGTTTTTTCCATTGTAATATTTCTGAATTCTGTATTTTGCTTTTTATGCTCATTTTTACCATAAAAAAAGTGTCTGGTAAGTGGAAATGAATAAATGTTCAAGATATAACAGTCCATACATGTCTCTGAAAGAAATCTACACAATTCCAAATCTTTAATATTTGCAAATTATATGCAAACATAGAACAGTATATAAGTACATTAAATAGCACCAATATAGGCTTGCTATTTTAATATAGCAAAATATAAATATAAAAACGGATATATAAATACTATGTTGTTATAGTTCTATATATATATATAAAAAATTGCTATATAAAATAGCAAAATAGGCTTGCTATTTTCTGTTGCCCTGCAGCAGGCTTGAGTATATTTTTTGATGGCATTTTACACCACTAACAACATTAATCAGAGTTTATTTTTAATTCACGTGTGTTAAATGTGTTACCCATACAATCAGGTCTGCTCATGTCACGTTTCAACTGCGCGGACGCTAATGGCCCTTGTTGTGTTATACGCAAAAATGTTCCCAAAATAATTCGGTCTGAGAGATTGTCAGCAGAACCTGTTGGTGTTTAGATTATATGACTTTAATGTGTTGTTTGGATTAGAATTCTTGAACAATTTGAAACCTTATTGTGCGCTGAAGCTGCGTGTGAGGTCGTCATGGAGGCATGTGTTGTTGGTGGTGCTGCTCGTCGTGTCTGTGATGTTGCGTGCTGTTGGTGGCTTGCCGGGGTGAACAGCTGGTAGTGATTGGAATGATTGGAATGTGATGCGTTGCCATGTTGGCCTATTGTAAGCGGTGTGGTGGCAATGGTGGTGGTGGTGGTGTGTTTTTGGCGTGGCTGTGGACGTGCAGGTGGTTGTGGCCTGAACTTGTGGGGAGGCGTGGTGAGCGGCTGTTGTGCAAGAGACAATGTATTTGTGTGAAGGGCTTGCTTCGTGTGGTCTTCTTTGCATGTAGGGGTTGCTGCGTGTGGCCTGCTTCGCTGCGTGTGGGCTGCTTTCCAGCGACATTTTTGCTTGGAGTGCGCGTGAAATCTGGCAACCCTGCACACAGCGTAGTGCGAGGCTTGTCGTGCGCTACACATGCACGCGCACACACGACGGAGCGTCTAGCACGCACGCACACACACACACACACACACACACACACACACAGCAGGGAGCTGCAGAGACGCTGCAGACACACACAGGCGCGGGTGCGAAGCGGACACACACACACACACATGCAGGCGCGAAGCGACGCATGCGCAGTTTGATCGGAGACCCAGGACTCCATCCACCCACCGACCGTCAGGTTACTAGAATTATAGTAGGATGATGTAGAAATGACTAGTCTGTTCTGCCTACTGTCTCCGTCTGCACCTGGGTTGCAGTGAGTGCTCACAGTAAAGCACAAGTCACAGCAGTGTCGCATTTCATTTACCATGGTACAAGAGAGAAAGAAAGAAGGCTCCAAAGTTTACAAAATTAACAGCTTATTTGAACTCAGTATGAGATTATACTTCCATGAGTAAAAGTGCAATATTGACTTCAAAACAACTATTATAGTAGACCATGTTGCATTGGCCAGACTGATAACGTGGATTCACTCTAACGTTCCTCCCCGGAATCAGTCTGGACTTCGGCCCATAGAGAGCGAGTATGAGAAATCAGAAAATGATCGGTCCAATCAGTGACTGCGTTTCAACTGCTGTCCGTACAACAGTGAAAAGCATCAAAATCATTTTCTAATTTCTCATACTCGCTCCCTATGGGCCGAAGTCCAGACTGACACCGGGGAGAGTGAATCCACGTCATCAGTCTGGCCAATGCCAGGCTAGACGATGTGTTCTCAAGTAGTAATGTCATTCATGAGTCATGTGACAACTACCATCAAACAGGGTTTCGATATTCCGTACAGTTTGCCTATAATTACCAGAACAAATTAGTGGGCGGGCCCTATTTAACTAAAATATATCATGAATGCAACATCGAATCAACCCCAAATTGGAATCACATTAATTGAGGGGCCTCTAATAGAGCCGAGCGCACCTCCAAAAGCGTTTTTTCGTCTACCCATAGAGGGTGCCACAAATGCCAAAAGTTGGAACTCTATGTTGTAGAAACTTTATTTCCCCTGCAGCTTCCTCGTGTTCTGTCGGCCACCACTCACGACTGACAAAGCCCTACGTAGTCATCCCAGGCTGACGAGGACCTGCGCTCAGAGGAGCGCCTTTTTCATTCCTTAATAATTCCCTGACTGATTCACATACATACATACATACATACATACATACATACATACATACATACATATACTGCATCTCTTATTAATCTGCTATACATAAGCAGTGATATTCTTACCCTCTGCAAATCTTGTCCATCAGTGGGCCATCAATGAAAACAACGCTGGCTTTTTTCATCCTACGGTTCATACTTCTCACCTGCAGAGAACAATGTGTCTTTTAACAACATTATAAAGGCTACACCTTTATGAGTCAAAGAGAGTTGACATTACAAGTTCCTTTATGAGTCAAAGAGAGTTGACATTACAAGTTCCTTTATGAGTAAAAGAGAGTTGACATTACAAGTTTAGGAGTAGAGATGTCCGTTAATATCAGCACCCCGATATTAACATAAAAATGTAATATCGTAAAATATCGGTATTGGTTTTTATTTAGCCTGGTTGCATTTATGAATGCATCCAGTGGGGTATCACAATAAAATTAGGCACAATGTATTATTTCCACGACAGGAGATGTGTGATGTTGTTCCCTGACATTAGCTTTGGTGAAAAAAAGCCTGCATATATCATTATCGGTTGATATCAGAATCGGAAATTAAGAGTTGGACAAAATCGGAAAATCGGATATCGGCTAAACAAGTCCATATCGGACATCTCTATTTAGTATTCAAGAGTGAGAACTCAAACTTTCCCTGAAATCCACGACAAAACTGAATTGCAGATGAACATTTCATATCCAGGAATATGAAATGGATAGTGTCTACATTATAGACACGATCCAGGAATTCACACTATAGACACGATAACTGATTTGCTAACAATTTGCTTGCAATTTCAAACATTGCCCAATGCCCATACATGGTCCAGCCAAAGGTAAGGTTTCACCTTCTTTCTTTGGTTGCAGCACTTGAATAAATGTTTCTGTCTTGCATACTGCTTCTCACTATTGTTTCTCAAATAAATCTCAGACAGCCTGGTAAATTATGTAAATCTAACAGAAGTGTTATGTCATATTTAATAATAGATCTTACCACCGCTGGCCAGAAGGGAAAATTCCTAAACTTGCACCAAACGAACACTCCCACTGTAATTGATGGAGGCTCTGTAAGACAAACATTTGACACCATTACATACACACTGAAGATCATCAGCAAGTCTACACATTTGTAGACTTGCTGATGAAAACTCATTTTTAGACTTGGTTGAATAAAGGCTATATGCTTTCCAAGTTTCCATCAATCTATTGCCATTCTATTGCAGGCTTAATTCAAGTTTCCCCCCTTACTTTTCTGCATCAAGAGACTGGGTAGCTCCTCTTCTTCCTCTTCTTCCTCATCCAGAGTATGTAAAGAAGCCAACTGTTCTTCATAATCACTCAGCTCTATGGACAGATCTGAGGACATCGAGCTCTCATCTAAATGGAGATTGACTACACACACACACACACACACACACACACACACACACACACACACACACACACACACACACACACACACACACACACACACACACACACACACACACACACACACACACACACACACACACACACACACACACACACACACACACACACACACACACACACACACACACACGTTTGTAGTGGGGGTTATAACACTGAAATACAATACAGATTCTATAGTATGATATTATGATGTTATAGTGCTATAGTATGGTATTATGATGTTATAGAAATAACATTATTATGAAGACTAGAGGTCTTCATAATAAACTAGAGGTTCGGGGCTGCTACACATCTAGAGTTTGGGCCGCTGTCTGAGTCATAATGTCAGGGGCTTTGCCAGTGTCCTTTTTGTGCCCATATATGGAGATCTACGTCTGTCTACCTGTGTCCCTGTTGTGCCCATATATGGAGATCCCCGATGTCATTAGTATATGCCCATATATGGGCCTATTGGTCGGATCGGCTGTTCTGGACAACCACATATCCGAACTCCCTCGAGCCCTTGCCAATGTGTGCACCGAGTTTGAAGTTGGTCGGTCCCATATATGCATATGACCATTATTATGTGCATAGGGGATCTCCATAAGCATATATATGGGCACTGTAAGAGCCCTTTCACTCGTTTCTAATTTGATGACGTCACCGTAGGGCATGGTCAAGGCCAAGGTTTCTTAAAATTGGCTTACGGGAGGCTGGCCGGCTGACCCCTGACGTCACTCTGACTCAGACATAACCATAAACAAACCTCAAAAGCCCATATTTAGGCAGGACCACATCACTGACTCAGACATAACCATAAACAAACCCAATGTGCCTGTAGCGCCCAAGTCCTATACTAGGTGCTACTGGTTGCCGAGGGAGTTCTGACGTGTGCTCAAATAACTGATGTGCAAAACTTGTCCGTGAGTTCATAAATAAACGCTTATTATCTGTAGCTTTAGTGCCAATCACTTTTAGCATACAATACACTGAATACAGACATAAATAAATAAATAAACTTAAACGCACAGTATACAGACCACCAGCTCTCGTAAACACAGTCAAAAGCTGTTTGCCTCTCCACTGGCAACATTTGCGCTTGATTACAGATCCTCTTTAACACATTGACTGCCTGAATTATTTTCACTGCCTATTGTTATTCATGCCAGAGATTTTTCAATGAAAAAAAAAAGTACTCAGGAGCCGAGATACAAAATTTTAAAGTTTTAAGTTAACAAGGAAGTGGATGAGAGTAAAGATCTTCGAAAATTCATATCTCCTTGGTCTTTGGGTCAAAAAAATGTTTTTTAAAGTAAAAAAAGTTTTTTTTTTTTGAAAAAATATTTTTTTGCTAAAATCGAGTTAACTTGATCTTGGCAGGCAAGTGATGAAAAGCTAAAATCGAGTTAACTCGATCTAGGCAGTCAATGTGTTAATATAGGATTACTACTTTTTTGATTGGTATTACAGTTGCAGATTACAAGACATTTGTGATGACCAGGTATTATTGAAGGGGAGAAATAATCGGCTAAAGTTACATTTCTAAACATTTTGTGAGGAGTCCGACCAGATTTCGTTTTGGAGCTTTTCTGTAAAGTGTGTTGTCCTGTGATGCTCCCCATCAGCTCATGCTGGATCGCATACTGTTGATCACGTTTTGTGGTAGTATTGCATTGCAACTCTTGAGTTCCGTTTTAAAACTAGCTAATGACCATAATAAACTGGCATACCTTTTTCTGGTGACTCCACCTCATGGAGTTCAAATCTGGGTCTGCAGCGTTGTGGTGACTGACTGTTGGCATCTCTACCATCTAGCTCCTGTCTCTTTCTGCTGCGCCGGCGTTTGTTGTTTTCACTGCAGGTCCGTGGTTGAGCTTTTGGACCTTTTTGTCTTCTCTTCGCTGTAGACCGAGCATTCAGAGGTCGACTTCTGGCCTTCGGAGTACTACACGTCTCCAAGTATGGTGTCTAAAAAGAGCAGGCCCAATAACAATTACTGAATGGCATTGTGAGATAGATCGGTCAAAAAAAATGTACTTGCGTTTTGAAAAGTAAAAAAAAACAGATTAATGAATTAAATAAATGGAGAGCAAATCCTAATAATGATCTGTCAGGGTTGTGTATCACACAATTAAATACCTGATTGAAGAGTGTCTCATTTCCTAGCTCCTGTTCTTTGTCTCCAACAGGAGACACTGAAAGGGTGGGTTGGTCTGACAATTCTGTTGGGAGAGTTGAAGAGATCTCCAGCAAAAGGTCAGAGATGTCTATAACGAAAGAAACAGCAACAAATTATGTCCAGACCATAACCAATCACTCATCTATTACTTTCACTGCGTAAACTTACAAATATAGTTCAAACACATCGAAATATAAAATGCCTGGTAAATGGTGACTTGTTTTAAAACGACAATAGTTTTAACTTGATTTTATTTTTTTAAGTTGGACTTCACATGACAGGGTTGATCATAACTTTACTATATAATACTATACACTATATAACTTATAATCAGACAATTTGATTTAACAGTGGCAAGTCTCCTTCTAGAATCTTGGAGTAGACCTGGCTTGATACTGTATGTACGCATAATTTTCACATTCACAAGCCAGTTCTATTTAATTCCTCCTGACCCTAGATGACAGTGAAGTGACAATTTAAGGACTTTAAGACATAAAAAAAAGAAAAAGAACCATCAAATGCATCAAAAGTAATCAACAAACTATACAATAAAAACTGGTCAAACATTGGTAAAATATAATAGAAGAAAGAAGCAAACTTTTAGAAAATAGCCGATCTACAAGCTCACAATGCCACGCGAGGCGTTGTGAGCTTGTAGATCTGCTATTTTCACAATATTTATCTGTAGAACCGAGTCAAACTAAATGTAATGCCTCAACTCCTACATTCCAAGCTTAAAAGGGTTGAGGGTCCCCAGTTCAAATATGATTGTTTTGAGGGGTCACGGCCTGAAAAGGTTGAGAACCACTGTAGTGCTGTATGCCAACAGGTGGAAATTATTTTGTAGTTGGTGTGAGGGCCAACATGTAGATCCAGTCATATGCTCGGTGCCAATGTTGCTCAGGTATCTGCAAGCATTGTTCGATAAGGGGCTCTCAGCCTCGCGATCAAAGTGTATGTTGCCGGAATCTCAGCTCGGCATGTGCTGGTGTACTGGTCATACTGTGGGATCTCATCCCTTGGCGAGTCGTTTCCTGAGGGGAACTCTAAGGTTACACCCTCCGCAGGTCACTCGGGTACCCTTGTGGGAGGTTCTGGAGGCCTTATGCTCTCCACCATTTGAGCGGGCCGATCTCAGGTGGTTGTCTGTTAAGCCTTTCTCCTCGTCATTACATCTACCAAGCGAGTGGAGGAACTCTATGCCCTGTCTGTTGCTAGGGACTGTTTGCGGTGGACTTCAGATGGGTCTGGGGTTACTTGGCCCAATCCCTCTTTCCTTCCCAAAAGGCTTTCAGAATTTCATATCAACCAGCCAATAAGATTGGTGGCTTTTACCCCACAGGCAGGGGCAGGGGAATTGCATCCTAACGTTAGGTTGTTGTGTCCTGAGAAAGTATGTGGATGAGATGGCTGCGTTTCCACTTTCCACAGTCAGACGCACTGTTTCTCGGTTATGGAGGGCACAGGAAAGGTTGTGCTGTCAACGACTTTCACACAGAGTTGTTGATGCCATTTTCAAGGTGTGAAATGTCATTCGACCAGGAGTGTTTCCACCTCCTGGGCTGTAATGAAGGGTGTGCCACTGACTGACGGAGAATCTGTACTGCAGCAACACGAGCTTCTTCATGCACATTTGCCCGTTTAGGGTTAATGTGGCCACCCCTCATCCCGTGGCAATGGCAGTGTTGTCGGCCTCTTCGACCTGCAACTCATGTTCAGTAAGTGCAGATTCCTAGTGTTGGTATGAGTCATCCAGGTGTTGAAAACACAGCCCTCTGGCAGTCAGGAGGAATGAAATAGAACGAGAGTTACGCATGTAACTAAAGTTCTATGAATTCCAGATGAACGCCGGAGTTGATTGACACTCGGAATCCCGAACATCCATGAACATTCCATGTTCAATGTGTGCGACGCACATATGAAAGGTAGCTTACCTCACAAGTCACTTTGTTGGTATAAAATCTATCGACCAATGCGCGTGTGCTCGATGAATATCCAGGTGATGAAAACACCGCCCTCTGGTGGTCATCGGGAATTCATAGAGCCTTAGTTACATGCATTAACTCTTGTTTCAGTTTTGACTTTTAGGGGAGAGATAAATACACACTTGGAGATTCCAAACTTAATTGAGTGACATACATGGCACAGAACACCTATATAAAATTATACCTTTCTCTGGTGAATCCAAATCCTGGGATTTAAAAATGGGACTGCCGCACTGACCCTTGGCATCGTTAACCTCCTTCTCCTGGTCCTTTCTACGCCGGCGTTTTCCTGGAAGCCTCTTTTCTGTGCAGGTCCGTGGTTGACCTTTTGGAATTTTTTGTCTTCCCTTTGCTTTACTCTGAGCATTTGGAGGTGGACCATTGGCTTTAGGAATAACACAAGATGAATCCACCTCTGGTGTCTGAAAATAAAAGGCCCAATAACAGTTACTAAATGGCATTGTGAAAAAAGATGGTTAAAATAAAAGATGGAGTGAGCAGGTTGGAGGCAGACTCTTGACAACATTCAGTCCCAAGATGCAATTAATTTACAGGCAGTTTGAAAAGTTAAACAAAACCAAAGACTAATCAATTATATAAATTAAGAGCAAATCATAATCTGTTGGGGGCATGTATCACACAATGCAGCTTTAAATACCTGACTGAAAGGTCTATCATTTCCTTGTACCTGTTCATTGGCTCCAATATGAGACGATGAGATAGGGGGTGGGATGGAGATCTCCTGGTCCTTTCTACGCCGGGGTTTTGCTGGAGGCCCCTTTTCTGTGCGGGTCCGTGGTTGACCTTTTGGACATTTTTGTCTTCCCTTTGCTTTACTCTGAGCAGTCGAAGGTCGACCATTGGCTTTAGGAATGATACAAGATGAATCCACCTCTGGTGTCTGAAAAGAAAAGGCCCAATGACAGTTACTAAATGGCATTGTGAAACAGATGGTTCAAAAAAGGTGGAGTGAGCAGGTTGGAGGCAGACTGTAAATTAATTGCATCTTGGGATTGAACGTTGTCAGGCAGTTTGAAGAGTTAAAAAAAAACAAAGACTAATCAATTATATAAATTAAGAGCAAATCATAATCTGTTGGGGGCATGTATCACACAATGCAGCTTTAAATACCTGACTGAAAGGTCTATCATTTCCTTGTACCTGTTCATTGGCTCCAACATGAGGCGATGAGATAGGGGGTGGGATGGAGATCTCCTGGTCCTTTCTACGCCGGGGTTTTGCTGGAGGCCTCTTTTCTGTGCGAGTCCGTGGTTGACCTTTTGGACATTTTTGTCTTCCCTTTGCTTTACTCTGAGCAGTCGAAGGTCGGCTATTGGCTTTAGGAATGATACAAGATGAATCCACCTCTGGTGTCTGAAAAGAACAGGCCCAATAACAGTTACTAAATGACATTGTGAAACAGATGGGTCAAAAAAGGGCGAGTGAGCCGGTTGGAGGCAGACTGACAACGTTCAGTCCCAAGATGCATTCATTTACAGGCAGTTTGAAGAGTTAAAAGACTAAGAGTTAAAGACTAATCAATTATATAAATTAAGAGCAAATCATAATCTGTTGGGGGCATGAATAATAATAAAACTTTATTTATATTGCACTTTTCAAAACGTGACTTACAAAGTGCTGAACAGCAGTTGGACCATAAAATATATAAGTAAGGTAAAATAAAACATGCACTTTTAAAAAAGCATAAGGGAATAACATAGTTAACAAGTAAGTTAATAAAGAAAACGATAAAGCAATAAAGAAAACACAGCAAACTAAAAGGAGACCAAAATAACTTAGCCCACATCAACAAACAAACAGATACAGACAGAGACATACACAACACAATTATGGCAAACTAGAGTTTCGGGGGGCTACGCCCCCCTCAACCCCAGCCGCGCACGGGGCCCAGCGTGGCCGCGTGTATATTGGGGTACTGAAATTGCTGGAGTAAAACTGTGGAAAAGTAAAAAAAATAAAAATAAAATTTTGAAAAAAATATATTTTTGATGTTTGAGGGGGACCCCCGCGGACCCCCTGCTGGTCGACGGCCCCCCTGTGGAGTGTTGGGCCGCGCGGGGACCCCCCTGGAACATGGCGGACCCCTTCGGTGTTGTTTTTTTTTTCATGAAGGTGGTTGCTTGTTTCTGGCGCTTGTTTTTAGAGAACCTGGCATGCCAACGACTTGGCAACCCGACTTGTTTGTTTTTGTGTTTGGGATGAACATGGCACGTGAAGGACGGACATAGTGTGATCGACACATGAGTGAAGTGAAAGTAACGGCCTGGGTGGAACAAAGGAGGTACGTAAGAAGGGGGGGGGGGGGGGGGGGTTGAAGCAAAGGAGCTGCGTGTGTGTTGGTGTGGAGGAGATGGGCAGAGTGCAATGGCGGCGCAAGCCAGCGCATGCTGCCGCACGTTACACCAGAAATGGTGCCTGGAGAAAATGGTGACCAAAAAAAAAGTTTTGAAAAAAAGGAAAAAACCCCCGCAGCGGCTGGCAGCTGTTGTGGTATTGAGGTCGTGCGCACGGTAAACGGTACGAAGCTGCCTCCCCTTCCGTTTTGTCCGACATTTGGTGAGTAGAATTAATTATGTTGCGCGGTGGAAAAGCTGTAGTGAGCAGTGAGATGTCCCCTACGCGAGGCGTAAATTCAGCGCGGCCGCCGTGGCGAGTCAGTTGCCGACATGTGGTCTGGCGGTGCGTTGTTTATTCGATAACAGAGCTGTGGGGTGTCGCCACCGAGGGTGCGGAAGTTGCTCGCCATTTATATAGTTAGATTAGGTGATCTAGGGGATGGCTTTACTTAACAGATGTGTTTTAAAAGATGCCAGAGAATTGGCTTTTCTGATTGCCAAGGGTAGGGCGTTCCATAGCCTAGGTGCTTGTACGGCAAAAGCCTGATCACCTTGTGTGGCTAGGCGTGTCTTGGGGACCTGTAGGAGGGCCTCCTCTGAGGATCTCAGGCTGCGGGGTGGATCATAAGGAGGCAGCAGGTCCGTAATGTACTGAGGGGCAATACCATTTGGGCTTTAAAAGTTAGTAAAAGCATCTTAAAATCAATTCTAAAAACAACAGGAAGCCAGTGGAGAGTTGCCATGACAGGGGTGATATGGGCAAGTTTTTTTGTGTTGGTCAGAAGCCTGGCAGCAGCATTTTGCACCAGTTGCAGGCGAGAAATTGACTTGTGGGTTAAACAGCTGTACAGACCATTGCAGTAATCTAGGCAGGAAGTTATAAAAGCGTGTAGGATATTCTCTAAGTCTGCAAATGACAGGACGGATTTGATTTTTGCAATGGTTCTGAGCTGATAAAAACAGGTTTGGACGACTTCTTTTACTTGGAAATTGAATGTGAGGTCAGAATCGAAGAAGACACCTAGATCTTTGGCGACTGGTTTTACAGCGCTGGATAGGCTGCCCAGGTCATCTAGCAGTGGAAAAGGAGTTCATGCTTACGGATGATGTGACCTAAATCCAGCATATAAATGGAAAATAGTAGGGGTCCAAAAACAGACCCCTGCGGGACGCCGCATATAAGAGGAGCCGAGGGGGAAAAGGTGTCCCCTGAGACAACGGAGAAGGTTCTATTGCTAAGGTAGGAGCGCAGGAGTTCTAGGGCTGTTCCTTGCACGCCAGCCCATGTTTCTAGGCGGGTCAACAGGATGGAGTGGTCGACTGTGTCAAAGACTGTGCTCAAATCAAGTAGTACCAGTATGGCACAGTCACCATCATCAATTGTGAGTAGCAGATCACTTGTTACCTTAATAAGGGCGATTTTGGTAAAAAAATAATTGTTGAGGAATTCTACACATTTCTCTTTGGAAAGTTGGATACTATGGGAGGGGGTGGGATTAGTGTATCACACAATGCAGCTTTAAATACCTGACGGAAAGGTCTATCATTTCCTTGTACCTGTTCATTGGCTCCAACATGAGACGATGAGATAGGGGGTGGGATGGAGATCTCCTGGTCCTTTTTACGCCGGGGTTTTGCTGGAGGCCTCTTTTCTGTGCAGCTCCGTGGTAGACCTTTTGGATATTTTTGTTGTCCCTTTGCTTTACTCTGAGCAGTAGAAGGTCGACCATCGGCTTTAGGAATGATACAAGATGAATCCACTTCTGGTGTCTGAAAAGAAAAGGCCCAATAACAGTTACTAAATGGCATTGTGAAACAGATGGGTCAAAAAAGGTGGAGTGAGCCGGTTGGAGGCAGACTGACAACGTTCAGTCCCAAGATGCAATTAATTTACAGGCAGTTTGAAGAGTAAAAAAAAAAAAAGACTAATCCGTTATATAAATTAAGAGCAAATCATAATCATAATCTGTTGGGGGCATGTATCACACAATGCAGCTTTAAATACCTGACAGAAAGGTCTATCATTTCCTTGTACCTGTTCATTGGCTCCAACATGAGGCGATGAGATAGGGGGTGGGATGGAGATCTCCTGGTCCTTTTTACGCCGGGGTTTTGCTGGAGGTCTCTTTTCTGTGCGGGTCCGTGGTTGACCTTTTGGACATTTTTGTCGTCCCTTTGCATTAATCTGAGCAGTCAAAGATCGACCATTGGCTTTAGGAATAACAAAAGATGAATCCACCTTTGCCGTCTGAAAAGAACAGGCCCAATAACAGTTACTAAATGGCATTGTGAAACAGATGGGTCAAAAAAGGTGGCGTGAGCAGGTTGGAGGCAGACTCTTGACAACATTCAGTTCAGTCCAAAGACTCAATGAATTTACAGGCAGTTTGAAGAGTTAAACAAAACCAAAGAATAATCATAATCTGTAGGGGGCATGTATCACACAATGCAGCTTTAAATACCTGACTGAAAGGTCTATAATTTTCTTGTACCTGTTTTTTGGTTCCGACGTGAGACAATGAAATAGGGCGTAGGATGGAGATCTCATTCAAAAAGTCAAAGATGTCTGTAACAAAACAAACAGCAAATTAATTCCACTCACCCAAACATATGTCCATAATCCATTAGTCGTTTACTTCACTGTGCTGGCATGCGCCAAATCTCCAAACTAAACGTTTAGGTATTGTTAAAACATCAACATAGCCATATGAAATCAAAGATGCCTGGCCAACAGTGAGAATCGTTTTACAACCACTGTATGATCATTTTAAATGGGTTTTTATCTTTTAATTTGGACTTGACATGAGAGAAAGTTATGCAACCGTCTATAAGACAGACTTTTAGCGATGTGTAATCTAATGTGATTGAACAGTGGAATGTCTCTCTTTTCTAGAATCTTGAAATAAACCTGACAAGATATACAGTATGTACGTAAACATCATTTTCATATTTATTAAGCCCATTTCAGTTTTGACTTCAGGGGAATGCTAGATAAGAAATTGAAGATTCTAAATGTGAACTTAACATTGTTTTTTCATTTTCATTCTAAATAAGACCAGATGTGGTTTTTGAGCTCTGCTGTTACTGTATGTGTGTGGGGCCCCGTCATGATCCCTGCCATTAGCTCATGCGAGGTCACAGATGGTCACTTATCCTCTGTGATAGCATTGTATTGCAACTCTGACTTCCGCTTAAAATCTCTCTCACCAGATTAATAAAGTCAACTACAGTATATGGCAGAGAACACCTATGTAAAATATCATACCTCTCTCTGGTGACTCCAACTCCTGGGATTCAAACATGGGTCTGGCACCCTGTGCTGGACTGTTGGCATCGCTACTTTCCATCTCCTGGTCCTTTATACGCCGGCGTTTGGCTGGAGGCTCCTTTTCTGTGCAAGTCTGTGGTTGACCTTTTGGACATTTTTGTCTTCCCTTTGCTTTAGTCGTAGTATTCTTAAGGCCAGAGGTCGACTGCTGAATGCTCAAAGATGAATCCACCTCTGGTGTCTGAAAAAAACAGGCCCAATAACAGTTACTAAATGGCATTGTGAGACAGATGGCTCAAAAAAGGTGGAGTGAGCAGGTTGGAGGCAGACTCTCTTGACAACTTTCAATCCCAATGCGCAAATTAATTTACAGGCAGTTTCTACAGTTAAACAGATAAAAAAAAAAAAGAAGCTGAGTCAATGAAATAAATGAAGATCCAATTCTAATAGTCATCTGTAGGGGACATGTATGACACAATACAGCTTTAAATACCTGACTGTCTGAAAGGTCTATTATTTCCTATTACCTGTTCTTTGGTTCCAACAGGAGACAATGAAATAGGGCGTAGGATGGAGATCTCATCCAAAAAGTCAAAGATGTCTATAACAAAACAAACAGCAAATGAATTCCACTCACTCAAACATATGTACATAATCCATTACTCATTTACTTCACTGTGCTGGCATGCGCCAAATCTCCTATGTTCAACTAAACTTTTAGATATTGTTAAAACATCAACATAGCCATATGAAATCAAAGATGCCTGGCCAACAGTGAGACTCGTTTGACAACCACTGTATGATCATTTTAAATGGGGTTTTATCTTTTAATTTGGACTTGACATGACAGAACGTTATGCAACCATTGATAAGACAGACTTTTAGCGATGTGTAATCTAATGTGATTGAACAGTGGAACGTCTCTCTTTTCTAGAATCTTGAAATAAACATGGCAATATATACAGTAGGTACGTAAACATTGTTGGCCCCATGATGATCCCTGCCATTAGCTCATGCTAGGTCATAGATGGTCACTTATCCTCTGTGATAGCATTGTATTGCAACTCTGACTTCCGGTTAAAATCTCTCACCAGATTAATAAAGTGACCTACAGTATATGGCAGAGAACACCTATGCAAAATATGATACCTCTCTCTGGTGAATCCAGCTCCTGGGATTCAAACATGGGTCTGCCACCCTGTGCTGGACTGTTGGCATCGCTACTTTCCATCTCCTGGTCCTTTCTACGCCGGCGTTTGACTGGAGGCTTCTTTTCTGTGCAAGTCTGTGGTTGACCTTTAGGACATTTTTGTCTTCCCTTTGCTTTAGTCGTAGTATTCTTAAGGCCAGAGGTCGACCGCTGAATGCTCAAAGATGAATCCACCTCTGGTGTCTGAAAAAAACAGGCCCAATAACAGTTACTAAATGGCATTGTGAGACAGATGGCTCAAAAAAGGTGGACTGAGCAGGTTGGAGGCTAGCCTGGTATCCAGCCTGCTTCGCTACGTTCGGCGGACTTTTTTTCTCTCTTCGCTTCTCAGTCTGGAATGCACCCCATTGACTCGTTTTGCAGAACTACACTGGAACTACATATGTTACGTTAGGCAACGTCGTTGCTGATTGGATGTTGTTCAAACGAATGACGAATCACAACGATCACACTGTTTTTTTTGTCCCGCCCCGCACCACAGACCAATCAGAAGCCACGGTACTACTCGAAACGTTTGTCATGTCCCGCCTCCCTTGGAGATAGGAGGCATTCCAGACTGATAAGCGGAGAGAGAGAAAAAAGTCCGCCGAACGTAGCGTATCAGGCTGGATCCCAGGCTAGTTGGAGGCAGACTCTTGACAACTTTCAATCCCAACACGCAAATTAATTTACAGGCAGTTTGAACAGTTAAACAGGTTTTTAAAAAAAAGGATTAATCAATTAAATAAATTAAGATCCAATTCTAATAGTCATCTGTAGGGGACATGTATGACACAATACAGCTTTAAATACCTGACTGTCTGAAAGGTCTATTATTTCCTATTACCTGTTCTTTGGTTCCAACAGGAGACAATGAAATAGGGGGTGGGATGGAGATCTCGTCCAAAAAGTCAAAGATGTCTATAACAAAACAAACAGCAAATGAATTCCACTCACCCAAACATATGTCCATAATCCATTACTCATTTACTTCACTGTGCTGGCATGCGCCAAATCTCCTACGTTCAACTAAACTTTTAGATTTTGTTAAAACATCAAAATAGCCATATGAAATCAAAGATGCCTGGCCAACAGTGAGACTCGTTTTACAACCACTGTATGATCATTTTAAATGGGGTTTTATCTTTTAATTTGGACTTTACATGACAGAAAGTTATGCAACCGTCTATAAGAGAGACTTTTAGCGATGTGTAATCTAATGCGATTGAACAGTGGAATGTCTCCCTTTTCTAGAATCTTGAAATAAACCTGGCAAGATATACAGTATGTACGTAAACATAATTTTCATATTTATTAAGCCCATTTCAGTTTTGACTTTAGGGGAACGCTAGATAAGAAATTGAAGATTCTAAATGTGCACTTAACATTGTTTTTTCATTTTCATTCTAAATAAGACCAAATGTGTTTTTTGAGCTCTGCTGTTAACTCTCTTACTGCCAAGGACGACTTATGACGAGACATCGTCATAACGGCCTGGCTGCCAAGGACGAGTTTGGACGAGTTTTGAAAAAATACAAATATTTTTTTTTTCCACAGATAATCAGAGATAACGCGATCCGAAGATTTACTGCTCCATTCACTCCCTGTTTAACTTATTACTTAAAGATCCTGTATCTCGGCTCCTGTGTACTTTTTCTTTTACTATGTATTTTTGGCCGAGACATGCTATTTTCAAAGGCGTATAAAAGCGAACGGGAGGTCGCGATGACATTTTTTTTTTGCAGAAGCACAGTGAAACCCTCTGTGATTAGCAACCATCAGGGGATCGATCATACTGGAGATAAATATTCTGTGACTACTTCAAAAGGTAAGACTGGCAGGCGCTGTGCACGCAGCCAGAAAGAAGTCTGGCAGTGAGAAAGTTAAGCGTGTGGGGCCCCGTGATGATCCCTGCTATTAGCTCATGCTAGGTCACAGATGGTCACTTATCCTCTGTGATAGAATTGCATTGCAACTCTGACTTCCGGTTAAAATCTCTCACCAGATTAATAAAGTGACCTACAGTACATGGCAGAGAACACCTATGCAAAATATGATACCTCTCTCTGGTGAATCCAGCTCCTGGGATTCAAACATGGGTTTGGCACCCTGTGCTGGACAGTTGGCATCGCTACTTTCCATCTCCTGGTCCTTTCTACGCCGGCGTTTGACTGGAGGCTTCTTTTCTGTGCAAGTCTGTGGTTGACCTTTTGGACATTTTTGTCTTCCCTTTGCTTTAGTCATAGTATTCCTAAGGCCAGAGGTCGACTGCTGAATGCTCAAAGATGAATCCACCTCTGGTGTCTGAAAAAAACAGGCCCAATAACAGTTACTAAATGGCATTGTGAGACAGATGGTTCAAAAAAGGTGGAGTGAGCAGGTTGGAGGCAGACTCTTGACAACTTTCAATCCCAACACGCAAATTAATTTACAGGCAGTTTGAACAGTTAAACAGATAAAAAAAAAAAAGATGAATCAATTAAATAAATTAAGAGACAATTCTAATAGTCATCTGTAGGGGGCATGTATGACACAATACAGCTTTAAATACCTGACTGTCTGAAAGGTCTATTATTTCCTATTACCTGTTCTTTGGTTCCAACAGGAGACAATGAAATAGGGCGTAGGATGGAGATCTCGTCCAAAAAGTCAAAGATGTCTATAACAAAACAAACAGTAAATGAATTCCACTCGCCCAAACATATGTCCATAATCCATTACTCATTTACTTCACTGTGCTGGCATGCGCCAAATCTCCTATGTTCAACTAAACTTTTAGATATTGTTAAAACATCAAAATAGCCATAGGAAATCAAAGATGCCTGGCCAACAGTGATACTCGTTTGACAACCACTGTATGATCATTTTAAATGGGGTTTTATCTTTTAATTTGGACTTGACATGACAGAACGTTATGCAACCATCGATAAGACAGACTTTTAGCGATGTGTAATCTAATGTGATTGAACAGTGGAACGTCTCTCTTTTCTAGAATCTTGAAATAAACCTGGCAAGATATACAGTATGTACGTAAACATAATTTTCATATTTATTAAGCCCATTTCAGTTTTGACTTTAGGGGAATGCTAGATAAGAAATTGAAGATTCTAAATGTGCACTTAACATTGTTTTTTCATTTTCATTTTCATTCTAAATAAGACCAGATGTGGTTTTGAGCTCTGCTGTTAACTCTCTTACTGCCAAGGACGACTTATGACGAGACATCGTCATAACGCCCTGGCTGCCAAGGACGAGTTTGGACGAGTTTTGAAAAAATATATATATATATTTTTTTTTTTTCCACACAGAACCAGAGATAACGCGATCCGAAAATTTACTGCTCCATTCACTCCCTGTTTAACTTATTACTTAAACATCCTGTATCTCGGCTCCTGTGTACTTTTTCTTTTACTATATATTTTTGGCCGAGACATGCTATTTTCAAAGGCGTATAAAAGCGAACGGGAGGTCGCGATGACATTCTTTTTTTTTTTTGCAGAAGCACAGTGAAACCCTCTGTGATTAGCAACCATCAGGGGATCGATCATACTGGAGATAAATATTCTGTGACTACTTCAAAAGGTAAGACTGGCAGGCGCTGTGCACGCAGCCAGAAAGAAGTCTGGCAGTGAGAAAGTTAAGCGTGTGGTGCCCCGTGATGATCCCTGCTATTAGCTCATGCTAGGTCACAGATGGTCACTTATCCTCTGTGATAGCATTGTATTGCAACTCTGACTTCCGGTTAAAATCTCTCACCAGATTAATAAAGTGACCTACAGTACATGGCAGAGAACACCTATGCAAAATATGATACCTCTCTCTGGTGAATCCAGCTCCTGGGATTCAAACATGGGTCTGGCACCCTGTGGTGGACTGTTGGCATCGCTACTTTCCATCTCCTGGTCCTTTCTACGCCGGCGTTTGACTGGAGGCTTCTTTTCTGTGCAAGTCTGTGGTTGACCTTTTGGACATTTTTGTCTTCCCTTTGCTTTAGTCGTAGTATTCTTAAGGCCAGAGGTCGACTGCTGAATGCTCAAAGATGAATCCACCTCTGGTGTCTGAAAAAAACAGGCCCAATAACAGTTACTAAATGGCATTGTGAGACAGATGGTTCAAAAAAGGTGGAGTGAGCAGGTTGGAGGCAGACTCTTGACAACTTTCAATGTCAACACGCAAATTAATTTACAGGCAGTTTGAACAGTTAAAACAGATTTTAAAAAAAAGATTAATCAATTAAATAAATTAAGATCCAATTCTAATAGTCGTCTAGGGGACATGTATGACACAATACCGCTTTAAATACCTGACTGTCTGAAAGGTCTATTATTTCCTATTACCTGTTCTTTGGTTCCAACAGGAGACAATGAAATAGGGGTGATGGAGATCTCGTCCAAAAAGTCAAAGATGTCTATAACAAAACAAACAGCAAATGAATTCCACTCACCCAAACATATGTCCATAATCCATTACTCATTTACTTCACTGTGCTGGCATGCGCCAAATCTCCTATGTTCAACTAAACTTTTAGATATTGTTAAAACATCAAAATAGCCATATGAAATCAAAGATGCCTGGCCAACAGTGAGACTTGTTTTACAACCACTGTATGATAATTTTAAATGGGTTTTTATCTTTTAATTTGGACTTGACATGACAGAAGGTTATGCAACCGTCTATAAGACATACTTTTAGCGATGTGTAATCTAATGCAATTGAACAGTGGAATGTCTCCCATTTCTAGAATCTTGAAATAAACCTGGCAAGATATACAATATGTACACAAACATCATTTTTATATTTATTAAGCCCATTTCAATTTTGACTTTAGGGGAATGCTAGATAAGAAATTGAAGATTCTAAATGTGCACTTAACATTGTTCATTTTCATTCTAAATAAGACCAGATGTGGTTTTTGAGCTCTGCTGTTAACTCTCTTACTGCCAAGGACGACTTATGACGAGATATCGTCATAACGCCCTGGCTGCCAAGGACGAGTTTGGACGAGTTTTGAAAAAAAATACAATAAATTCACACAGAACCAGAGATAACGCAATCCGAAGATTTACTGCTCCATTCACTCCCTGTTTAACTTATTACTTAAAAATCCTGTATCTCGGCTCCTGTTTATTTTTTCTTTTACTATGTATTTTTGGCCGAGACATGCTATTTTCAAAGGCGTATAAAAGCGAACGGGAAGTTGCGTTTTTTTTTTTTTTGCAGAAGCACAGTGAAACCCTCTGTGATTAGCAACCATCAGGTAATCAATCATACTGGAGATAAATATTCTGTGACTACTTCAAAAGGTAAGAAAAATCGAAAGATTGCTGGCAAGCGCTGTGGATGCAGCCAGAAATAAGTCTGGCAGTGAGAGAGTTAAATGTGTGGTGCCCTGTGACGATCCCTGCCATTAGCTTATGCTAGGTCACAGATGGTCACTTATCCTCTGTGATAGCATTGTATTGCAACTCTGACTTCCGCTTAAAATCTCTCTCACCAGATTAATAAAGTGAGTATATGGCAGAGAACACCTATGTAAAATATGATACCTCTCTCTGGTGACTCCAACTCCTGGGATTCAAACATGGGTCTGCCACCCTGTGGTGGACTGTTGGCATCGCTACTTTCCATCTCCTGGTCCTTTCTACGCCGGCGTTTGACTGGAGGCTTCTTTTCTGTGCAAGTCCGTGGTTGACCTTTTGGACATTTTTGTCTTCCCTTTGCTTTAGTCGTAGTATTCCTAAGGCCAGAGGTCGACCGCTGAATGCTCAAAGATGAATCCACCTCTGGTGTCTGAAAAAAAAACAGGCCCAATAACAGTTACTAAATGACATTGTGAGACAGATGGCTCAAAAAAGGTGGAGTGAGCAGGTTGGAGGCAGACTCTTGACAACTTTCAATCCCAATGCGCAAATTAATTTACAGGCAGTTTGAACAATTAAACAGATTTTTTTTTAAAAGATCAATGAAATAAATGAAGAGCCAATTCTAATAGTCATCTCTAGGGCATTGGTTCTCAAACTTGTTCAGGTCAAGTACCCCTAAATGAATGTGTATTTGGCCACGGACCCCCATCTGAAAAGATTTTGTGCCAAGGACCCCCATCCAAGATTAAAGTTAAAAAAGTAAGAAATATTCAAACATTTTCAAAGAATGTCAAGATTTTTTTGAAAATAGCTGATGTATGTAGGGCCCTGGTGGTCCCCGGACCCCACTTTGAGAACCCCTGCATTAGACCACGGACCACCATAACTCTGAGTGTACGAATGGAACCAAATGGACCCTTACGGGTCCATTTGGTTCCATTTGGACCCCTAGGGGTCCCCGTACCCCACTTTGAGAACCATGGCTCTAGGGGGCATGTATGACACAATACAGCTTTAAATACCTGACTGTCTGGAAGGTCTATTATTTCCTATTACCTGTTCTTTGGTTCCAACAGGAGACAATGAAATAGGGGGTGGGATGGCAGCCAAGGATCTACAGTCTGTTGTGGAGTTCACAGAGTCTTCTGGTGTGTCCCATGGTTGTCCCTCACCTCTCGTTAGCGTGGTTGGTAAGAAACTCTCAGGGGATTCGCTTAAAAGAGAACTGCTGCGTATCAACTGGTCTGATGGTTCTGTGGGAAGATTGGAAGAGATTTCCATCAAAACGTCAGAGACCTCTAACAAAACTAACGGCAATGAATTTCACTCAGCCAAACATATGTCCATCCATAATACATTACTCATTTACTTTCACTGTGCTGGCACGTGCGAAATCTTTTATGTTCAACTATACTTTTATATATTGTTAAAAAATCTAAAAAGCCATATGAAATCAAAGATGCCCGGCGAACGGTGATTTTTTACATTTTACGTAAGCATTATTTTCATATTTATTAAGCCCATTTCAGTGTTGACTTTAGGGGAATGATAGATAAGCAATATAAGATTCTAAATTTGCACTCAACTCATTTTCAATCTATATCAGACCAGATATGTTTTTTGAGCTGTGCTGTAAAGAGTGTGTGGCCCCATGATGATCCCTCCCCATTAGCTCACACTGGGTCACAGATAATCATTTATCCTCTGTGATAGGATTGCATGGCAACTCTTGACATCCGGTTAAAATCTTGCTCACCAGATTAATAAAGTGACAAATATGGCACAAAACACCCATGTAAAATATGATACCCCCACTCCTGGGATTCAAACATGGGTCTGCCACACTGTGGTGGACTGTTGGCATCACTACCTTCTATCTCCTGGTCCTTTCTACGCCGGCGTTTGGCTAGAGGCTTCTTTTCTGTGCAAGTCAGTGGTTGACCTTTTGGACATTTTTGTCTTCCCTTTGCTTTAGTCGTAGAATTCCTAAGGCCAGAGGTCGACCGCTGAATGCTCAAAGATGAATCCACCTCTGGTGTCTGAAAAGAGCAGGCCCAATAACAGTTACTAAATGGCATTGTGAGACAGATGGGTCAAAAAAGGTGGTACAGAAGAGTTAAACAGAAAAAATCTTAAGATGAATCAAATAAATTAAGAGACAATTATAATCGTTATCTGTCGGGGGCATGGATGACAATACAGCTTTAAATACCTGACTGTCTGAAAGGCCTATTATTGCCTATTACCTGTTCTTCGGCTCCAACAGGAGACAATGAAATAGGGGGTGGGATGGCAGCCAAGGATCTACAGTCTGGTGTGGAGTTCACAGAGGCTTCTGGTGTGTCCCATGGTTGTTCCTCTCCTCTCGTTGGTGTGGTTGGTAAGAAACTCTCAGGGGATTTGCTTAAAAGAGAACTGCTGCGTATCAACTGGTCTGATGATTCTGTGGGAAGAATGGAACAGATTTCCATCAAAACGTCAGAGATGTCTATAACAAAACAAACAGCAATAAACATGGGTCTGCCACTCTGTGGTGGACTGTTGGCATCGCTACCTTCCTTCTCCTGGTCCTTTCTACGCCGGCGTTTGGCTGAAGGCTTCTTTTCTGTGCAAGTCCGTGGTTGACCTTGCGGACATTTTTGTCTTCCCTTTGCTTTAGTCGTAGTATTCCTAAGGCCAGAGGTCGACCGCTGAATGCTCAAAGATGAATCCACCTCTGGTGTCTGAAAAGAGCAGGCCAAATAACAGTTACTAAATGGCATTGTGAGACAGAAGGGTCAAAAAAGGTGTGAGCAGGTTGGAGGCAGACTCTTGACAACTTGTGCAAATAATTTACAGGCAATTTGTTAAAACCTTAACAATCAAAAGATTTAAAACCTTAACAATCAAAAGATTAGACGGTAAATGAATTAAGAGCAAATCCTAATCATTATCTGTAGGGTATCACACAATGCAGCATTAAATACCTGACTGAAGTGTCTATTATTTCCTAGTTCCTGTTCTTCGGCTCCATCAGGAAACACTGAAATAGTTGATGAAATGGCAGCCAAGGATCTGCAGTCTGGTGTGGAGTTCACAGAGGCTTCTGGTGTGTTCCATGGTTGTCCATCGCCTCTCGTTGACGGGGTTGGTAAAGAACTCTCAGGGGGCTTTCTTAGAAGAGAACTGCTGCGTAGCAATGGTTGTGATGATTCTGTGGGTAGAGCTGAAGAGATCTCAGTCATAAAGTCAGAGATGTCTATGACGAAAGAAACAGCAACGAATTTCAGTTACCCAAACATATGTCCATTAACCATAACTTGTAAATTCACTGTGCTGGCACGTGCTAAATCTCCTATGTTCAAGTAAACATTTAGATATTGTTAAAATACAAAATAGGCATCGTTTATAAAAGCAGTATAATAAAGTGACCTATATGGCACATATCACCTATATAAAATACCTTTTTCTGGCGAATCCAACTCTGGGGACTCAAAATTGGGTCTGCCGCACTGTGGTGGACTGTTGGCATCACTACCCTCTATCTCTTGGTCCTTTCTACGCCGGCATTTTGCTGGAGTCCTGTTTACTCTGCGGGTTCTCGGTTGACCTTTTGGACATTTTTGTCTTCCACTTGCTTTAGTCTGAGCATTCAGAGGTGGACCTCTGGCCTTAGGAATACTACAAGACGAATCTACCTCCGGTGTCTGAAAAGAACAGGCCAAATAACAGTTACTAAATGGCATTGTGAGATAGATGGGTCAAAAAAGGTGGAGTGAGTAGGTTGGAGGCAGACTCTTGACAACTTTCAATCCCACGGTGCAATTAATTTACAGGCAGTTTTGAAGAGTTAAACAGAAAATAAAATCTAAAGATTAATCAATGAAATAAATTAGGAGCCAATTATAATCGTTATCTGTAGGGGGCATGTATGACAATACAGCTTTAAATACCTGACTGTCTGAAAGGTTTATTATTTCCTATTACCTGTTCTTCGGCTCCAACAGGAGACAATGAAATAGGGGGTGGGATGGCAGCCAAGGATCTAAAGTCTGGTGTGGAATTCACACAGGCTTCTGGTGTGTCCCATGGTTGTTCCTCTCCTCTCATTGGCGTGGTTGGTAAAATCTCAGGGGATTCGCTTAAAAGAGAACTGCTGCGTATCAACTGGTCTGATGATTCTGTTGGAAGAATGGAAGAGATTTCCATCAAAACGTAAGAGATGTCTATAACAAAACGAACAGCAATGAACATGGGTCTGCCACACTGTGGTGGACTGTTGGCATCGCTACCTTCCATCTCCTGGTCCTTTCTACACCGGCGTTTGACTGGAGGCTTCTTTTCTGTGGAAGTCCGTGGTTGACCTTTCGGACATTTTTGTCTTCCCTTTGATTTAGTCGTAGTATTCCTAAGGCCAGAGGTCGACCGCTGAATGCTCAAAGATGAATCCACCTCTGGTGTCTGAAAAGAACAGGCCCAATAACAGTTACTAAATGGCATTGTGAGACAGAAGGGTCAAAAAAGGTGTGAGCAGGTTGGAGGCAGACTCTTGACAACTTGTGCAAAGAATTTACAGGCAATTTGAAAAGTTAAAACCTTAACAATCAAAAGATTTAAAACCTTAACAATCAAAAGACTAAACAGTGAATGAATTAAGAGCAAATCCTAATCATTATCTGTAGGGTATCACACAATGCAGCATTAAATACCTGACTGAAGTGTCTGTTATTTCCTAGTTCCTGTACCTCCGGTGTCTGAAAATAACAGGCCAAGTAACAGTTAATAAATGGCATTGTGAGATATATGGGTCAAAAAGGTGGAGTGAGCAGGTTGGAGGTGGACTGTGGAAAGATTTCAGTCCCAAGGTGCAAAAAACAGGCAGTTTGAAGAGTTAAAACAGAAACAATCAAAAGATTTATCAGTGAAATGCAAGTCCTAATCATTATCTGTAGGGGGCATGTATCACACAATGCAGCTTTAGATACCTGACTCAAGTGTCTATTATCTCCTAGATCCTCGTTGGCTCCGACAGGAGACACTGAAATAGGCGATGGAATGGCAGCTAAGGATCTGCAGTCAGGTGTGGAGTTCACTGAAGCTTCTGGTGTGTCCCATGGTTGTCTCTCGCCTCTCCTTGGCGTGGTTGGTAAGAAACTCTCAGGGAATTTACTTAGAAGAGAACTGCTGCATATCAACTGGTCTGATGATTCTGGGGGTAGAGTTGAAGAGATTTCCATCAAAACGTCAGAGATGTCTATAACAAAACAAACAGCACTTAATTTTACTCACCCAAACATTTGTCCATAAGCCATTACTCATTTATTTTCATTGAGCTGGCATATGCAAAATCTCCTATGTACAACTAAACTCTCAAATAGTGTTAAAACGCATCAAATTACTACGTTGCCATTGTAATGAAATGCCGGAGGAATGGTGCATCTTGTTTTAAAATTACAATTGTCTTAAATCAATTTCACTTTGTTTTTTAATCTTTGAATTTGGACAGATAGGTGAGGGTTGATCATAACTTTACTACACCCCAACTGAAAGACAGACTTAAGACGATTTGTAATCAATTTGATTTGACAGGGATAAGACTCCTCTTTCTAGCATTTTTGAAAAGCCTGGCTTCATATGTATGCATTAGTTTCCCATTTACAATCCAATTCCAGTTATGACTTCTAGGGGAATGGTAGATAAGCAACTAAGATTCTAAATTTGTGCTATCTGGTCTGATCTAAATCAGACCAGATGGAGAGTATTTTGAGTTCTGCTGTAAGTGTGTGGCCCTACAATGATCCCAGTCATTCTTTCATGCTGTGTCACAGATTGTTTTGTGATAGCATTGTATTGCAACTCTGACTTTGTTTTTAAATCTTGCCAATCATATTAATAAAGTGACCTATATGGTGCAGAACACCTATGTAATATATGATACCTTTCTCTGGTGAATCCAAGTCCTGGAATTCAAACATGGGTATGCAGTGTTGTGGTGGCTGACTGGCATCTCTACTGTCCATCTCCTGTTCCTTTCTAAGGCAGCGTTTGGCTGGAGGCCTGTTCTCTCTGCAGGCCCGTGGTTGACCTTTTGGAACTTTCTCTCCTCTCTTAGATTTAGTCTGAGGGTTCAGAGGTTGACCTCTGGCCCTAGGAACACTACAAGATGAATCCACCTCTGGTGTCTAAAAAGAACAGGCCCAATAACAGTTACTAAATGGCATTGTGAGACAGATGGGTCAAAAAAGGTGGAATGGGTAGATTGGAGACAGATTTTCCATCCCTAGATGCAATTAATTTACAGGTGGGTTGAATAGTAAAAACAAAATCAAGATTAATCAATAAATGAAAAGCAAATCCTAATCATTATCTGTAGGGGGCCGGGGCATATATCAAACAATGCAGTTGTAAATACCTGAATGAATTGTGTATCATTTCCTAGCTTTTGCTTGTTGGCTCCAACAGAAGACATTGAAATGGGGGGTGGGTTGGCAGCAGAGGAACTGCAGTCTGGTGTGTAGTTCACAGAGGTTTCTGGTGAGTTCCATGGTTGTCCGTCGCCTCTTGTTGGCGTGAATGGTAAAGAACTCCCAGGGGACTTGCTTAGAAGGGAACAGTCTGGTGATTCTGTGGGTAGAGCTGAAGAGATCTCCATCACATCATCTCAATCTTTGAGTACCATCTGCCTAAAGAGAACAAGATAACTGTTTACCAAAGAGCTCTGTTTACTTTTTAATGGAAGCATACAAATTGCATTCATATCAGTAGGTAAAAATGTTACAGTATGTACAGTTGTTGCGAACGCAGCGGAAGGAGGCGCCTCCACGCAAGTGGAGCCTACTATGAAACCGTGCTCGGCTTGTGGGTGTGTGTCTCTGTGTCTCTGTGTGCACTTTCTGTGTGCAGCCAAGTAAATGTCCAATATAGACGTACCATACATCAAATGAAAGGTCTTTGAAAACTGAACACACCTGTCAAGGTTGCGTTTAAGCCCGCCCCTTCCCCCGGAAGCCACGCCCCAGAGAAGGCTCCTAAAAACTCCCCATTGAAACCCCATGTTAAATGAAAAGTGCCCGAATCGCTCCCAAACTTTTTCTACTCCCCCTAAGTGGGGGTCTACAAACAAATACTTCGGCCTCGGATTTTGGCTCCGCCCCCTGGAAGTGGGTGAAACAGGCACTTCAAACACTTTGTTGAATTGTTCAAAAACATTTAAAAAAAAACTTTTGTGAATTTGTATTTTTCTAAGATGCTCCTTTTAACGCAGAATTTTGGTATTTTTTTTATTCGTTACTTTTTTTAAATATTTTGTTCTCCTTTTTTTTTTTTTTCGTTTGCTTCCCGCGTTCGCGCGTCTTACTTGTGATCAAAGGTTTACATACATTTGTAAAGAACATGCATGTCAAGGCAGTTTTGACTTTCCAATCATTTCTACACTCTTATTTTTCTGTGCTAGGTTGATTAGAGCAAATACATCTGCTGGGTCAAAAGTATACATACAGCAATGCTAATATGAAATGGAACCAAATCTGCTGGGTCAAAAATATACAAACATCAATGCTAATATTTGGTTGAATGTCCCTTGGCCATTTTCACCCCAATTAGCTGCTTTTGGTAATCCACAAGCTTCCAGCAAGCTTCTGGTTGAATCTTTGACCGAATTGGTGCAGTTCATCAATATTTGTTGGCTTTCTCTGACATGGACTTGTTTCTTCAGCACTGTCCTAATGTTCTCAATGGGGTTTAGGTCAGGACTTTGGGCAGGCCATTCTAAAACCTTAATTCGAGACAGATTTAGCCATCCTCTTACCACTCTTGAGACCCAAAGTTTAAACTTCTGGCTGATGATTTGAACATTTCCTGAAGAATGTTGAGGTAATCCTTCATTATTCCATTTACTCTCTATAAAGCACCAGTTCCATTTGCGGCATAATACTACCAGCATCATGCTGCCATGACAGTAGGTGTGGTGTTCTTGGGGTTAAAGGGCAGGCCTCACCCTCGCGCCTCCACACATGTTTCTGGTCATTGTGGCCAAACGGCAAACTTTTGATTTCATCTGACCACAGAACTTTCGTCCAGAAGGCCTCGTCTTTGTCCATGTGATCAGCCGCAAACTTCAGTCGAGCCTTGAGGTGCCACTTGTGGAGCAAGGGCTTCTTTCTTGCATGGCAGCCTCTTAGCCCATGGTGATGTAAAACACGCTTGACTGTGGACACTGACACCTGTGCTCCAGCAGCTTCTAATTCATTGCAGTCCTGCTTTTTGCTGGTTCTCGGTTTACTCTTGACCATCCTGAACAATTTTCTCTCAGCAGTAGGTGATAGCTTGCGCTTTTTTCCTGATCGTGGCAGTGACACAACTCTGCCATGCAGTTTATACTTACAAACTATTGCTGCACAGTTGCTTATTTGATTGACACAACTTTCTACATTGCCAAGGGACCAAATATTAGTATTGCTGTATGTATATTTTTTACCCAGTACATTTTCTGAAAACCCTAAATAAATTCATGAAAATAAAATAAACTTTGTGATTTTTTTTGTGTGACAAATAAGTATTTGCTCTAATCAACCTATCACAGAAAAATAAGAGTTGTTATTATTGGAGAGTCAAAACTGCCATGACATACATGTTCTTTACAAATGTATGTAAACCTTTGTTCACAACTGTATGTAAACTTTTGTTCACAACTGTATGTCTCACAAGACCACAACTCAATTTGATTAATTAGGACAGATAAACATTCCTTAGGACATTCTCCCACATCGAGGGCTAAGGATGAGGGGAAATTTGTGTGGAAAGCAAAGCAAAGTTTGTTGTTTACCCAGGGTGTCGGACTAAGCACGAAGCTTGTTTCCAGCCGGACCCTGCATGGAAGCCTTGCTCAAGGGCTATTCAGCGGTGATTCATGATTGATGTGATGAATTGGGGAATCGAACTAGGGACCTTCCGGTATCAAGGCCGCCCCTCTAACCACTAGGCCACCGCTGCCACTGGACATCACGTTCACGCTCATCCAATTACCTCTGCCAAGTGATTAGGCCGGGAGGGGAGATTATGTTTTCAGGCCTGTGTGTGTCTGTGTGTTCACCTCTAATCTTGCAAACTAATGGACCAATCAGTGCCAATCTGTCAATGACGACTACTATTTAATATTTTTTGTGAATGCATTATCTCATGCCCAATGTCCTATGGAGTGGAACTAGCCCACACACCAGAGCATGTGCGCAGAGCGGCGGGATTTTGACATGAGCCTGGTGCTGGTTTTAAAATGGGTCAGCGTGGCTTTCGGAGCGGGACCGTCCTCCGCTCAAAGCCGCTCTGGCGGGGGCCGCGCACCGTTTGTTTGAGCATGCCCGGTCGCACGGACACAGACATCCAGAAGTGCACAGCGCACGTCCTTGATCAAAATGTCAAAGCTTTTTTTTTTGCTGCCGAGTGGCCTGGACTGAGCAGAGCGTGGAGCAAGAGGTGCGTAAATCAACGTGAGCGACGTAGCGGGGGGGAGCGGAGCAGGGAATCAACATGAGCGGATAGCGAGCGTGACAACAGCCCCCTGGAGCGACGAGCGGCATTTCCCCCCGCTCCGCTCACATGCTCTGCATGTGCGCGCACACAAAAACACACATACAAAGGCCGCACTTAACTATGAGACTGAACCAGCATACAATGGTATCGCTTGCAAAAAAGAAACTCATAAACGCAGTGCGTTGATAGATTGTAGATCAGTTGTTTCACTTTAAAATAAACAAAGAAAATACATAAAACATAAATTAAAAAAGTAATGGAAAAATCACGGCCTGTCCTTCTAATGCGTGAGGGGCCGTGATTTTTCCATTACTTTTTCATTTATTCTATTATATATTTTTTTTATGTTTATTTTATTTTAAAGTGAAATATCGCTTTAAGCAGTCAGCCGAATTTTAACGATCTATGGTTGAACACCAAACAACTCCCAGGAGCAGACAAAATTGGACAAAGAAGATGGAGATGGATCGGGCACACACTACGCAAACCAAAACCAGTGTCAAATACCACCAGACAGGCTCTGACTTGGAACCCCTCGAGGGAAGAGAAACAGGGGCCGGCCCAAAGACACTTGGCGGCGGGATCTCCAGACAGACACCAAGAGACTGGGATACACCTGGTCGCAGATAGAAAAGAACGCCAGTGACCCGAGAACTCTGGAGGTCCCTTGTCGACGGCCTATACCCTGGTAAGGGTGTCAGGCATAAGTAAGTACCGGTAAGTAATCAGCATACTTTTACTATGTTGCATTATTAGCTGTGTGTATGGTTTGTGGTCACTGGTCAGTGCAGAGACTAGCCCCATTTGGAACCTCTCCCTCCGCTATCGCTCCGAGATAAGGTCCCACGCAGCTCGGTGTCGTTTGAAAAGGACATTTTCAAATATTTTCGACTATGCATGATACTTACCCTTTTCCGCACATCGTATCCAAAAAGTAAGGTATTCTGCACTGCTCTCAGATTGTTTTAACTTCGAGTGCAAAGAAAAATCTAACTGACGGGTTGAAATAAGCATATAAATCGCTTAAAATGTCAGCCTGTGGCCATATTTCCCAATGCAATCGTACGGGAGCAGTACTGCGCATGCGGACGGGGGTTGACTGACCACAGGCTGACATTATAAGCGATTTAAACGCTTGTTTCAACCCGTCAGTTAGATTTTTCTTTTCCACTAAAAGTTAAAACATCTGAGAGCAGTGCAAAAAAAACTTTACTTTTTGGATACAATGTGCGGGAAAGGGTAAGAATCATGTATAGTGGAAAATGTCCTGCCCATACGGCACAGAGCTGCGTGGAACCTCATCTCGGAGCTATGTAGCGGAGGGAGAGGTTCCGATTGGAGCTATGCAGAGACTTGCTGTTATTAACATAACATTGTCCTCCATGGTTAAAATAAGTATAATAGTTGGCCAAATATTATTCTTCCCAAATGCTCTGCCTCTCCCACTGCCTATGAGCTACTGCATCAGACGGTAAGTAGGAGCGTGACACATGCCTCCTGGCACTTGATCATACTGTGAAGAACATCATGTAGCACAGTAATATCATTTTCTGCCATTCAAAGCTGCATGGCATTTATTACGCCACTCTTTGTGCTCCGCTGTTCAAACAATGGCACTATCATAGGACGACAACCTTACACTCCAACATTACAACACCTCATCTAAATACACAGACGTTTGGGTGCCCCAACATTCAGCAGCTGTCACAGGTTCCCCTTGGAGAGTTCAATTTCAACTTTTTTAAATGTGCCACTAGACACCTTTACAAAGACATTGGCAAAGAAATGTCTTGGTAAGGAATATATTCCCAGATGTGTTTTTTTCAATATTCCCTGCCTCTTACCAGGTACTTTGGTCTAATGCTAAAGCAAAAAAAGGGTTAGGCAACACTATAGATACTATGCAGTGGAAGTGCAGCGTGGATGCAGATGGTTTTCATTAAAAAAAATGCACTTTACAATGAAAATGCAAGTGTAGATCATGTAGCTTCTTGGGCAGGAACCTGTTGTTCCTGAGTTGTGGCTGAGGACAAAGCCTGCCAGGACTTTGTGAGTGACACTGGAACAACCTGCCTCTGGAGTTCAGGCTGGTAAATCTTCTTGTATCACTTCTTAATAGTTCGCAAATAAATACAGCAGCCTTCTCATTAATGATGAGGCTGATGGACATGTGATTCACAGTCTCAAAGTAAAATAACACAGATTAGTGAGTTGAAGGTACAGTACATAGTCACCCATCCATTAGTTCTGTTGACAATCTCAGCAAACTAACTGGATGACTACTTGGCACATGTGATAAAGGCTAATAAATCGGACCCAATGCATTAATAATAATAATGTGTGTGTGTGTGTGTGTGTGTGTGTGTGTGTGTGTGTGTGTGTGTGTGTGTGTGTGTCTACTGTACTTTGCACTTGTTGCACTGCAAGTGGCTGAGGGGGAACGGTATCTCATATTCTTTATGTATGCAAGTACATAGGGAAATTGAAAGTGATTCTGACTATTATATATAGTCGCTTCTTTGAGGCTTGCTTTCGCAGACCTGGTCGCTTGTTGTTCCTCTCGCTGCCAACCGTCGTTTTAAATTAATATATCAGTTCTTGCAAGCGATTACTATCTTCCTGTCCTGATCCTACAAAAGTGTAGGCACAGGGTCAGCCAGCTGTTAAGTGTTCACAATAATCTGCGTATTAACATGTCACCTAAAACATACAATAAAACATGCAGCCCCTCTGAACATGCAACAACGTCTTGTCTGTGAACTGCGACCTAAGTGAGCTAAACAGCTAACGTTAGCAAACAACAACAACAATGTTAACTATTAGCGTTAATCTAGCGAACACAATTGCCGACTAAAAACAACATTTCGCGATTGGAATACATTGCATTTCCATGTGTGAATTATTTTAGCAACCAACAAGGTAAGTACTTACCCAGTTATTTTGTAAAACAAACTTTAGCTACCGGGTAGGCTACTAACTAGCATGAAGTTGACTTGATATGTTTAACACCGAAGCCAAACCTCTGTATGGACTGAGCCAACTTATAAATCAGCTGACTTCCGCCTGATTCAGTGGACTTCAAAGTAAAATCACGCTTCTTTTTTTAAACGTTTGTTTATTGGATTTTGTCAGAAGCATTCATTGCATTCATATCAACATATCATCGCATTGCCTCATATTATATAGCCCAATTAAGAAAGAAGTTACATGACAAGTTAGTTTGTTTTTTTCACCCAAATGAAAACACAGAGGACACAGTCTTACAAGACTTACAGTCAAGAAATAAGTAAGATACAAGTAAAAGAAAAACACAACGTTTTTGATAAACAAACCAAGGCCGTGTAGATCCAGTGGTGGAAAAAGTACTCTTTTTTTTTTACTTAAGTAAAAGCATCAGTGCAGTGCAATGTAGAAATACTCAGTTACAAGTGAAAGTCCGGAATTCAAAATGTACTTAGTACCAAAAGTAAAACGTTCTCATTATGCAGAATGTCCCGTTTCAAGTTCAAATGTATAAAATATATAAAACATCTTTTGAATCTACTTTAGACTTCTATTTTCAAATGGCCGAATGTTTTGTAATTGTAATCAAACAAAGTATCTACAAAGTAACTAGTAACTCAAGTTTTCAAATACTTGTAGTGGAATAAAAGTACAATATTTTCCTCTGAGATCAGATGTAGTGGAGTCAAAGTAAAAGTATAGACAATTGGAAATACTCCAGTAAAGTAAAAGTACATTGAGTAAATATACGTAGACGCTTTCCACCACAGATAAACCGTGTTTTGATTGTAAAATATCATAACAACCTAAAGAATTCCCTTTATTCGAAAAAGTATAGGCTACTTAAATATAGTCCTGTATTTGTTGATATTAAAATAGGACTCGTTTATTTTGTTCTCTAATTTATCAGAAGAAAACCACCTAAATTCCTGCCCCATAAATGCCTATGGCCTACTCACTGAATTATCTCAACACCACCAAGATCACCAAAAAAAAGGGGGGGAAAGAAAAGCAAAGCACACATAAACACAAATTAGGTTACACTTTTCGATGTTTGTTGGAAGTGCATTCCACATTTTGGTGGCATAGCAGTAGAACAAGTTTGACCCCATGTTTGTGCCGAATCTGGGTTGATTGAGATCAGTGGAGCACAGCTCCCTCTGGTGTTGCGCCTGTGTGTGTCTTTCACGTTATTGAAGTAGCTCTGACAGGTACATGGGTATCTCTGTTTCCTTGCGTATATGTTGAAGACCAGGCCCATTGCAAGTTTCTTTACTGGGCCTGAGCCATCCCACCCCAGCATATATGAGCAGTCGGTTAGGTGAGTTCTGGGTGTGAGGCCAAGTAGTAACCTGACCAGTTTGATTTGAGAGGTCTGAAGCTTTGTTTGCCTTTTATTTGTGGTGCTAAAGTACCATGAGGTGCATGCCTAGTCAAAATGACATAGGATGAACGCTCCAGCTAGTGTCCCCCGTGTGTTCCTACTGACCACCTAGGAGATCCTGAATACAAATCTTGTTCTTTGGTTGACTTTTATTATTACTTTTGTCTCATGAGTCATGTGATTAAAACCACATCAAACTCTAGAGAGGATGTAACACTGTGTACTTAATTTAGCTTACATTTTTATTTTCTAAATTCGCATCTGTTGTATATGGGCACTCAGGACTAGTCTGAATTGGAGACTCTCTTGAGTCTTCTGTGGCGGTAACCACTTAACAGCAGGGGGAGCTGTGTATCCACTGT
>NC_139962.1:41884180-41889180 GCF_963454915.1 Gymnoscopelus microlampas
AAATATTCATATTTGAACTGGGGACCCCTCAGGTAAATATTGTAAAAATAGCAGATCTTCAAGCTCACAACGCCTCGCGTTGCTAGGTGTTGTGAGCTTGTAGATTGGCTATTTTCAAATGTTTTGCCTCTTTCTTATATTATTTGACAATTTGGCAAATGTTTGACCAGTTTTTATTGTATAGTTTGTTGATTACTTTTGATGCTGTAATGGTAATTTTTCTTCTTCTTTAAAGTCCTTAAATTGTCACTTCATGGTCATCTGGGGACCCCCCCAAAATCATGTAGGGACCCCGACCCACAGGTTGAGAACCACTGGTCTACGTCTTTTACTCAGATGTACCCAGCCATAAACCTGCCATGTAGCCTGGCTCCTAGACCTAGACGTATATTGGACAGTGTCGCAGGGGGAGCCATGCTCAATTTCATCTATGCGCCCATCATCACCTGTCTAATTAACATTTTAGCCTACTTATGGAGATGAAGGTGTGCTGCATTCTCTCCTCTTTCTCTGCGCACAGACCCTTATATTTCTTGTTATTATAGGCCTACCACCACAACATACCACCTACCCATGCAGTCTGGCACTTATATCGGTTGAGTCACAGAGCAACCGCCCTTATATTCCCCACTGACCCACCAACCCAATTACTCCTGAGTTATTACATATTATATGGCTGCTGGTGCTGACAGTAGTTCACTGGATTGTAGACTATACTGGGTAGCCCACCACACCTTAAAGCAGAAAAAACATCAGTTTTTTACTCTGTAGAGACAGAGATGTCTAAAATCAAGTAGGCTATTCTGAAGCCCCTGTTAAATGAATATGATGTTGAGATCATCATTGTCAAACCTGTTTTACACATTGAGAAAATCACATGTTGCGGACCAGTTCTTGCCAGCCTGTGTATAGCCTACATATTCGCTGTGGAATGTGGCTTCTAATCAGCCATACACTGTGTTAATTGAACTCTGACAGTGTACAAATGTAAGCAAATGGACCCATAATGATGCATTTGTACACTGTCTGAGTTACACATTTTACTGTGCAGTGAACTGGTCATGATGACTGCCTTAACTCAAAAATGAGTCTTTGCCTCTCCCTATTGAAGGGTTACAGTGATCATATTTACATATGACCACACTGAAAACAAATATTTTCCATTTAATCCACACATTTGCACAAGTTAATAGGCCAGGCTAACAGTGGGTGGTTCATTGAACACAAGACACGAGGACTAACAAGATTATGCATTACATAATTACAGACTTTCAAATACACAGATATGAATATTTATTGTTCTGAAATCCTCATCCTCGCACTGTTACTATTCATTCTTTCTCGCTCTGCAGATGCCTGACACCTCTCCCACCAAGTCCACATCCTTCTCTCCAGAGACATGGTACAGGAAGGCCTACGAGGAGTCGACCGGCTCAGCTACACGCCCCGCCCCGGAGGGGGCCGGTTCCATGCCCAGCTCCACTGGCACACCTTCCCCAGGCTCAGGAACCTCCTCGCCAGGATCCTTCTCTGGGTCTCCTGGGACCATATCCCCAGGGATCGGGACGTGTTCTCCGGGATCTCTAGGCGGTTCCCCAGGATTTGGCACCGGTTCCCCAGCCTCGGGCAGCGGAAGCTCCCCTGGCAGTGAGAGGATCTGGTGTGAGAACTGCAACGCCAGGCTGGCAGAGCTGAAGAGACAGGCCCTGAAACTGCTCATCCCTGGACCCTACTCCAGCAAGGTACACATTGCTACCTTTATGGATGTGTGTGTGTGTGTGTGTGTGTGTGTGTGTGTGTGTGTGTGTGTGTGTGTGTGTGTGTGTGTGTGTGTGTGTGTGTGTGTGTGTGTTTCATTTATATTGTGATAAATATTGTATCATGGACTCGTATCATGATATCATATTGGTAGTTTTTGGTGTTGTTACATCCCTATTAGATGCTGATCTCAATGTGAACTGAAGTCTACACAGTCAGTGACAGTGTATATGCATATATGCATGCATACTGTATACACACATACATACATACATACATACATACATACATACATACATACATACATACAAATACTTGACTTAATTTAGAGCAGGTTTGTTCTTTTGCACCCCCACCAACAATCACACATCTGTTCATGATGAGGTACAGCAGAGAGTTGCACTGATGTCACACAAATTGTTTCATCTCTGAAGCTATTTATCAATAACTGGCATCATGCCAAAAACAGAAGGATCCACGTGGATGCTTCTATCACTAAAATCAATGAGCTCACTTTACTCTGCAAGATGGATGAATATGATGGATCACTAAAAAATATTGATCGTTCTGAATAAATTCTCTCCATTTGTTAAGCCATAATATGGATTGTTGACTTGTTCTAATTTATTTTATGACAGTTTGTTGTTTGATCTATTGGTTACCAATGCAATCAATTTCACTTTCAGTTTTGTTAGTGGATGGACGCATTGTTATTTTGAACACATGGAGGGAAGCACAGTGTTGCACTAGAGAGACATCTTCTTCAACAACAGCAACAACAGTTAATGTGTCCAGAATGGCTTGGATTGCTGTGAGGCTTGTTGGCAGCTTCAGGGATATACAGTATAACTGCACTGTGCAAAATACCATTATTGCTAAAATGCTAAGCATAAGTTTATTTCATCTCATCTCAGACTTTGGTTTGGATAGAATCTGTGATGGTTTGGATATTCATGTTTTGGTAATCTGTGGTGGTTTGAATGGAAATTGAGATGTTTGGATAGAAACAGTGATGGTTGGGTAGAAATTGATGGTTTGGGTAGAAACTATGGTGGTTTGAGTAGAAACTGTGATGGCTTGGATATAAACTGTGATGGTTGGATGCAAATGGTCATGTTTAAATATAAACTGTGATGGTTTGAGCACAAACGGTCATAGTTTGGGCTTGAAACTTCTGCATTGTGTTGCATGATTGATTGATGGAATACTTTATTAACAAGATTATTAACAGTACAGATAGAACAGTCAAAGATTATTATGCTAAAAGGATAACACAAAAAGCCCCAGGGGCTTGTTTCCATTATGGTCCATACAGTTCAGTGTTGTTCATTATAATGAAAAGTTATGCACACGGTTTAATAAAATGTTTTGTGAAAAACCATGTCCCAGAACGTCCTAATTAAATTAGATTCGTTTTGCCTTCACAACACTTTTTTTTATATCACGCTAAATTCAGAAGCACGCCTGATGCAGTTGACTGGAATTTAGTTATGAACCCAGAGAGGCCAAGCGCACTACATGGAGTTAATTGGTAACAAATAAGCACATTTTATGCAGCATGGGGCTGATAAACTGCACTGCAGACAGAGATAGAAGGAGGGGAAGGGGGAGAGAGAGAGAGAGAGAGAGAGAGAGAGAGAGAGAGAGAGAGAGAGAGAGAGGGAAGTGTCTAGATACTGTATAAGAGGAGAGCAGAGACAGAGGTATCAGCGGTCTAATTAGGGGTTTGTAGTTGAATGATCGGAGTGGAAGGGGTTAATGGGGAGGTTGGTGGGCAGTCCTCTAATTAGAATGGTATTGGTGCATGAGGCTGGGTTGAGTTTAGGATGATTAAAACCTCCTGCTGTCTACTGGAGGGCCCAGCATGAATATGTATGTTACATGAGATGTGAGTGTGTGCGTGCCGCATACTCATTCATATGACCAACACGTGTGTGTGTGTGTGTGTGTGTGTGTGTGTGTGTGTGTGTGTGTGTGTGTGTGTGTGTGTGTGTGCGTGCGTGCGTGCGTGCGTGCGTGCGTGCGTGCGTGCGTGCGTGCGTGCGTGCGTGCGTGCGCACACGTGTACAACTACAGTACAGTATGTGTATCCCTCTCCATGAAATAATTGGCTCACATGTCATGGCTTACATTTCTTACATATTTAATGGGGAGGCATTGGATTTGCACCCATCAGGTTGTTGAAGTAGAGTCTTATTATAACCTGTGAGTTGAGAACACTCTCATATTACACTTGTAAAGTAGTTAAATCTGATGTCCAGACACGATGTCAGAGGGTTTTGTCTCTTCAGGGGGGCTGGTCACTCTGAAACACCTTGTTCAGGTGTCCACACTGACACCAGTGTCTTGTCATTGCACACATGGGGTTGGTCTAAGTGTCTTGCTTAAGAGTACTACACTTTCGACAGCTTGGTTTTTCCTCAGCGGATTTGAGATTTGAACCAGCAACCTTCTGCAACCTTCAGTCCAGTGTGTCACTCCCCCAATAAGAATGGAGAGCTGTGAATGAACCACTTCAACTCAGCTTTGTGCATGTGCCTGTGTGTGTATGGGCTTTATGTTGTAAAGGACCTACGTGCCAGTCCCCAGAGAGAATAACATGGTGTCTGGTGCTGACATACGTGAGGGTACACACACATACACACACACACACACACACACACACACACACACACACACACACACACACACACATACACACACACACACACACACACACACACACACACACACACACACACACACACACACACACACACACACACACACACACACACACACACACACACACACACACACACACACACACAGCTTGGAACCATGTAGGTCTGTCTGCGTTTGACAGTTCAATATGTGGCAGGGAACCTGTGCTTGCCCTATAGTACACACACACACACACACACACACACACACACACACACACACACACACACACACACACACACACACACAGATAGTGTGGCTGTTAGTCGTATGCTAATGATGACCTTCACCTGTCTAACTACTGAATATTTTTCTGTCTGAGCATCTGTTAGAGCGGGAGAAGGAGACGGGGAGGGAGAATGAGGGCGAGAAGGGAATTAAGGGAGAGGGAAAGTGACAGGGGGGAATGCCGGAGAGGCTGATTTGTGCCACGTTTTTGCTTGAATATGTACGGGCGGTGTATGTCTGTGTTGGCCGCGCAGATATGCCCGTATATGGACAGATCATTGGGCGCAGATATGGCCATATATATGGACTGT
>NC_139962.1:41894180-41919180 GCF_963454915.1 Gymnoscopelus microlampas
CCTAAGAGTTTTCTGATAAACGTATGTTGCTATAGCCTGGTAAACCCTCCCTCCGGAAATCTCATTTCCATTTAATGAGTTTTCCGGAGGGAGGGTTTACCTCCCTTACCTTAGTTAAAATCTAAAATGACACAGATGCTTTCCCGGTTAGTCATACAGTCCTAACATTCTGCCCTCAGAATCCTCACTGAGTCCAAATCCTGCGTGGGTTAAACGGGCATGTTTAACCAGCCAGCGTTAACCAGTTCTAATCCTGTTTGATGAACAAATTACCAGCTCAACCATCATACTGTCTGTAATTAGTCTGATTATGAGATCAGAATGTTGGGGCCTGGCCGTGTTTCCTCGAAGGAATTCCTCTCCACACAGGTAGCTGTGCTCACTATCCCATATATAATAACCAAATCCCATAGGACAATCGCACTGGTGCTCTGGTAACCACGGCAGCAGGCGTTACCACGGCAGCAGCATGTGACAGATGTGAGCTGCATACATAACTCAGTCAGAGCTAATGGGCTGCTCATAACTGTGCGTGTGTGTGTACAAGTGCGTGTGTGTGTGTGTGTGTGTGCGTCTGTCTGTCTGTCTGTCTGTCTGTCTGTCTGTCTGTCTGTCTGTCTGTCTGTCTGTCTGTCTGTCTGTCTGTCTGTCTGTGTGTGTGTGTGTGTGTGTGTGTGTGTGTGTCTGCGTGCGTGTGTGCGTGTGTACACGCACACGCATGCGTGTATATGTGTGTGTGCGCGTGCGTGCGTGCGTGCGTGCGTGCGTGTGTGTGGAGCACATTACCATATAAAGAGGTGGCTTCATCAATACAGTGAGACTGGATGGATGGATGAGAACCAGAGAAGGAGGGAGGGATGGAGGAATGCTGATGCTAGCTGAATTAGAGAGCTTCTCGATGGCTTTGTCCCTTGTCTCTCTCACCCTCTTCTTTCCTTTATTGCTTTCATTGTTTTTTCTCATACTCCCCCCCCCCCTCTCTCTCTCTCTCTCTCTCTCTCTCGCTCTCTCTGCATATATCGTATCCTCTTTTCGTTCTCCTCTCTTTCTCTTTCAGTCTCTCACTCCTTCTTTTGTATTTTGTGGTGTTTTAATGGTGTAGTGTAACTGGTCTGACTGGTCTAATCTGAATGCTTCACAGTTAACACATCGAGTGCCAGAGGCTTTTTAAAACAGGGTACATCCAGTGCCAGCGCTTCTTACCGCTTACGCCGATCTGTTTAGAGCTGTAGAAGCCACCACGAGGACCCGGATGTAAACAAAGGGTGTCTGCGCGATGGTCCTGTCTAACGACTGGAACAATATTATTTCTACCATTATTTCCGCCATTGCAGAGTGATTGCGCGTCCAAAATGGCTTGTTTTGACCACTGTAAAAAGATACAGACCTTTTTCTCAAGATCCTATCATTGGAGCAGACGGAAGTGACGTTTTTTGGACTGGATTCACATCCGTCCATTCCATTTTACAGGGTCCTAGGATCATTCCTAAGTTGCGTTAGAGCGCCCCTTGTGGATTCTTTTTTTTGGGGGGGGGGGGGGGGGGCTAATGGCTAATTGGTGGGCTAATTAGAGTAGTATAGAAATGGCAGTGATAGAAAGAGGAGAGATGGAGAGAAGAAGAGAGAGAGGAATAGATAGAGATAGAGAAGAGGAAGATTTCTGACACTGTATACACTCTGATAATTGGACTATCGTGATGTACCTGCTGATAAACAGACTAACTACCATGCCATCACATATAACACTGATGATCAGAATAGTTATATGTCATTATCCATACTACTTCTATCCATCCATCCATCTTCAACCGCTTATCCGGAATCGGTCTCCAACAGAGAGCTCCAGACTTCCCTTTCCAGAGCAACATTGGATCCAGAGGCATTCCAAGGCCAGCGTGGAGATATAATCCCCCCCCATCTGGTCCTTGGTCTGCCAGGGGGTCTCCTCCCAGTGGGATGTGCAGTGAGAACCTCCCTAGGGAGACGCTCGGGAGGCATCCGTACTAGATGCCCGAACCACCTAAGCTGGCTCCTTTCCAAGTGAAGGAGCAGCGGTTTTACTCCGAGTCTGTCGGGGATGACTGAACTTCTCACCCTATCTCTAAGGGAGAGGCCGGCCAGCCGTCTGAGAAAACGAATTTCGGACAGAATTATCTACCAAGTCCAAACACAGAACACTCTGATAAACAGACTAACTAGTATGTCATTACATATACCACTGATAGTCAGAGTATCATTACACAGTACACTCTGGCAATCAGACTGCCAAGTTATTACAAAGCAGATTGATAATCAGAGCATCTACCAAGTCAATACACAGTAGACTCTGGTAATCAGATAAACTGCCATGTTGTTACACTGTATACTCTGATAGTCGCAATAATTACCAAGCTATTACATAGTACACTGTTAATCAAAGTGTTTAGTCATTACACAAGTCATTACACAGTAGACTCTGATAGGTATCATGACCCTAACACACTGATAATCAGAGAATCTACCAATTTATGCAGTACACTTTATTTGATTCATTTCATTTCATTATTTTTCTTTCTTTTCTTTGTTTGTTTGTTTGTTTGTTTGTTTCTTTTCATTTGTTTGTTCATTTGTTCTTTTTGTCTCTCTCTTTTCTTGCTCTCTTTATTTCTCGGTTTGTTCATTTGTTCATTATTCTTTTCTCTCTGTTTCTTTTCTTCCCTCTCTCTATCTGCTGATGGTTCCCTAACTTTATGACCTACTTTCTGATTCACTCTCAATTAAAGTTAATGTCTCATGATGTAAATTAAGAGACTTGTGTGTGTGTGTGTGTGTGTGTGTGTGTGTGTGTGTGTGTGTGTGTGTGTGTGTGTGTGTGTGTGTGTGTGTGTGTGTGTGTGTGTGTGTGTGTGTGTGTGTGTGTGTGTGTGTGTGTGTGTGTGTGTGTGTGTATGTGTGTGTGTATGTGTCTGTGTGCACGCATGCGCGCGCGCGTGTGTGTGTGCGTGTGCGTGTGCGTGTGTGTGTGGTTGCCACATTACTATGTGCATGTGCACGTGCACATGTGTGTGTTTTTAAGGAGTTTGGGGGGATGGATTAATTAGGAGACAGATTTCCGGCACCTCTCTTTTGAGACACACACACACACACACACACACACACACACACACACACACACACACACACACACACACACACACACACACACACACACACACACACACACACACACACACACACACACACAGATTGGAACATTCCTATATTAGGAAGGAAGATCTCAGTTTAGGAATCATTCCAGATAGGTTTACTTTAATCCTCTGGCATCTGGCATTTTGTTTTATAATGCAATTTTGGGTCATGGGTGGGATGGCCAAGTTTATGGTATTTTCTCTTGGTGCCAGTTCATTCCTCATTGTGTACCTCTACCTCTCATGTATTGGTTGTAGCGGTGGGAGACATGAGACAGTGTATTATTATTAGGAGACTGACTGAATATCAGTGTACAATGTCTACTTTGTGCTTCAGTGTTTCTTAATGAGCTTCCTCCATGAGCAGCCTGTGTGTTTCAAGCCAATTGGTTGAGCCATTACCTTGTGGGCCCAAAGTTGCAGTACCAGAGTTGGCCACACACACATACTGTATACACATAAGCACACGCACACACGCACGCACGCACGGCAACACTGCCACACATACAAGCATGCACAGACCAGTGAATAACCACATGCAGAATCCTGGTCACTATACTGCCTCCCCCTGGCCAGCCGGGGCGCCTGATGGAGGGGAAAGGAACTGGTTGGAATAACGTGTTCCTTCCACGCGCTACGTCCAACCAGGGAAACTCTCCCCTGTCAGCTGATAAGAAGGTCAGTTGGCTCTCATGCATTGAAGGAGGCATGAGCTCGGCCCTGGCCCCCATAGGTTGGCAGAGGGAAGGTAGTGCCCAGGATTACATAGACAATTGGCACTGGGTGAAAAAAATGGGGTTACAAAAATCGTGGGATAAAAATGTAAAGAAAAAAAATAACCACATGCAGAGGTACAGAAATGATACAGAAGTGCATACAAATGCACATAAAAAATGAACACACTAACACACGCATGTGCACGCACGGATGCACGCGCACACGCATACACGGTGTGGTGATTTTAGCAGCAGTGCCTGCCATGCGATCCGGGCTACCATGGAAACTGCCTCTCCATCCCCCGATAGCAGACAAATATTAAGTGGAAAGCAGCATTTTACAACTGTCTGCCTCTCTCTCTCTCTCTCTCTCTCTCTCTCTCTCTCTCTCTCTCTCTCTCTCTCTCCCTCTGGCTTCAGCCTGAAACTTCTGCCTGTATACCTTTCTAAAAAATTTTACTCAGTATTTTTGTATGTGTTAAAAACCCGGAGATAATGAATAAATCGCTCCATTTATTGGGAATAATTGGGAATTAATGAACATTTACAGGAAATAATGGAAATAAAATGGAAACATGAGTAGTGAAATTCTATTATTTATTTTTACTACAGTTTACACATTGCACGTTAATGAACGTTTCAGTCTATGGGAATATAGCAATGTTCCTCGTTAACACTCTGGGCCAGAGCTAGTATCATATACAGAGCTAGTATCATATACAGAGCTAGTATCATATACAGTACAGAGCTAGTATCATATACAGAGCTAGTATCATATACAGAGCTAGTATCATATACAGTACAGAGCTAGTATCATATACAGAGCTAGTATCATATACAGAGCAAGTATCATATAAATGGTAAATGGTGCATTTTTATAGCACCTTTATCCAAGACGCTTTACAATGTGCATTACATTCACTCATTCACATCACACACACTTTCATACTCTGACGGCGGAGCAAACCATGCAAGGCACCAACCTGCTCATCGGGAGCAATTAGGGGTTCAGTGTCTTGCTCAAGGACACTTCGCCACTAACTCTGGGGGAGCCCGGGATCGAACTGGGAACCTTACGGTTCCCAAGTGGCCGCTCTACCTCCGTAGCCACTGCCGCCCCATATATAACTAAATATGATAAATGATACAGAGCCACCTTCTTGACAGAATGCTCGAACTCGTTCTATCTTTTTTGGAAAACAGTTCAATGGGATTTTTGGATGGGAAAAAAATCTTTAAGACCCAGGGGCTTCAGCATCAAGACTGTGGTACTGAATAATAAAGAAAAAGAAAAGATGCCTCATCTTAAGTTGAAATGTAATTAAATGAGTTGACTTATTTAACATCCTACAATAAATGCACAGAATATCCGTATGTACGTCTGTAGTTCACAAATCTCGAGAACCGTTCTACCCTAGGTGCACGGCGTAGAGTCGATCAGATAGGCGGTTGTCCAGAACCGCCAGTAAAGGCTCTGGCCGTGGCCCAAATGAGCCAATTGATTGCCAATTTCCCATGGCAACCCCAGTCTAAGCTTAGATTTGGCAAATTATAACAGGCCAATGTGAAAAGGGTGGCATTTCTTCCTCGGCCTAGTGGGAATATGCGTGCAAAATTTCACGGAAATCACATGCTGCGTTCATGATTTGAGGTCTACATGTATTGGAAGTGTGTGCTGCTGAATGCAGTGATATATTGGCCATACCTTTAACCAAAAATGTTTAAGACCTAGTATTGCATTTTTATGTGAATTTCCCCCAAAATGTTCTCTGTTAAAAAAGTTTGAATTTATATTGAAATTTCCCAAATCCCCCAAATTCCAGGTTTCACTTCCCTATGCTACCCTCGTGACACAGCAGCAAGTGGTTGAGGTTCAGTTGCTGGACTGTGTCTGAGGAGCAGGGTTTGTTGGTGACCTGGTATGAGGGAGGAGGCAAGGAGGTGGTCCTGTGGCTCCATATGGATTGGGAAGGGTTTGATTTGCTTGGAGGGGGCATCCACGCCTCGTACACGCTCACAATGTGACACAATGTTACACAATGTTACACATTGTGAGCTTGTCGATTGGCTATTTTAGCTATTTATCGTACAATTAATTATACAGGACTTAAGTGCATAAGACAGTGCACTTTTCTATTATACTCTGGATAGGGATCTAGGGAAATGGGGGGGATGGAGGGTTTTTTGATTAATTGTGTGGTTGTGGGGGGGTCAATGAAGCGATTAATATGAGAATTCACTCTTCCTGAACCTTCTGCATGAAGCTTAAATCTACGGTCTCTTTCATCCAAACTCTAAAATAGAAAACCCCACAGCGTCATTGAACAAGAAGGTGTGACATTTAGCTCTATTTGAAGGCATGCTAACATCACTTCTAACGTTAGATAAAACCTGCTGCCTGAAACTGTTTTTCTCGCTCACTCTCACACACACTCTCTCTCTCTCTCTCTCTCTCTCTCTCTCTCTCTCTCTCTCTCTCTCTCTCTCTCTCTCTCTCTCTCTCTCTCTCTCTCTCTCTCTCTCTCTCTCTCTCTCTCTCTCTCTCTCTCTCTCTCTCTCTCTCTCTCTCACACACACACACACACACACACACACATGTACACACAGAGAAGGCTGTCATATATAGCACATCTATCTTCGACATCTCACACTAGATAAGTCGCATGACTGGGGTGTGGATGACAGTGGGCTTGTGTGTATGTGTATGTGTGTGTGTGTGTGTGTGTGTGTGTGTGTGTGTGTGTGTGTGTGTGTGTGTGTGTGTGTGTGTGTGTGTGTGTGTGTGTGTGTGTGTGTGTGTGCGTGCGTGCGGGCGGGCGGGCGGGCGGGCGGGCGGGCGGGCGGGCGGGCGGGCGGGCGTCTGTCTGTCTGTCTGTCTGTCTGTCTGTCTGTCTGTCTGTCTGTCTGTCTGTCTGTCTGTCTGTCTGTCTGTCTGTCTGTCTGTCTGTCTGTCTGTCTGTCTGTCTGTCTGTCACACAGGCTGATACACACAGGCTGATACACACAGGCTGATACACACAGACAGACAGACAGACAGACAGACAGACAGACAGTGTGTATCAGCCTGTGTATATCAGCCTGATAAAGACTTGCTTTCGATTATGCCACGCTTATGCATTTCTTTATCTGTTGGGGTGGATTCTTTTTATTTTGTATTTTTTTTTTATGTATTACATGAATGTATCTTGGCTTTGCCTGGAGGTCCTTAAGTTTGACTTTTGATCAAAGTTGCTAAAACATGTAAAGGTAATATATCTTCACTGCATCTGTCCCACCTGCTTAATTGTGCCTGGTTCAACAGCCCAGATATCTCAAACTAGAGGTCCGGGCGGCGTACGGCCGCCCGAAACCCCTAGCCGCGCACGGGGCCCAGCGTGGGCGCGTGTATATATGGGATGAACATTTGGGGAAAAAAAAAAAAAAAAAAAAGTTGTAATGTAAAAGTAAAAAAATTGAGAAAAAAATTGGGAAGAAATAATATTTTTTATGTTTCAGGGGGTCCGCGGACCCCCTGGTGGTCCGCGCCAAAGTCGTCGGATGAAAATCTCCAAACGGTAAAAAAAAAAAAAAAAAAAAAAATCAAAAAAAAAAATCATGCAGGTTCTTGCTTGTTTCTGGCATGGCATCCCAACCTGGCATCCCAATGCCGGCGATGTGTACTGCCGGGTTGCATAATGATGACATCACTGTCGAATCCTTTGCTGTCATGAACCTAGCCTGGTGTGTTGACCAGTAATGATGACATCACTGGCAAATCCTTTGGTGTCATGAACCTAGCCTGGTGTGTGGAGCAGAGCAGAGCAACGTGCTCTTGTTGTTTTGGGGATTTTCAATGGCGGGCCGTCGTGTTGTGTTGGCCTCGGTGGTACGCACGGTAAGCGGTAGGAAGCTGCTTCCACTTCCGTTGTGTCCGACATTTGGTGAGTAGAATTAATGATGTTGCGAGGTGGGAACGGTGTAGTGAGGCATGCCAGGTGCCGTACGCGAAACGTAAATTCAGGCCGCCCGCCGTGGCGACAGTGTTGGCGACATGTGGTCTGACGGTGTTGTGTTTAGTCGATAACAGAGCTGTGGGGTGTGGACACCGAGGGCACGGAAGTTGCTCGCCATTTATATAGTTAGATAATTGTCTGTCATACATTCAAAATGGAGTGAGACTCTAGTGATTTACTATGTAAAGACAAATTAGGGAGAAAATGGATAATTGTTATTTATAACTACATGTGCCATCAAGGTGTCACCATAGGGGCACCATTGTCGTGAAACTTTGCACGCACATTCCCACTAGGCCAAGGAAGAAATGCGCTATAACAAGCCGATTAACTCAACAGTATATAACTCCTTGAACCAGGGGGCATGCCCAAGTTCAGCTTCACTTCACTGGTCCACGCAGAGCTGCTCTATTGTCTGTCTGACTTGAATTTTAATTCATCATCCAACAGCATCATTTGCCAAATTGCCCAGAGCCTGTACTAGACTGTTAAGACTGCAGTGTGATTTGCTTTCCCCCCCAAGTTGCTTCATTTCAATCACCATGGATTATCTCCCAAATGTTCATTAGCAAAAATAACACACTCCGTTCCCAGCAGTGTGGATAAATATATTTACTTCACCAGCAGACAAACAATTATGTTATCTGTTGACAGTCATCTCGTGTGTATATATATGAAATTCAAGTTGTTGGTAAAACAGGATTAAGACCAAACATGTAAGGAACTTTATGGAAAAATGTTTTCCTGAGTACAATATGCACCAGCAATTTCTTATTGTCTCCGCCAGGCCGAAAGGCATGGCGAGAGTATGTTTTACCCCCTGTCAACGTCCTACAGTAACATAATGACAAATCAGTGAATGGGGACTTTTATATGTTACAAGGCTGACTTTTACTACTCTATGGGTTGGTATATATCTTAAAACTGACAGAAGCAATTATTATTATTATTATTATGTTTATTAGCATGTTTGCCACGAGCTATGGATCCGTAGTCGTAGATCCCAAGTCTAAGTCTGCATGTAGTTTGTGTGCGTGTCTAAAAAACACATGAACAATTAACCAACATGCATCTGCATATAGTGTAACTATCACCTGGCTATAGGTGACAAAAATAGATACAAGGAATGAGGGTGAGATAGAGGATTAAGAGGTGTATTCAAACTGAATTCAAACTGTGTTGGAAAATTAGGAGCGCATCTGCATTTATGACTGGGGTGGGTGGAGGGCTGTGGAATGACACAGGTTGGGATACAGAAGGAAGAATACGTAGGAGGCCCTGAACATTAGGGTATCATAGGGACGGGAGGACAGACATCCTGTGTTAGTTGATCATATGTATCATTTATATTTCGCGACTGTCGTATGACAAAGCATAAATCAATAAATTGATTAAATAAATAAAGTGTGTAGCAAGGGAGGATCATGTCCTGAATGCAGCTAAAGAAGCCTGAAACTGCTCCTAGAGAGTCAAATGTTTACTCACGCACACACTCAAATGTAGATTATGTAGCCTCCTGCAGCCTTGTATAATATCATGTTGCTGTAGCCTTAATAGATATTTACAGAGTGTGTGTGACATTACGGTAATGTCTGACTAATAGTCTACATATGGAGGACCATTGTTGTGGCTCTCTGGATGTTTAAATGACCAGCTTTGCAGACTAATGTGGAAACTATAGGAATTGTAAAATATTAATGTTTAGCTATTATTACACTAGTACGTACTGTGCCATAGTAAGTACTGTATCAAAGCAAGTACAAGTAAGTGCCTTACTTTCCTTAACAATGGTTGAGTGGTTCTCAGCCCCCCACCCCCTCACTTTGTGTATGTGCGCGTGTGATAAAGTAGATAAAAGAGCTGATAAGGGTTGTAAATCCTGCTCTATGTTAATTAAAACTATTTGTAGTTAAACAGCTGAAAACCCAGTGTAAAAAGGATGAGACGAAATCAAAGACAGACACAGGCCGGTTCTCAAATTAAAAGGTTGACATTGTATTAAGAGAAAGAATCAATCCACGAGGCACCGTACAGCAAAAATATCTCTCTGACTAAACAGTCAATGATCACAACAGTTATACACAAAGTAAGTTGTTATCAGCTCTGACGATGACATCTGGCCATGAGGAGCCTTGCTCGTAGGTTGAGACTTTGGCGAGACCTTGGCTCTGACCGGCGTCGCTGGAGGTGTTGTGGCTTTGTCATAGATGGTCAAGTTAACTCCAAGGAGCTGTTATTGTATTCCTCCAGAGATAATCAGCGACCTTGGCTGGGCCTGTGCGCTGTGCAACTCAAAACACATGCAGTTTCTAGAGGAAAGGAGAGAACTAATACTAGGATTAGTTCCAGACCACCTTGAACTTAATAAAATCATAGCATTGGTAGGCAAACTTGAGTTATGCAGAGATGGCACACTAAAATAGGATATAATGGCATATGTATCAATATTGTCGACAAAATATACCTATCAGTCCCGAGTTCTTGTGGACAAGATTGGTATGACATTGAAAGAAAATGTAATTAATTAATTTAGGAAAACAGATACATTTAGACTTAAATACCTTTTTAAATTATATTAAAGGACTATAAGGGCTAAAACAAATGGTTATTTATTCAGATATGTCTGAATTCAGATTCAGACATACACATTGTTTTACTTCTTCAAAGGGACTGTATTGTTTATTAATTTGGAAGCCCAATGGTTATATTTCATGAGTAAATAATCAGCGTTAGTAGGATGAAATCTTACATGGACTATAGAATAATTAGAATGGTGGGTTCTATATGCTGTTAAATGAGAAAAATGACATCACCTCGTAAGTTCCCAGAATAAGGTATTATAATTATAAACAGATCCTTTCTTTATTTTTGAAGGCCATCCCTTGGCAGGAGGGCAGGATCTGAATTTTTTTCTTTTCCTGAAAATCCCACAATGTATGTACCACCAGGAACTTTAGCCAACATAGTCTTGTTTCCAAGAAGCTGTTGTTTCCGGTCCCGCCCCCAAGTGTGTATAGGCTCAGTCGAATTTTAGCCCTACTTCTCCTTGAAGCAATACTGTGGGTTGATATGTTAACCATTTTTTACAAAATAATTTATGGCGGGAAAAACTCACGTGATGCCTCTTTACTCACACAGACGTATAGGACCTACTTTTCCTCTTTGAGCAGTCGAGAGGCGAGGCTTCTGTCACTCAATTTAACCAGGAAGATGATTTAATCTGTAAATGAATTAAACACAGAATTACTGCGTGTAGAAAGTGTACATGAAAGGTATTTGACAAAACATAAGCTGTTTAAAACAGTTAAGAACTCTTGAAAAATAAAATACAAAGGTTTTCCATCGGAGTTTAAAGGTTTTTCATCAGAGTTTGAGACCCTCAGTCTCCCCTGGGGAGGTTTTGTAAACTTCAATGACTCCTGGGGCAAGATCTGAAATGGATGAATGTGACTAAGACTGTAAGTTAATATTTATCGTTAAATGACAAAAAGATATTAAGCAAATCACATTTAAATCAAATATTCACATTTAAATCAAATATTCAGAAACTCCCTCCTCTTGACACAATACCATATATTCTATATACAGTATATATATATAGTGTGTCAGAGAATGGATTTGCTGATGTGAATGAAAAAAATAAAATAAAAATAAAACAGAAAACCAAGGGGAAAAAAATAAATAAAAAAAATAAAAAATAAATAAATTGGAAAAAAACGAAAAAAAATTGGGGGAAAATGTTTAAATACAATTATTTAAGATTTAAATATAACAATGAAAAGTAAGGAATAAACATCTTTGTTCTGAGGTACATTAGAATTAGATACGGTACACAAAAATAGCTAAAAACTTTCCAAAAAGGAAATAGCAGATCGACAAGCTTAAAAATGTTTTAAGTTAAAAATGATCAAATATTAAAAAACTTTTTTAAATAAATCAAAATTACGTTATAATCTTTGTAATATTATGTGTTAATGTTTTCTAAATAATATTATAACATATTGAATCTTATTAGGGTTAATTTAATTGATCTATGTTTTAAATGGAATTCACTTGAGGCTCAGTAGCTACCGGTAGGATGACGTTGCCATAGAACCATGTCTAACATACCACAAAGCACTTCCTGCTGAAGGAATTATGGGTAAGAGACCAGATAAGAGGTAATTTTGGAATGAGTGGCCATAGCAACGTGGCTGTTACAGACCCTAACGGAAACGGAAATCTCCACAAGGGATTGTGGATATTGAAGTTTGCTTAACAGTTAAAGTTACTAAATTAGACGAACAAACTTATTCACACATGCAAACATAAAACATCTGAGGGAGAGAACAAGAGATAAGACGAGAGAGATAGAAACTTTCACTAACACTCCTTTACACTCCCTCGCTCTCTCTCACTCACACACACACCATAAACAACAGGCGCTCAACGAGACAGGGAGAGAGAGTCATTCAGTGTTCAAAATTTTAAACTCAATCATTCATACATACACGTATAGAACATAGATATTTCAGCGTCAAACTAATTTTAGAGTGAGAATTATTTTATACTGACTGGGGTCAGTATTACTTATTAGTTTAAATTATATGAAAAATATTTAAAAGAATTTAAAACGTATTATTAAAGCAAAATATATTGTAATATATTGATGGTTGGATGGTTTAGACTAGAGTGGTCAAAATAAAACTATTATAAATTCAAACAACCAACATTTGGACCAATATGTGTCAGACGTTAATAATAAAATATTAATAACACTTTTTTTTTTTTTTTTTTTTTTTTAAGTAAATGGATATGAATTATTAAAAAAATGAAATGAAATTGTACCAGGATTTATATTAATGTGTAAATCTTTCTTGGAGTTTCAGAGGAGCACAGGAGGCGTAAGATGTTAAAATGTACACCTTACCTCTGTTGTGACCCCTCCGAAATCCACTGACCTCTGATCCCATATGGTCTTGGGTCACCAAAAAATCTTTACATCAGTAATTTGGATCTGAATGGATCTCGGCTGCCTTCTTTCGGGGTACAGTGATGCTGTAAGGTATAGAGCAGACATGGAGAATGTTTTATAACAAATACTATAGGGTGGAAATTTAACATGAAGTCAAAAATGATGGTTTTGATCAAAGAAACAAAAAGGGTGGGATTCCGTTTATGCCAGAAAATATGTCCCCGTCGTCATAAATAGAACCCCCTCAGCTATCAAAACAAAATAAAAACTAAACTATCCACTAACGAGAAAGAAAAACATAAAACAGATTTAACTTAAGACCAGCCATCAGAAACTGAACTAATGAATGTCAAATAATCAAATGGAATTAATACGCTGGTGTGCTCTGGGTGACGTGGAGATACAGGTGGCACGTCCTAATCCCACATTAGGCACAGCAGAGAAGGAGCAGCCGGAGCACTCCCAGCGTCATAGGGGTCATGGGAGGATAGACACTAAACACAAACAAAGCAACATTAGTGAACAAAATCAACAGTGGTATGGGGTGTGTGAGCACATCAAGGACTAATTTCTTTAAAGTGTTTTTTTTTTAATTATTTTTTTTTAAAGTTACACTAGAATATTTTAGTACATTTTCTGTTGACAATTGAAAGTGGGACCCATATAAATGGGAACAAGACAACCAATGTGAGATTAATACTAAATGGGTTAACAATCTGAATCGTCTTTGGTAAATATATACATGTAACAGGTATCAGATTATTTCAAGATGGGTATTCATAAATACTATATTGACACATATCATATTAGAACCTCTAATTTGAATTTCATGAAGTGAGTGGGCTAGGGTAGATGATTTTATATATATATATATGAAATATATATATATATTAAACTCATATACAGATATAATTTTTCATAGTAATGGGAGATAGGAAATAAGCACCTTTTGTCCGTCAATGGTGAAACTTTTCAAAAATATCAGATCTACATGGTCAAAAAAAAATATATAGCCTATATTTGGTAATATTTTCATCAATTATAAAAAATAATTAAAAAAACCCGTTCAAAACAAGCCTTCATAGTATAATATTATAGTGTTAATGTAGTCTTCTCTGTGAGCAATTATTAACCATAGCCTACTTTGTTATGAGAGCAGCTCCGAACAAGAGAATGTAAACAGATAAGAAACAGGAGAAATTAGAGGCTGTATTGGATAAGGGAGTCAGAGAACCTAGGATGAATTTGATTATCTAATATACTTAGTAATGGGTAAAGTAACAATGAGGACTAAGTGTAAGACTTTAGAATCAACTTTATATAAAGTAAAATAAAGTCCTTTAAGTAAATGAATTTGAATTAATGAAACTAATCGAATTGTAAATTAGCAGATCTACAAGGACTGATTCCTTTTAAGTGTTTTAAAAGTTAGGACACATCAAGTTCATCTATCTCTGTATCAATTTTATCTATTTTCGGCCAGAGTGTCTTTGTCCGTTTAAAGGGGAGTGCCTCGTTTAGGTTGTAACATTTTTTCTGGGTATGGCCATATTTTCCACAACTATAACACTGCATGGTCTTATAATCTCGACGCGGAGCTTGACTTGTATTTTGTGAGCCCTGTGGCCCAAAGGTTAACTGGGTGTGTGATGTATTACCTTGATTCCATGGTTGGCTGTGCTGTCGGCGTGCCCCGGCTCCCCAGGGTTGATGTAGATTCTTTGGCTTGCTATGTTGTGGTGGATGCAATGTGACGTGACCCTCTGCAGAAATCACAGCCTGAATTTTGGCTCTAGGTTTTGGGTCTGCAATGCAGCTCTCGTAATGCTTAGCAAGAGTAGTGATATCGTCTATAGTTTTTGTTTTCCATAAGGGATCAGACTGTGTTATGGCCTGCTTTAAGTGAGGGCACAGAGCATCCATTAAGAGGAGGTTAAACAAGTGTTGATAGCCCACCTGGCCACTGGTTAGGCCTGAGTGGCGGTTAAACTGGGTTTTAAATTTCTGAATGAATTCCGAGACATCCTCTCCGACTTTCTGTTTGATGTCGGTGAGGACAGATAAATTAGTTTTAGCACGCAGGAGACCAAGTGCGTTCCCTATCATTTTGTTTACAGCTTCCTCGTGGTCTACCTGTCTTATCAGATGGGGTCTCTGTTCGTCCAGAGCTGGTGGCTCGGTACGGAAACATTGGATTGCACGGCCATGTAGGTCGAGGAGGTGGGCCCCCTCTGAAATCTGATGTGACATGGCTTTCGGGCTACTTTTTGCAATAAGGTCCCTGACTTCCGTAGTGTTAAGCTGGAGTTCTATTATCTCTGCTTTGAGCGCGGTCTCCCACCCCTCTGGATTGTCCTGAATATTAGGTAAAGTTTCTGCAATGTTCTTAATATCTTCAGGAGACCATTTCCTGTACCCATAAGCTAAATTGCCATCCCCCTGTGTATAGGCCATTAAGGGCGCTAGTAGTGTGTGTAGCTCTGCTGTATGTTGTGCAGTAAGTGATTGTGTAGGGTGTGTTTTAGTGTTAACCCGACGTTCAGGTAGAGATTTTGATTTCTTACTAGTGCTTGTGTCAGATGGAGGAACGTCGGGTCGGGGTGAAAGTCCTGGTGGCGCACCGACAGCAGGTCCAAGCAGGTCCACATCCTGAGAACGTGGAGAAAGAGTAATTTTTGTTATGTCAAACAAAACCTCGTCATCATCCTTACTTTCAAACATTGACTTATCAAATGAAGTTAGTATGTCAGTGTTAGTGGCGCGCTGCACTTTTTTACCACTAGTGGGTCCCTGTCTGCTGAGGGGCCTTCGAGGTCCCTGTGACGGGGAAAGGATATTTCCCATAATGCAAAAATGTAATTATTCAGACGTGACTAAAAACTTAAAAGACTGTGTTCAAAATCTATTTAGTATCTATATAAGAAGTGGGTGGGCTAGTGTAGACAATTGACCTGTTTTACTATAATTATTATCCCCTCTATTTGACACACACTGAATGTATCTGTGTGTGGCAAGGATGAAATGACAATTACTGATATAAAATTTAAATAAAACAATTCTGAGCAGATGCACGGCTTGCAGGGAGAGAGGGAGAGAGAGGGAGAGAGAGAGAGACACACACACAGTGACAACAGATTGTTGACACGTTCAAGGGATTGAGAGAGAGAGTGAGTGAGAGAAAGAGGCTGTCAGCCCTACCCAAAGGTTAAATACTTCTGTCTGTGGCAAAGTAGAAGGTTTAAATGACTAGTTTCTTTAAAATACTCAAATCAGCAGGCTGTGTCTTATCCTAGAAAATAAGTAAATATCATACAAACGGTTTAGTGCTGATGTAATGCTGTTTAGGGGTTGAATGGATGAGATGCCTGTAGCTGGTTTTAGTGATACAGAGGTTGCCTGGGGCAAAGGAACACAGGAGAAGTCAAAGATGGCTGGTTCCTAGATAAATGGGAATGAAATCAAAATATTAAACGTATTAAAAATGAAAAATAATTGAATGGTGTATCTGGATACACTATGTTATTTCCTATAATAATTCCCCTCTTATTGGCACACACTGAATGTATCTGTGTGTGTCAAGGTTTAAATGATTTACAAAATCAAAGTAACTTAGGATACAGAATGTCAGTTCTGCCTGATTCATAAAATACAGATTCTGGGTTCTGCCTGAGTCATAAAGTACAGAATCTGGGTTCTGCCTGAGTCATAAAGTACAGAATCTGGGTTCTGCCTGAGTCATAAAGTACAGAATCTGGGTTCTGCCCGAGTCATAAAGTACAGAATCTGGGTTCTGCCTGAGTCATAAAGTACAGAATCTGAGTTCTGCCTGAGTCATAAAGTACAGAATCTGGGTTCTGCCTGAGTCATAAAGTACAGAATCTGGGTTCTGCCTGAGTCATAAGTTGTGGTACCAAAAATTTAAACCAAAATAAATGAAATAATAAAACATGCAGACAAATCTAATTTTGCCTGACAACCGGTTTACAAAAGAATGATATATATATATATATATACATTGCATTTATAAAAGTCAAATAAACAACACCTAATTGTTGTCCATTGAACAGGCAACTGCATATATATATATATATATATATATATATATATATATATATATATATATAATATTATTATTATTATTATTATTATTATTATTATTATTATTATTTTAAACTTTTATCCTAACAGATCTGAATAAATGTATCTATACAACTGCAGTTAAAAACAGAGGAACAGATGTACCAGGCAATAAATATCTATGCATATGTATTGACAGTATCTGTCCAAAAAAAATATATATATACAACATCAATACTGATAACAATTTTACAAATATATATATATATATACAAGTACGGCCAATGAGCCTCGTGTTAAAGTTAATGCAATGTCAAAATTACAAGTCAAGGAACCGAACCAAAATGTAACCTGTGTCTTGTGGTCAGCTGGACGGAGAATCCCCACGCGTTTGAGGAAAGTCTGTGAGCCGCTTGTCTCCAAAAACAATATTTGAAAAAGAGGCTGATTCTAAGATAGCTGACCGGAAAGAGTCCTCGCGCGAAGAGGAGTCGTCCGGAGCCCCTCAGAGTCAACCGCGAAAAAAAATATGGGAAAAAAAAATCGGAATTTTAAGGCTGATTCTAAACGCACCGTCCGAGAAAAATATTAATAATAATTATGATAATAATGTCGGACAGGCCTTTAACCGTACGAAGGACCAATTGATAAAGTAGATAAAAGAGCTGATAAGGGTTGTAAATCCTGCTCTATGTTAATTAAAACTATTTGTAGTTAAACAGCTGAAAACCCAGTGTAAAAAGGATGAGACGAAATCAAAGACAGACACAGGCCGGTTCTCAAATTAAAAGGTTGACATTGTATTAAGAGAAAGAATCAATCCACGAGGCACCGTACAGCAAAAATATCTCTCTGACTAAACAGTCAATGATCACAACAGTTATACACAAAGTAAGTTGTTATCAGCTCTGACGATGACATCTGGCCATGAGGAGCCTTGCTCGTAGGTTGAGACTTTGGCGAGACCTTGGCTCTGACCGGCGTCGCTGGAGGTGTTGTGGCTTTGTCATAGATGGTCAAGTTAACTCCAAGGAGCTGTTATTGTATTCCTCCAGAGATAATCAGCGACCTTGGCTGGGCCTGTGCGCTGTGCAACTCAAAACACATGCAGTTTCTAGAGGAAAGGAGAGAACTAATACTAGGATTAGTTCCAGACCACCTTGAACTTAATAAAATCATAGCATTGGTAGGCAAACTTGAGTTATGCAGAGATGGCACACTAAAATAGGATATAATGGCATATGTATCAATATTGTCGACAAAATATACCTATCAGCGTGCATGCGTATGTGTGTGTGCTTTCAGCATGGAGGGCATGCATACCTTTTTAGGTTAAAATTAGAAGCAGGACTCTGCCAGCCAGTCAGTCTCTCATGTTTTACAAGCACTGTAATGGCATTCCTTTTGTAAATACACTGAGCGTCTCTCTCTCTCTCTCTCTCTCTCTCTCTCTCTCTCTCTCTCTCTCTCTCTCTCTCTCTCTCTCTCTCTCTCTCTCTCCCCCGATCTTACTCTCCACCACCCCCCCCCCCCCCTCTCTCTCTCTCTATGTGCCTGGATACATTCCTAGTTTAACTATCTAGGTTAAGAGGCTGATGGATGCCAGAGAGACGTCCAGTGAGTAGAATGGAGACTGATGGTTATTGTGTCAGGACATTTCAAATGCAGAGAGGTGAAAACACCAACAAGGATAGCGAGGAGAGGAGAGAAGAGGAGAGGAGAGGAGGGGAGGGGAGGGGAGGGGAGGAGAGGAGAGGAGAGGAGGGGAGGGGAGATAGAGCACCCGAAACGGAAAGTTGACGGTTCGATCCCCGGCTCCCCCTGGGTTAGTGTTGGAAGAGTCCTTGAGCAAGACGCTGAAACTGCTATCTGTAAGGAGGTTGGTGCCTTGAATGGTTTGTTTTCAGGTTGATTTCATGTCAGCTCGAAATCTGATTTGACTGTTTCATTTTGCCTGCTGTGGTCGAGGAACACATTTTATACAATTATTCCAGCCAATCAGTCTGAATGGCCCAACAGATGTTCTAGCCAAGGTAACTGCCTTTTTAAGAACAGAATTAGCTTTTTTTTCTCTTAAGCACACATTTCAGACTGCATTCATAACATTACAGGAGACATGTGTGTGATTATGTGTCTGTTTCACTGCTGTATTTTCACTTAAAATACCATAAGTATCATTTCTATATTTAGCAGCAGATGTATAGCCTCGCGGACTGTGTTGCACATGAATACTTCTGCATTCCTCGCCCCTTCTGGTCTATGTGTAATAATATAATATGACATATAATGACAAATAACGTAATAGTTATGACGTAGGCCTATACATATACAAATGTATATACTGTATAAATATGATGATAACACATATGTAATGTGTGTGTTTGTGTGTGGGGGGGTGCATGTATGTAAGAAAATGTAATTATTAAATAAATCATGAAATATGATTTTAATTTAATTGAATTATTAACAGAAGGGTCTTACATCAGCTGTAGGTTCTGTCTTTTGTCTTTATCGCTCTCTCTCTCTCTCTCTCTTGCTTCCGCCTCTTTACTGACAGTAAACACAATTATCTCTCGCTTCTGTCATCTTCCATTTCGGGAAAACAAACACTCTCTCCTTCTCATCTGTTTGTTCAGATCCCTCCATCTGTCTGTCAGAGAGAGAAACATAAAGATCAGAGGGATAAAGAGAGAGAGAGAGAGAGAGAGAGAAAGAGAGAGAGAGAGAGAGAGAGAGAAGGAGAGATGACCAACAGACAGACAGAAAGAAAGAGAGAGAGATAGATAGAGAGATAGGCGAGATAAATATGCTGTTCTCAAACCAGCAGATGGATGGCATTGGGTTCCATTTAGAGAGCCTGAGGTGTCGCTGTTATTTCCATTTATCTACTATTGACCGTGTGACCTGGCCAGACAACTGTCATGGCGGGGATAGTAAACACACCCTCTCCTCATGTCTGGTCAATCTGCTCTTCATCCTGTCCATGGCTATCTGATATTGTCTTTACTAATAGATCAGTGGTTCTCAACCTTTTCTGGATCAGGGCCTATACTTGAAAATCCTAAATGCATTCGCGGCCCACCCATCTGACCACTTAACACGGCATCCGAGTTAAGTGGTCACATGGGTGGGCTGCATACACTCTCAGAGCATGTTCTGATCACTCAATCGATTGGGCTCCGGCCCGGCTCAATGGATCTAATGTAGTATACTTTAAATTCCTATGCGCTATCAATGAAAATCAACTTTTCAAGGTTTTACCATGAAATTAACCCTTTCAGGCCGAGAACGCATCTGTGTCATTTTAGATTTCTTTGGCTATTCAAAAATAGCAGATATACAAGCTCGAGCTTGTAGATCTGCGATTTTTTTTTTAAATCGTGAAAATATGTGCAAATCTTTGAATATCTATTTTTCCATAGTGAACATTTTTAACTCTACTCTGGGGGGTCCCTGGAACAAAATATTTTGAGATGGGGGTCCGCGGCCAAAATTCATATAATTTTGGGGGTCCTTAACATGAAAAAGTTTGAGAACCACTGATTATAGCGACATTTATTTATTTATTTTTTTAACTGTAAAGGTCCTTACACACCGGCGAATATGCGAATATACGCAAAATTCGGACTCGTTCCGAATAATTAAAAGACGCTTTTTTCGCTCCGCGAAACTGGTGTGGAAGCTTGCATTGACTTTATTAGGTTTTTAAAAAAAACGTATTATTCGCATGAAAAAAATCGCCCCGGTGTGTAAGGACCTTTAGGATTTAGAAGACATTTGTAGAATCCCCCAGAAGCAAAGATTTGAGTTACAAATGTTTGCTTTGAAAAAATATATATATATTCAAAGATTTGCTCAAATTGTCACGATTTTTCTAAAGAATAGCAGCTCTACAAGCTCATAGCCTAAATGCATTCGGATCTATTAGCTTGTAGATCCGCTATTTTTGAATAGCCCAAAGAAACCTAAAAAATGACACAGATTCTTTCCCCAGTGGGGAGAATCACTGTAAAAGATGGTGTGTAAACGGCATACATTATTAAAAGCAGTTTGACTCAGTAGCCGAGGTGTCCGACTGAGAGGGAGGAGAAATCAAACACACTCTCCAGTTTCAACACTTAAGAGGCATTTCATGCAGGTTTGCTATAGAATTGACTGAAATATAGCTTTGTTTGTGAGTTGTGAAGCCCTGGTTAACCATGGTATTTGGTATTTGCAGGATGTGAATGGTTGCCTTTGTATGTGTGCAACGACTTGTTTTTCAAAGCATAATTATTGCTTTGTATCTGCAGCCGTGTAATTAGTAGGAGGATTGAACTGGACTGCAGCTCTGCTGTGTGTGCGTGCGTGCGTGCAAGCGTGTGTGTGTGTGTGTGTGTTTGTGTGTGTACGTATGTGTTTGTGTGTGTACGTATGTGAGTGAGTGAGTGAGTGAGTGAGTGAGTGAGTGAGTGAGTGAGTGAGTGAGTGAATGTCTACATGTTCAAATCTGCACGCCATGAACTGTATGTGCGTATGCGTATGCATAGCCATGTTTCTGTATGTATGCACACATTCATCTCCAGCTTTAGTTTCATTCTATTTCTCCTCCCTGGGCCTCACTAACCTGAGATGGAGGGATGAGAGAGAGAGAGAGAGAGAGAGAGAGAGAGAGAGAGAGAGAGAGAGAGAGAGAGAGAGAGAGAGGGTGCATTCAGGTCTGGGTACTGAAAGATGGATTACCCTGACCACAGCAGGCAATTTATCACTGTCAGAGCGAGAGAGAGAGAGAGAGAGAGAGAGAGAGAGAGAGAGAGAGAGAGAGAGAGAGAGAGAGAGAGAGAGAGAGAGAGAGAGAGAGAGAGAAGGAGAAGGAGAGAGAGGGGGTTGAAGAACTACCAGGTGGAGGACAAATGAGAGGAGAACAAGAATGTCTGCAAATCCCAGCAGAAGATGGGACAATACTCTAGGGGACTATCTATAATCCATAGCTGGGAAGGACAGAATAATCTATTAATTCACAAAACCTGTGTCTGTTTGTCTGTCTGTCCGTCCCTGGCATAACTCAGGCGCCACCTGACCAAACAGTCTCACACTTGGTGTGTGTGCCCCATATGACCCCGGGGTATGCAGAGCGAAGCGGAAATTCAATGGGACCAACAGGGTTCCGAAAAACAAGAAAACACACACACACACACACACACACACACACACACACACACACACACAAATACTGTATCTGTATCTGTTTGTCCGTGGGTCTGTGGAGCACACACAGAATCTCGCGCATCACGATTGTGCCGATGCGCCTATGTGTTTGTTGTGTGGCCACCGGCTTCCCAGATTGGCTGAGCTTTGAGTCACGTTTGTACCTCCTCTGCATTTTAAGTGGCGGCGTGTGAGAAAGTGTGAGATAAGCCTGACACTCCAATATGTACAACGATTACCTCAGGTAAAGGGGTAATGCACAAACGGGGCGATACGTATTCCTTACTTGCATCGTTCCTGACTTGAGATAAATTGACTGATTGATCATTTTGTGTAAGTGACATTCACTAACACTGCCAGGACTTTCTTCCTATTTGCATCTAACAGGAACATAATGGCATTTACACACTTAAAGTTGAGGGTTCCATTCCCTGTGTAGGTCCCTGGGTATAATAGTACAACGCTTTGCTTGATACATTTCCTGACGAGAAATAATTACAACCTGGCGGCGACGCTTTCACTCAGGCTGATAGAAATGGCCAACCTATTTACAGTCAGGCACCAATATAGACTCCTGCACTTAAATTCAGACACCTACATACTGGCACATGTCTAACCCTTACCAAGTTAAACTGTAAGGTACCTAACAGAGTTAGAAACCTGGGGACTGTGGGGAGATATTCAACCTCCTCAAATGCAGGGATATCAAACTTTATGTTTAATATTTGCAAAAAGGGGGTCTTTCACATTAAATAAGAATAAGAAGAAAGGGCAGGTGTTGTACTGTTATCAATTTGGAGAATTAAGGAGACTGAAGTGCATGACCACCGTTGGGAAGGCGTGCCCGTTCGGAGCGGGCTGTTCCTGGAGAACTGATCAACTCCAATTGATTTCATACTTGATGCATCCTTGGGTCCTCAGCAGTATGTATAAGTGTGAAGTCAATCATATGAATGGTTCTCGAGATATGTGAGGGACAAGCAGACAGACAGACAGACAGACAGACACACACTGGACATACATACAGACATAAAAATGATGTATAGATTTATAGATTACATTTCCACAGCAGAAGGCACTGGCAAAATGTAATGATCGAGAAATGACTTGCTCCAAGTCTATGAATGGACTATTACATTTTGGCCCAGAAACTCTCAGAATGGAAACATTTTTGCATTAGAAATAGAGGGGCATCACATCTTTTAGCATGAAAAACATGGCTTCTGTGCCCAGTATCAACATGGTAAGTACAACAAACCCCAACCACCCCCACGCCCTCTATGAATAGACCATTCTATAGTAATTCAACCATTCTACACATCTATTTAGTTTGTCAAATATAATTTTCATGCATTTCAGATTCATTATATTACACACCACAGAGACACAGGCATTTGATGGAGGTCATGATCTGTGTTCAGCCTGCAAACACACAGATTTAGATGAGGTGTCTGAAAGTAGATGAGCTAGTTGCCTATATACCTAATTATTTATAATCTAATTATCGACTAGCCAACAGGGACTACTATAAAGGACTTTCACATATACATTTGTAAATCTCTCTGTCCCCCCCCCCCCCCCCTCTCTCTCTCTCTCTCTCTCTCTCTCTCTTTCTCTCTGCTGTTGTTGGTAATGAGAATTGTTAGATGACTGCCTCATTTACAGTCAGGCACTAATGCAGACAGAGTGCTAATCTAAAAACTGGCTCCAATGGAGACCATGAGACCATTTAAATTTGGGCAGATTTATAAACAACTATGCCGTTTACCGTTAGGCACCAGTGTAGATAACTAGCTAATTTAAAAACAGTACACCGATGTACACAAATTTCACATAAATTAGGCTGCAATTTGTGCAACAACCACATTTGTAGTTGGGCGCTGATGTAGACGGCTGGCTAATTTAAAAGCAGGCATGGTTCCAGCTGGCTAGCTCATTTACACTCTAGCAGGGGGCCATCTTAGATTCAACACTGGACAAGTTGGAACTCTTTCGTCTTGAGCTATTAATGGAAGGTAGCAGACACACAATAGACTACTCAGTACACATAAAATACACACACACGCACGCACGATAGTTATTTCACAGCTAGAGAGAGAGAGAGAGAAAGAGAGAGAGAGAGAGAGAGAGAGGGAGATTATATTTGGTCTGATACGACCATAGCGCCTGTTTTCAGTTTTCTGTACCTTGTCTGATTGGCTTATACAACCCAGTGTGTGCCTGCGCATTCGTGTGCGTGTGCACACGAATGCACACACACACACACACACACACACACACACACACACACACACACACACACACACACACACACACACACACACACACACACACACACACACACACACACAACACATGAAAACACGTGCTCATACACACACAGACTTCCGAAATTTGTACACTGACTGTTAATTTGAGACATTGTGTCCTCCTGTTAGCCTAGAATACAATGCCATTATACCTACTTTGCGTGCGTTTGTTCATTAGTACCCAAGTTCAATAGAACTTCAATAGAGAATCTCTCTCTGTGCGTGCGTGCGTGCGTGCGTGCGTGCGTGCGTGCGTGCGTGCGTGCGTGCGTGCGTGCGTGCGTGCGTGCGTGCGTGTGTGTGTGTGTGCATACAGTATACATGCATACATGTATGAAGGTGCATGTGATAGTGTGAAGGTATGAAAAAGGTCCATATCTGCATGTCTTCTTGTGTATAGGCTACTACTACAGTATGTCTCTTCTCTCGCTCAACCGTGTCATGTATCTCTCGCTCCACCAGTGTCTCTTAAGTGTTTCGTTGTTTTAAGCAATTAGATCTAATGCTTCAGAAAACACACAGTGAGAGAAAAGATCTTTATTGAACTTTCACAAAATCTTTGTGTCTGTGTGCATGCATTTGCAGGTGTGTACACTAT
>NC_139962.1:41924180-41931680 GCF_963454915.1 Gymnoscopelus microlampas
TGTTGGCCGCACCCAGGCAGTGCACTGCACACAGACACACACACAAGCCGAGCAGACTTTCATAGTAAGCTCCACTTGGGCGGAGGCCTCCTTCCGCGTTCGCAATAAAGATATTTGAGTTCACACTGAAGAATGATAAAATTATGTCAACAGTGCATCAAACTGCACAGTCCAGCGGTGTCAGAGCTCACACGGAGGGAGAAAAGGGGAGAGAGAGATCTCCGCCTCTGTGGTGCTAAAAGACAGGATATAATAATTATAGATAATCTGACTGATTATCAATTATAAGATGAACCTACAGTACCTGCGGTAATGCCAGCTAGCCTACCTAGCGTTAGCTATTCATAATCGTCTCCTCCTCTCTCCGTTAACAATAAAACTTTCCAAGGGTGAATGAGACCGACTCCATGTCCTTCTGATGGATTTTGAATCCGGGCTGTCAATGTTTCTATTGTTCATAAAGTCGTGCTGAAAGTGATCAAAACGATATTGTACATGACTATAGTTGACGTAATAGTTAGTTAGAACGTAACATTTGAGTTAGAACGACTTTTAAACTACATATTTATAGTTATCGTGATTGCAATCGTGCTTGGTGTGAATGGCCCTTAACACTATAATACTATCAAATATTGTAACACTATAATGCTAAATCACTTAAGTAATTCTATCACATACTATAATGCAATAAAATATCTCATACTCTAACACTATAATACTATATTACACACACTTTAATACCATATCCCATTCTGTAATACTATCACATACTATAATACCGTAAAACTATATCACATAATGTAATTATATATTTTTTTGATTTGACATGACACAATAAGCAAAGAGTTTTTGTCGCATTCCTAAACCAATCCTTTGATGACCGGTGGAGACTCAAAGAGTCTTGCAGAGTGTCCTACCGGAGACTCCGCCAGTCATCAAATTATTGGCTTATAGAATGCGACAAAAAAATCAAGGCTTCATGGGGTGTGTAATTGAAAGATCTTTTTTTATCAACTTCAACTAACAACAGTGCTGAGTAATCCATGTGGAACATTAGACAGGAGGAAATAACCTGACCTTGATATTCATGCATTATTTATTTATTTTCTCCTTATATGCCGATTTCATTTTTGAAGCTAAGGTGAATCATAGACAAGTGTTTGAAGATTCTGAGTCTGTCTTACCAATTTTTTTACCATATTAAATTTACATACCAGTTCGCTCAACATGTCGTTGGTGAGCTTTCCAGTCAAGCCTCTCCACTGTAAACTGTAGTTCAAAGAACATCTTATACATTTAGATAAAAACATATTTGACCTGATGCTTAGGCCCGGCAGGGCTTGCAATATACTGTACACTGGCAGAAACCATGCACTGTGAACGTGTAATACTATTATCACACACTGTAATAATACTGTAATTATTAGCTACATGTAGTGGTAGCCATGATGAGTGTCCCAGTTGTGTGTCTGTATAGTGTAGCTTCTGTTGTATGTGATGAGTGTGTGTGTGTGTGTGTGTGTGTGTGTGTGTGTGTGTGTGTGTGTGTGTGTGTGTGTGTGTCAGAGAGAGAGAGAGAAAGAGAGATAGAGCGGAAGGGGGCAGTGATGTTGCTAGGTTTTCAATGTAATGGGTCCTGGGATGCAAGGGTGGTCTTTTAGATGGGTCCCAGGGACATTTTATGGGTCCCCAATTACACGTCCCCCCCCCTATCGTTTTCTTTGATCTCCAATCTCCATATCTTCTATGCGTGTGTGACTGTGTACATTATATCCTGATGCAGTGGATCTCAACCTTTTCAGGCAGCGACCCCCCAAAATAATCATATTTTAACTGGGGACCCCCCACCCTGAGGAATTAGGAGTTGAGGCACTTAATTTAGTTTGATTCAGTTCCACAGATACATATTGTGAAAATAGCAGATCTAGAATAGATCAGTGCGACCCGTTCCTGCTTTTCAAGACCGATACCGATATATATACATATATTAAAAAATCATAAATATATTTTTTCAAATGTATATGATTCTGTAGTATTAGCACACTTTATGGTAAGAAATACTAGTAGTGGGCAACAGGTGGATTTAACATACCTTTGACCAATAGAATACATTTAATCATAGAACCTTTTAATCATTATTATTATTTTATTTTGTATTATTTATGAATGTAGAATTTATTTTTACTATTTATTGTGTAGACTGAAAACACTGGCTTACAGTGGAAGTATTGGCAAATAAAGAAATAGGAATTCAAGAAATAATGAAGACAAATACTGACAATGCCTATGAACATTGGCTTGCAGTTATTGCACATAGTCAACATGCAATAATACTATTAGGCTTGTCATTGAGAAAGGAAAATAAAGTTGTCTTTTTGAGGAGAAGTGGAACCTTATAAGTCACTTTAAGTTTAGCATGAGGGAGAGGGTCTACCCTCTTCAGGGAATTAATTGTTATGATATCTCTAAGCTACAGAAAACATCCAGTTGCCTATTAAACATACACAAGACACAGACGATAGACAACCGGTTACTTACAGCTGCCATTAATTAGTGCTTTTGTTTGCCTTTGTGGTCAAATCAGGGTCAAATGCATAGGATCAACGAGCCATCGTTAACCTGCTAATGTTACACAGCTGATTGGCAACATGCATTAATCCACCACATACATCACTCTGATCTCCAAGCAAGTGGGAGAACACTCTAAAATCGGGGATTTTACTTTGGCTGGTCAATTTAAGATGACAACAGCAACAGAGATTAGTAGTAGACCTGTATGTATGATGATCAGTTATTATTCCAGACAGTGGTCTATCCAAGACGTTTTAACACGTTTAAGAGCAGGTCCTCATGCCGTCTCTCTCTCTCTCTGTGTGTGAGTAGCGTAGACTAACAGCGAGGGGCTGTGCTGCTGCTTCTGCCACACAACGCCGTTTAACCGAGTTATACTTCTCCAGTACAACGGTGTCTAACCGGAGAGTTATACTTCTCCACCAACGGTGCCTAACCGAGAGAGTCCATGTAGATCACAGCTGACAAATATTATATATTATCGGAGCTAATCGGAGCTGCGTCCCATGGACGCACTAGAGTTGTCATGAATGCGTCCTTTCGCAATATGGTGCGTCAGCGACGCAGGACGCAGGCCTACGAGCATCTCTGAGGGGGGTTAGATCAGTTCACAGCCTAGGGTGTAGTATGTGCAGTGGTTCATACCAGCCAAGTGTATGCTGGCCTAAGCTAAGGTGTGTGTGTGTGTGTGTGTGTGTGTGTGTGTGTGTGTGTGTGTGTGTGTGTGTGTGTGTGTGTGTGTGTGTGTTTCAAAACCATGTTCCATTCGTTATGCTAGTTTGACTTCCCAGGTAACAAGGTAGTCTTTATTCATAAATACACATAAACGCACGCACGCAGGTGTGTGTGTGTGTGTGTGTGTGTGTGTGTGTGTGTGTGTGTGTGTGTGTGTGTGTGTGTGTGTGTGGTTCTGTGGTTTGTTGTCATAGCAGTAGCAGGCAGTTCACAAATTGAGTGGCTCCCTTTTACTGTTGAAGGGCTGCTTTGTACACACCCACACACACACACACACACACACACACACACACACACCTCCATTAATAACAAGCTTGTTACCTACCCTCGATCAATATACCCTCTGTGTGTGTGTGTGTGTGCGTGCGTGCGTGCGTGCGTGCGTGCGTGCGTGCGTGCGTGCGTGCGTGCGTGCGTGCGTGCGTGCGTGCGTGTGTTTTTGTGTGCGTGCGTACGTGCGTGCGTGCGGGCGTGCGTGCGTGTGTTGGACAGACAGTATGTACATTCACTCTCTCTTAACAAGCTCCCATTATTAACACATGGACCACCTAGACTGACAGCACATCCGCTATGTGTGCACGCACGCACACACACACACACACACACACACACACACACACACACACACATTTAATCTCCATAAGTCATATATTGATTACGCTTCAAAAAACAAACAGCTCCTACCCATCACCATGATAAATACATCAACAGTCTCATTCCACACAAAGCATCGCAGTGCATTCCAGCACAAATCACAGCATGTTGCACAACTAGACATACTGGTTAATTTGCTGTTTCTCATACAGCATAATGTTTGCTGTCGCTGTTTCACATCAGATGCTGGGCAGCTGATGAAGCTGCTTGTCGTTGCTGTCGGATGGAGTCCAAAAACGTTACTTTTCAGGAAATGCAAAAATAGCCTGTTCCAGTGGTTCCAATGTAGTTATTTAGTCACTCTTGCTCTTGTTAATACTTTTTATTGGTTCAAATCTTATAAAACTCACAGACAGACTTGACCACTTTCACTTTGAACAATTGTAGTATTCTATTGTATTGTAACAAATGTAGTTATTATCTAGTCACTCTCTCTCTTGTTAATACTTTTCTTTGGTTCAAATTCTATAAAACTCAGACAGACAGACTTGACCACTTTCACTTTGAACAATTTTCTAAAATAGCAGATCTACAAATGAGCTTGTAGATCGGCAATTTTTTCTACTTTTGTGTATGACAAAGCAGGGCATTAATTTACAAAAAAGTAAACAAACAAAGTTGAAATATGGAGATACAAGGTTTCTGCCTGAGAGCAACATTGTGTTTCTCTGTTGTTCCTGGATGGACTTTGAGATACGATGCAGAGAACATCTTGAGATGTTCATTTTATTTCAAGAGTGTGCTCTTTTCATTTGACCACATTTCTGGTTGTTTTCTTCCCCACTTCTCTTTCCTGTTTTTTTGACACAGAGCAGAACCTAGTTTGATCGGTTCCATCAAAGCCCATTCAACGGAATGAATGGCCTATTTCAACTAAACATCTTATACAATGCGTTACTACAGGTCAAACTCATCATCACTGGAAATGCTATGTACAGTATCACTCACCATTTTGGAAGGATATGCTGCATAAAAGTATTGTTCTGTTCCCAGAAAAAGGGTGCAAACGTATTAGCATCAGAGCTTCAGAGGATAACAGGAATTCACAGAAATAATTGACACAAGATAAGGACAGTAGACCTCTTACATCAACGGCCTCTTGGCACAAGAAGAAGGTCACTATTAGATTGTGCCTTGTATTGAGTGCAGCCCATGTTGCTCTTGGTCTTGAACGTGTGCATGTCTGAAGACACCAAATTATAGTATGTTCAGAACCACGTATGCGTCTGCTATCTGCGAACCCTCGCGGCTACATAGACACCGACACGCAAAGTATAATCGAGCCTTTAGACTGTTTTACAGTATCAAATTAATGTTATAAGGATTAGACTCATGTTATAAGGATTATGATTAGACTCATGTTAGAAGGACGAGACTTATGTTTGAACGAATAGACTATGTTAAAAGGATTAGGATTAGACTGAAATTCGAATGATTAGACTGTTATAACATTCAGAGTAGATTATTGTTATTGTTATAATTATTAGGATTAGTTTACTGCTTCAATTATCAGGATTAGATTCATGTCATGGAAATAGTGTTGAAAAAGATGGCCTATTTTGGTTGTAACTGAACCATTCATTCATTAATAATAACAATAATTGTAATAATAATAATTATAACAACAGCTCATCTCCGGCACCATTGGCCCGATCGACACTAAACTGTGCACACACTCCCTGGATGCCAGAGCGGAACCTTTTTCGGCCTGTTATAGCGCTATCAGGAGGCCGTTTTTGGACACTTCTTTTTATATTACTCCTACATATTTTGTCACGCAAATCAGTACACATTATCTCTATAGACATGTCATCAAGACGGATCTGTCAGAATTTTCATATTCCATCTTGATTGGCTAAGATTGGCATCTAAAGTTTGCAGGAGTGGTTCGTTTTGACCTCAAAATCATGAACGCAGCTTCCGATTGCCGTGAAACTTTGCACACACATTTCACTAGGTCGAGGAAGAAATGCCACCCTTTTCACATTGACGTATTATAGTGAAACCAGGAGGCCGATTTTTGCAAAACACATTTCTTTATATTAGTCCTACAGATTTTGTCCAGACATCTGCTACTGTCAAGTTCTTTTACAGTTCAGCTCCAAACCCAAGACAAGGACACAACTCAGTCTTAAACTCAATCAACTTCTTTATTTTTTCCAACTCTTTCATTTTGGTTGGTTTCTTTTCGTTGATTGGTCAATCAGTCAGACAGGTTGTAAACCTTAAAGACAGAAAGAAAACAAGGTTTAACAACATTGCCGTTTTACAACAAAATTAGGGTGTTTTTTAAACAACTTAGGGTTTTCAAAACTTAGGGTTTCAAACAATAAATGTTTCAAACATTAAATGTTTTAAAACAAAAAATGTCCCAAAACAATAAATGCTCTAAAACAATAAATTCTCCAAAACAATAAATGCTTTAAAACAATGAATGCTTTAAAACAATTAAATGCCTTAAAACAATAAATGCTTTAAAACAATTAAAGCCCTTAGACAAACAAAAGTGTCTTTAACCAATAAATGCCTTAAAACAAGTTATTAAAGTAAATGATTTTAAACATTTTAAATGAAATAAACATTTAAAATGACTAAACCATTTTAAGTCCTTTAAAATGGAATAAAGACACATTTTAGGAAAAATAGCAGACACACAAGCTTGTAGATCGGCTATTTTTCACTTAGCTTTTTAAGCATTTTTTAAACATGGCAAATTCATGAATTCCAAACTTTAGTAGTCTTAACTCAAGTAAACCATAACATGGTAATTTCATGAAATTTCTACATTTTAGTAGTTTTAAATCATAAACAGAATTTTAACCTTTTTCACTTTGTATTTCATACTTTTCTTCCTCCCAAACATAAAAAGAGAACAATGCTACTTAAAGCAATGCTGCAATATGTTCCTTAATTTAAATTAGCCAGTTCAACATAAACACATTATAAGCCACATTTCTAAGCAGTATAGCAAATAAGCAGTATAGCAAAATAAATAAAACCAGTTCACCAACCATTGGCGTCTTTGGGCTGAACTTCTTGTAGAACTTGGAGTTCCTTCTCTCCTCTTTGAAGTGTGTTTGTATGACTGAGCACCTCCATTCCTTTTCAGGTGCTTCTGATCAGCTAATGAGCGGCCATTTTTCTGTTGCATTCTGGGAAATGTAGTGTGGAGCAGGGCAGTAGTAGAGCAGGGGTGTAGTTCAGTTCTGACTATACATGGGCCAGTAGGAAGAGGATTTGCCCTAGGCTCTCACCACTAAGTCAAAGCTCCCTTTCTGAGTCTTGACTTGACAGCTACTACTCATACAGATTTTCAACACTCCCACAAATCAACATAATAGTGTCTGTGCAATAAATTCACACAATGCTAGCCCACCATAACCTGGCCTGGCGGAGACCTGTGCTCCAAGGAGCACATTGTTCTAGTTATTATTATTTATTTTACATTAATATATGTTCATATATTTTTTCGTGTGCATCCCTAGCTTGTAGATCAGCCATTTTCAGCGACACGACACACACACACACACACACACACAC
>NC_139962.1:41934180-41991680 GCF_963454915.1 Gymnoscopelus microlampas
GTCTTCCTCCTCCTCTACTGCGGCTTCTGCAAACCCCCCCTTCCAGACCTTCACCCACACCTCCAGCCATGGGACATCTACCCCCAACCAAGGACCTTCCACCCCCAGCCACGGACCATCTACCCCGAGCCATGGAACATCTACCCCCAACCATGGACCTTCCACCCTGAGCCATGGGACATCTACCCCCAGCCATGGACCTTCCACCCCCAGCCAAGGAACATCTACCCCCAGCCATGGACCTTCCACCCCGAGCCATGGGACATCTAACCCCAGCCATGGACCTTCCACCCCCAGCCATGGAACATCTACCTCCAGCCATGGAACATCTACCCTCAACCAGGGACCTTCCACCCCCAGCCATGGAACATCTACCCCCAACCATGGACCTTCTACACCCAGCCACGGGGGTCAGAGCGCTAGCTCTCAGTCACCAGCTGCAGGGCATAGACTAGGCTCCAAGCCCAGCTCTCTGGGGCTCGGAGGTGGGGTGGACAGAAGGAACGGCTCCCCTAGTTCAGGAAGGCCGATAGGACCCCAGCAGGTCCATAACCCTGGTCCCAGCAGCAATAATGGGACTGGTACCGGTGGACCAGTGTTGAGTACAGCAGCTCTTCAAGCACACCAGTACCTGACCAGAGCTAATGGAGGAGTTACATTGTACCCCTACCAGGTAAGCTGTGTGTGTGTGTGTGTGTGTGTGTGTGTGTGTGTGTGTGTGTGTGTGTGTGTGTGTGTGTGTGTGTGTGTGTGTGCGTGCGTGCGTGCGTGCGTGCGTGCGTGCGTGCGTGCGTGCGTGCGTGCGTGCGTGCGTGCGTGCGTGCGTGTCTGTGTGTGTGTGTTGTACAGTAGATATAATAATTCATATTCATACAGGTGACACGTTTACTATTTTGCTGCAATCAGTCGACGTGCGTTCTTTAAAATAACGACGTCTCTCTCCCGTCGTGTGCACACAGGTAGATAGATGGAAGTAGTGATCTTTATAAACTTGACCAATGAGGCCAACATTACTTCACCACAGCAATGTTGGGGTAGAGGTAGGGGTAATGTTGGTAACTAATAGATTCTATGGGGGAAAAAAAGTTTTTCACATACAAGGATTATCAACTATACTGTAAGGCAATAGAAGCACGCCTTCAGCTGAAGGGAAGAGTGAAATGGCAGAATGTACATCCCATACAGCGGGGGGATCCTGCTCTGCCTGGCTGAGATAATAACAATGCACAAATACACACATCACAACATGCTTTGTCCATTGTCAACCAATCTTCATATAAATGGTCCTCACTAATGCTCATTATAAAATGGTAAAACAAAAAATCTACTTGGTCTGTGTCTCATAGGAGGGCTGTGGACATTTCAGAAACCTGCCTACCAGTGACATCATTATTAGGCAGGTTTTCTTTCTCAAACAAGATTTTTTAAAATATATAATATATAATACAGTCAGAACAATTATAGTATTATAGCATGGTAACTTTCCGGGATAGAAATCCTGCAGTTTCAATTCCCCATTGATGATGTGACTGGTAGGCAGGTTTCTGAACTGTCCACTGCAGTGGCGTAGCCAGAACGCTAGCATGCGCGTCCAGACGTGCGTGAAATTTGCGTTTTTTCCCGGGTTTTTATTACTTTTTTTGCGCGTTTGTGACAGATTTCGGATACCTATATATACACTGTTATCAAAATGGCTGAATACGATATATATATATAAAAAACGAATATATATATATATATATATATATATATATATATATATATATATATATATATATATATATATATATATATATATACATATATATATACATACATATATATATATATACAGGGGTGCACATAACAAAATGCATGCTGCGCAGCACATCAGACGAAGGGAATCGCATTTGCGCACACAATCATGCTAAACCAAGCGTCGGCCCCATACACAGCCATTAGGCGGAGGGGGAGGGGACGCATGCTGCACGTGATTGTGGCCTCGAATCCTGACACACAGACACAGTCAGTCGCGCGACTCGCACGCAGCACGCTGCTGGCTGTGTTACAGGCACTCGTCACCGATGATGAACGCACTGTGATGGTGCAAAATATGCCGTGAGCGTCCCAATCTGGCGGATAAAAGCAGTGCAGCACAGGGCACCAACCTTGGGGGGGGGCACCAAACGGCGTGAAGGAAAATGAAACGGCGAAAAACGGCGGAATTTAGAAGCAGGGCGCTACAACATCGCCGGTGAAGCGTCCTACCGAACCGGGACCCCCCACCCCCCGTTGACAAAATGGCCCAAAAAATGATGTGCACCCCTGTATATATATATATATATATATATATATATATATTTTTTTTTTTTTTTTTTTTTTTGGGTGACAGAAAAACCAAATGGGTGGGCCCAGGCCTACCTATGCCCGCCCGTGGCTGAGCCACTGGTCCACAGCCCTCCTATGAGACACAGACGGGTAGACTACATGTACATAATGAACATTAGTGAAGACCAATTATATGAAAGTAGTATCTTACTGTGCCACGTGCTGTTTACATTTCTGACTAATATTTTAATCAACCAATCAAATGACCAGGCAAGCTGGCAGTAGGTTTTATTTATTTATATTAGTTTAACTTTCAATGGTAATGCAAAATCACTTATTATGCTATTATTAATATTAAGTTATTATGCTAGTTCATACAGTACACGCAATGCATACTTTGTATTCTCTCCTCTCCTCATATTTTCATTACCATATTGCTGTGTGCTGTCACATCAGGCTGCAATTGGGTGAGGTGTGTGTATCATACTATCATACTATAATTCTAGTAACCGTCTTGAGTAGGTGCGTAGGTGAAGCGTAGGTGAAGCTAGCCGGTTCTCCTCAGTGGCTGGACCAATTGCTCTGATTTTGCACACAGCCATTGACCATTACCATCTGAACTTAACTGTGAAGCCCGTTTTTCAATTTCATCAAATCTCAGCTTCTTATTAGCGCTTTTGTGTCAAAGAATGTCGCCATGGTTACGGGGCTGCCCAGCTATGGGACGAACTTCCCCCCCGGGTTGCCAGATCATGTGCGCATATCCCCCCACGGATGCGTCGACCGGGTATGGTCTAGTGTCTATAAAGTCTTTGATCTAAGGCTTCTAGGCTTTACATTTAGAGGGTTGAGATAGATAGTGAGAGAGAGGGAGAGAGAGAGATTATATTCTCAGTAAAGGAAAATACAAACACCTCCCATTACTCCCGTTAAATATAATCTCAATATTTATTACGAATTACAGTAGCTCCTAATACATATGAGCAACCAGCAACCACCCAGTAACCTCTCAGCCACCACTTAGCAACCACCCAGCGACCACCCAGAAACCACCCAGTGACCCAACAACTACCCAGCAGCAATCACCCAGCCTGCTACATGACGAGCTTAGTGTAGAAACCAAATGGAGGAACCAGACGGAGGCAGAGTAGTTGAAACTCAAAGGGTTTATTTCATGAGCAAACAAATCCATGGAGAATCCAGTGCCAATCCAAAAAAAAGAAATACTAGGAAGTAGGAACAAACAAAATATAGTTAGCCAAAACAGAGGAGAACAGTAACAAACTCTACGAACTGCCAAGGAACAGAGAAAAGAGACAAGATTTAAATCGTTGGCGAGATTTAAATCTCGATATTTCAATCTCGTCTAGCGAGACTTGGGGCGCATTCAAGACAATCACGTTGCATAGTGTTCTGTCACTATGAACGTCAGATCTCACCAAAAAAAAAAGCTATTAAAATACGTGTTTAGCGCAAGGACCATAGGCGCACGTTTTTAGCTGACATTTTTCTACTGTACCACTCATCCTAGGCTATCATAACATCATAGAAAAGGTAAGAAAACCGTGGGGCAAAATTCCCCTTTAAGATGGTTGGAAAAGAGGGTTTGAAGAGAAGAGGAAGAAGAAATGGATGGAAGGCGTATGAGAGGATGGTTTCCTGATAATAGGGAGACAGTATAGACTTCAAGAGGTGTGTGTGTGTGTGTGTGTGTGTGTGTGTGTGTGTGTGTGTGTGTGTGTGTGTGTGTGTGTGTGTGTGTGTGTGTGTGTGTGTGTGTGTTTTTGTGCGTGCGTGCGTGCGTGCGTGCGAGCGTGCGAGCGTGCGTGTTGTAGAGATGTAATAATTCATACAGTGATAATTGGGACTCTGGGGACCTCCCTCTCTCATGCGGTTAAGGTCAGGACAAAATAGTGGGAGAGGATAGAGAGAATAATCCAACAGGGGGGATGGAAGTGATAGAGAGATTGGGAGGGGGAGAAGAAGGAGGAATGAACATGAAGGCCAGTATTCTGGTGAAACCGGTGTACAGCTGGAATCTGGAGAACCCGCGGCACAGATGTGAAATGGATTTGATTGTAGTATATTAGTGGGTGTGGTAGGGGCTTGTGTTGGAATAACCAATCAAAGATTCTCTTGGCCTTCCTTTTAACTGGAATATGCTCTGCGCCATGGCGCTCTGCCAATTTAGTGAATAGAATTTCAAAATACAAAAGCGAGAGTTAATTTTTTAATATTTGATTGTCATCCATCAGTATTATTTAATTTTCCAAGCTTTGCTCAGTGCAAGCCAAAACATTTTGTAAGATGTTGCTCAGCCATAGGCTATCAGGCAAATACTTTTTTCCCATTCCTTCAGCATTCACAGTTCAGCTCACACACAACCTTGCAATTCACAAAACGACTTGAATTTGATTCAGATGCACTCATCAGATGCACTTATTTTTTCCATTAGCATACATTACACACAGATTAGAGCAACACACATTTATATACACGTATAGCCTATAGGGGAAGCTCTATTAAGACATGCATAAAAGAATAATTCAAAGTATGGGCACTGAAGGACTGTTTTGTCCGCAGTCTTGTTTCACTCTTCAAAATAGTATAAGGAGTCTGTTTAAGGTTAGCATTTACTCAAGATACCTGACTTGTATGTGTGTTTTGGTAGCTCTGGTTGTCTTTTGTCTGTTTAGTTAAATTTTGACTCTTGACTTTTACACATATTGGTTTTACACATTTTGTGTATTACCTAATTTAGTTTTACTTCTTTTTTATTGTGTGTGTTAATCTGAGATATACATGTCCGTCTATTTTGTCCTTTTTGAAAACGTAATAAAAATACATTGACCAAAAAAAAATATACATGGATGAAGAGATCTCAGAGATTTGTCTTTGAGGGGCAGTGGCCTTGCAACAGGGAAAGAAGTGTTCAATTGTCATGAGGAACATAAATTCACAACATAAACATATATACAGTCCCTTGTATACTGTATGTACATTGTATACAGTATGTACATCCTCATGTTCTCAAAGATGACCTGCCAGGATGAAGACCACTATTGACTTAATAAACATTGATGTATAGGCTATCCATTATTTCTCAAATTGACACAACACTGGTATAAGAATAATTTCTTGTGCACGCTGCCAGTTGGCCAAGGAAGTACATCCCTGAAAATGTTCTTGTATGTGAATATATTTCACATTTTATGAATTCATAATCACCGATCCACCATCCTGCTCTCCCTCCATTTGGGCATGCCTGACATCATCAACATGGCTTCAGAGATTCACAAGGAAGGGCACGCCCTGCGGATCTCTTATTAGACCCCGTCTTGTTCCCAGACACACGCCAAGGTATAAATAAGGCTTCAGTCGTGAGCCATGACAGGTAGTGTGAAGAATGGCTTTCTTTGGCTCACCAGATGTGGGAGCAGCCTGAGGTCTTAGGAGGAGATTAGAGTCAGGATGGATTTTAGGTTAAAAAAACACAAAAAAACATGGATGTCAAAGACGTGCACATATTAATCTCAATGAAACCTACGTGCATACATGTAGGTATTCATCATGACCTCTCCACTGTGTGGACATTGTCCATTTCCTTGAAGATCATCCCAGCTTTTCACTTCTGGTGTCAACAGGACATAGTTTACCTTGACTTTATGAAATATGTGTAACAGAACTGGGAGCACTGCAGACAGTCTGTAGAGACATTATAGACTTGATTTATGAAGACAATGTCCAGACACACACACACACACACACACACACACACACACACACACACACACACACACACACACACACACACACACACACACACACACACACACACACACACACACACACACACACACACACACACACACACACACACACACACACACACACACAGTTCCTTTATTGCAGCAGGTGTTTGATTTATATGGCCTGCTGTGTGGCTGCTGGCAGCTCATAAAGAACAATAATCAATAATCCATATCCGTATTTCATGCCTGGCTCGCCTGCACACATGTTCAAAAATACATGCATTGCACGCACACACACACTCACTCTCACATACACACACACACACACACACACACACACACACACACACACACAATGCCTGCTTTGTATGTAGCAGCGGTGGAGAGAGTGAGAGAGAGCAGCTTATTGAATCTGTCTGTCTAGAAGTGCTCCTGGCAGTACTAGCACACACACACACACACACACACACACACACACACACACACACACGCGCATGCTTGCACGCATGCGCGCACACACACACACACACACACACACACACACACACACACACACACACACACACACACACACACACACACACACACACACACACACACACACACACACACACACACACACACAGTCACGCGCATTTAATCACAGGTTTCTGCTATTGACGAAAAGGAGAATGAAATTAGAAGGGACAGAATACAGAGATGGAGAGAGGGATGAAGTACATATATACTCTCCCTCTTCTCTATCCTTATCTTTCTCTCTGTCGCTGATCGAGCTCTGGTCTGACGTCACACACAACACAAGCGGTTGCCTAACATGGTGATTTAACCATTGCCTAACATCACTGATTTGCGCTGACGTTGGGCATGTCCAGTCCGTAAATGGACAGACAAAAAAAACAGAACAACAAAAATAAAGAGACAATTGCATACTCCTGAATACCTAATGTAGTTAAGCCCTGCCCTAAGTTGAGGCCCTGCCCATAAATAGCCACGTAGCTGTGACTCAGACATAACCATAAACAAACCCCATACGCCCATATATAGGCATATATACCTCCAAACTCGGAGTACACATAAGCAAGGACTCAAGGGAGTGTGGTCCTCGGAATGTGACAGATATGTCCATATATGGCCATACCAATATGGGCATATACTGATGACATCATATACAGTATGGGCATAAAAGGGACAAGGACTGACAGATTCAGAGATCTCCATTGATTGATTGATTGATTGACAATTGATGATAGTCCTGGGATAGTTGCTCTGAATTTCATTTGTTCATTTTTTACAAAAATGTATTGTTCCATAATTGAGAAAACTGATGTTTAAATGTACTTTATTTGTATTGACTGCAATTTGGATACATGATGATTTTCACCACATTACATCTACTATTATCTAAGCATGTTGACATTTCTTTCATGATCCTTTGAGCTTTATTATTCATTTATAGAGTTTGATGTCAACTGAGCAAAAAATGTGGGAGGAGATTTAGGCATAGGACTGGTCCTCAGGGCCGGCTTAAGCCTTCGTGGTGCCCGGTACTTGGACCCGGTTCGGTGCCCCCCGGGACTGATTTGTCAGCGCCGAAATTTAGAAGCCGCTGCTTCTAAATTTCGGCGCTTTTCGGCGATAGTCTTCTTTCACTTTTTCCACGCCGTTTGGTGCCCCCCCCCCCCCCCCCCAAGGTTGGTGCCCTGTGCTTCAGCACCTAAAACACTTCCGTTAAGCCGGGGCTGCTGGTCCTATGTGCAAACATTTGTTTATTTTCATGCTTGGGAAGGCAGATCTCCTGATTGGAAGAACAATCACAAATACCCCTAATAAAGACAAGAGAGCAGCTACTTCAGAAAGATGAGAAGAGGAGGGTGTGTCTGTTCCTGTCTATCTGCAGACAGATCATAAACATTCTCCTGTCTGTCTGTCTGTCTGTCTGTCTGTCTGTCTGTCTGTCTGTCTGTCTGTCTGTCTGTCTGTCTGTCTGACACACACATACAATTCAATTTCAATTCAAAGGGCTTTATTGGCATGAGAAAACATACGTTTACATTGCCAAAGCAAAAAGCACAATACAACAATACAGCAATACAATCAAAACAAAAAATGTACATTTGAAAGTCAGAATCTTCAATAGATCAATTTCTATGTACCAAGATCACTGGGTGCAAATATAGTGCAGGAATATACACAATGATTAGTCTTTAGGGTGGTTGTGTTCCGTTCGATATCCTTCTCCTATCACAGCAGCTCACGAATCTTGCTGCTGTGTTTGCACATTGTTGTACTTCCCCCAGCAGATATGGGAGTTTTTTGTCATTGGTCATGTTTTCAAAATCTCTGTGTGTGGTTGTAATCTGTGGGAAGTATGTGTCTCTGATGTCTTGGTACAATGGACAGACGGTTAGGAAGTGTAGCTCGGTTTCCACTTCCTTTTGTGTGCAGTGGGTGCATAGTCTGTCTTCTCTCGGGATACAGGTCTGCCTGTGACGACCTTTCTCGATCGCAAGACTGTGCTCACTGAGTCTGTACCTAGTTAAGATTTTTCTTTGTTTTGGGTCGGTCACGGTGCTCAGGTATTCTGCCACTGCGTATTCTCTGTTTAGGGCCAGATAGCATTCTAGTTTACTCTGCTTTTATGTTGCTTCTTTCCAATGTGTCAGGTAGTTTTCCTTTTGCTGTTTTATAATTTTGTTTGGTCCGCATACACACACACACACACACACACACACACACACACACACACACACACACACACACACACACACACCAGAGAGACTCTTCTGAACATACAGTCAAAATAAACGTAATAAACAAAGACAGCACAGAGTCACGATGTTCTCACTGAATATATCCAGCTGATATGCCTGAGCTGTGTGTGTGTGTGTGTGTGTGTGTGTGTGTGTGTGTGTGTGTGTGTGTGTGTGTGTGTGTGTGTGTGTGTGTGTGTGTGTGTGTGTGTGTGTGTGTGTGTGTGTGTGTGTGTGTGTGTGTGTGTGTGTGTGTGTGTGTGTGTGTGTGTGTGTGTGCCCTATAAAGTATCTCAAAGAGATTTTGCATAAGTTGAATGTATGATAATACATATTATAGTAATACTTCCACTGCAGTAGAGAAAGTGATGTTTTATCTGCAGTGGTAAATTGTGTTATCTCACTGAACAAAGATTTATTGAAAAGCTTTTGTTTTAAATCAATTGCAGACATTCAGCCCTCTCTTCCACATGGTGCAAGACGGCGCTAGGCACAGCGCAATTATCATTTATTTCCAACTGATGCAATTGTAATTTTCCCACTCAGCTCTCATGTTGTATAAATATCAAATGATCTTGTGCCCATTTTGCACCCATTGGCTTTTTGGTCTTAAAATGAGGTGTGGTCTGGCGCAATGCAGAGAGAAGTTGCACTTTAACCAGCTTTAATTTAAAAACACACCCATGACTAATTCTGTGTCTAAATATAAACCCCATCTGACTAGCACAATTGAAGATGAGCATCCCCCTCCGCGTCCTATATGCCATAAATTGTCTAAATACAGTAGGGACATTTAGGTTTCTAGATGTTGAATATCTCTTCAACATTATGTTCAAATGCTATGTTTGAGTGATGAACCAATCTCTCTCTCTTTCTCTCTCCATCTCTCGTTTGTCTGTTTCTCTTCAGATCTCTCAGATGATCTCAGAAGGTTCTAGAGAAGGATTGACAGAAGCCGCCCTCAACCGCTACAACACACACTCACCCTCACACACTCAGCACACTCCCACACACACACACTCACCCTCCCACACAAACTCACCCTCTCACACAAACTCACCCTCTCACACAAACTCACCCTCTCACACTCCAGCCGTTGCCACATCAACCAGCAGCACCTCTGCGGCTGCATCGTTCTTTGCCAGGTGAGTTCAGTGTGTCACAACACCATATACACACTATACACACACAATATATGATATATATAGATTCGTAATAATACTAATAATAATGTGATCATTTGTTTATTACATACCCATAGCCTTAATTATTCACATCAATGCTTTGATTGAATAAGGAGATCAACATTATCGAGAACGAACTTCTCTGGTGAACATTGTTGTGCACTGAGGTTTGTGCGCAACTGTTCTCGCCGAACATGGTCACAGCGGGAAGTCTGGTCACATATTCTGAACGGCTGCCATGTACAGTATATAAGGGAAGGTACATTGCTAGGCATGACAGAATTGTTGACCTGTTAGCTAAGGACATAAGTTCATATGTTTCATCATCTGCCAAAATGTATAAGCACTCTTGTGTTTCAACTGCCACGTTCATGCGCAATAATGAAAATGATGCCTTTTCAGGTGTCACAACCAATACACCAGATGTTGTTGTTGTTGATGAGGACAGTAGAGAAGTGACCATTTTGGAAGTGGCATGTACATTTGATCACAGTCTGGAAGAGGCATTCCTCTTACCAAGGTGCTTAAGTACCAACGTCTTAATGTTTGATATTTGTTTGATATGTTTGATATTTGGAAGCCTCTGTAATGTCCATAAATCAGTTGTGAGAGGCCTGCAGATTGCAGGAATGCCCAGGCCAAAAGCTAAGGCAAAATTCTGTTCAATGTCTGTGATGTACTCTGAAATACTTGTCGTTGAGTTTTTTCCAAGTTTGTGCATCTACTAAAGTGCTAGATGCCAGATGCAGCTCGTAAACACACACGCACGCACACACGCACGCACGCACGCACGCACGCACGCACGCACGCGCATACACACACACACACACACACACACACACACACACACACAGGCGTGCACATGCACATGCACATGCACATGCACATGCACATGCACATGCACATGCACATGCACATGCACATGCACATGCACATGCACATGCACATGCACATGCACATGCACATGCACATGCACATGCACACACTCTGTCTTGTCTGGCAGGTAACAAGGCCACATTACACACATGTGTAAACACACACATCTGGTCAAGTTTCCAAACATACACACATCTGTCTGAGAGAACATTTATTACAGGTCTCTGACCAGCTGTGAGACCATGCCATGTTTTTTAGCTCAGGTGTCACTGTGTGTGTGTGTGTGTGTGTGTGTGTGTGTGTGCGTGCGTGCGTGCGTGTGTGCGTGCGTGCGTGCGTGCGTGCGTGCGTGCGTGCACGCGTGCGTGTGTGTGTGTGTGTGTGTGTGTTTGAGTGAGTGAGTGAGTGAGGAATTGGGGGCGGGGGTGGGGGGAGAGGGACACACGGGACAAATACAAGTTCAGTTGACTGGAGTCTTGCAGGGCTCTAACCAAGTTTTTGCTCAGAATGGGGACTCTACAGTCCAAGTGATATGCTAATGGACATAATATATACTCAGTAAGAGGTTCTGGTTGTCCAGAACCGCCGATCCGACCAATATGTCCATACATGGGCATATATGGAGGATATCCAGTTGTCCAGAACTCCCGATCCAATCAATATGCCCATATAGTATGGGCATGCCAATATACAGGGTATGGGCATATACTAATGACATCAGGTATCTCCATATATGGGCATAAAAGGGACACAGGTAGACAGGCAGATACAGAGATCTCCATATATGGGCACAAAAGGGCCACAGGCAGACAGGTACATCGGGTAATCTGACAAAGCCCCCGACACTATATGACTCAGACATATTGGTGTAGGTATGAGGGACCTCTAGTTTTCTAAAATAATTATTTTACCTCTTTTCCCTCCCAATTTAGTCATAAAGCCAATTATTTCTTCTCACTGCTTACCACTGCTGTTGTACTTTACTAGTGAGGAGCGCCTCCGTCCTACTTCCCCATTCAACATTCCCCGCTGACAGGTGCCGCCCCAGCCCGTAGGGGTACGTGCAGTGACAAATATCACCCTACCCGCCTGGCCTCCCTTCGTATAGACACTCTACAAGCTGTGGGTGCACTGCGGCAGAGCCGTCTGGGAGAAATGCGGGGCCCGGTGCGGAGTTGGCGAGCACGTGCGTGGAGTACCCGCGCGCGCGCTGTCGCGGTTTCTGTCGGATATATCCGAGTTTTGGGTGGTTATTTGCGGTTATTTTTGCCCTCAAAACATTAAGTTGGGTGTCATGTTGGGTGTCATGTTAAAAAAAAAATGTTCCCGTTTTTTTGCGAGGCCCCCCGTAGCGCGGGGCCCGGTGCGGCCGCACCGTTCGCACCACCCTTCCTGCGGCTCTGCACTGCGGTGGATTCGAACCCCCAATAATTCACCCCTGTGCCAAGTAATTTGTGTGTTTTCTCACTGCTGTATTTGAAGGCCTCCAGCTGGAAATTCATCTTTTGTCTCTGATATCATCCTGTCAGCAATTGCTTGATCCAAATCAATTGGTTGGTTACGTCACGATTGCAGCCAGGAATATGCAGTTCAATCCATTTCTATGAAGTATACAGTGAAAATGTGTCCATTTTGAACTCTGAACGGATTTGACTGTGCAACTGTGCGTGTGTGTGTGTGTGTGTGTGTGTGGGGTGAATTTTGTGGTTAGTGCTTTCAGAATATAAAGGGTGTTTAACCCATTCAGACAGGGAGAGCATCTGTGTGTCATTTTAAGATTTCTTTGGGCTATTCAAAAATAGCCCAAAGAAATCAAAAAATGACACACAGATGCGTTCCCGGTCTTAAAGGGTTAACAATAGCACAGTATTGTAGCACTGTTGTTTGTTCCCGGGAGTGGCTGCTCTGTCTGCTGTGGAGTAGCACTCCAGGCAGTCGAGTGGGTGTGGACTGACATAAAATACTCGATGTTGGCGGACACTGGTGCTTCTCAACGGTGACACTTCATCATTTGGATGCTTTGTACTTTTGGCTGAAGGTAAAAATCACAGCGTTTAGCACTCAAAGTAAAAAAAAGAATTACATCCCTACATCTGTGAAAACTGTCTGACTGCATGTATAGACAATGACACGTCCATTCTGTCCTTGCAGAAATAGATGCTTGTCGTAGCCTAGATTTTGAGTGACAGACAGACAGACAGACAGACAGACAGACAGACAGACAGACAGACAGACAGACAGACAGACAGAGAGAGAGGGAGAGAGAGAGCAGTGCACAGAGTAGCAGTGTTGGAAGACAATGTTTCGCTTTATATTATATTTTATTCTGCTCCAAAGAGCATTTCCTTCAGGGTGTGTGTGTGTGTGTGTGTGTGTGTGTGTGTGTGTGTGTGTGTGTGTGTGTGTGTGTGTGTGTGTGTGTGTGTGTGTGTGTGTGTGTGTGTGTGTGTGTGTGTGTGTGTGTGCACTCACGAGCACATGCGCACGAGTGCATGCACATGTACTGGTAAATCCCATGTCTGTCTTGCTCTGTTACACTGAGGCGTGACCTGCATTCAAACACTCTCATCACACACACACACACACACACACACACACACACACACACACACACACACACACACACACACACACACACACACACACACACACACACACACACACACACACACACTTAATGTGACTCTCTGAGTCCAACCTAATCTCCGTTCATCTCTCCTCTCTCCTCTCCATCCATCTCTGTGCTCTCTTCTCTCCTCCTCTCTTCCCTCAGTCTGTGTCCTCCTCTGCTCATCTCTCCTCTCCTCTCATCTCCTCTCCTCTCCTCTCCTCCTGACCTCTTCTTTACCTCCACTGTGTGAGACTAATATATTTCATTATTGTCTGGAAAGAGTCCCTGTGGGGACAGACATTCTACATGTTGAGAGAGAGAAAGAGAAACTTGCACGCACACACACACACACACACACACACACACACACACACACACACACACACACACACACACACACACACACACACACACACACACACACACACACACACACACACACACACACACACACACACACACACACACACGCTTTCTTAAGAATGTTTCAGACGGGGAGCGATTGACGCGCCTTAGTAATTCATTTTCAATAAGAGGCGGACGATTATTTGGGACACACAGAGAAGTTGAAGGGCGGAGAGGCAAGCGGGCGCAGTCCTGGATTGTGGTCAGCTGTTTTTCCACGCCACACGCAGGAGGACAAAACAACAATGACCACGGCGTGATCCCCGCCGATCCAAGCGAGGACGCCCGTGTCAATAGTCCCCCGTCTGAAGTGGCCTTAAGTCGCTAGGGCTTCCCCATCTTGTGAAGGCTGCAGGAAGGTTTCACCATCAACAGATCTGGAGTCAGCCTGCTGTCTGTAAAAAAAATGGATTGCAGTGAGAAAATCTTTCTCACTGCATCCATTTTAATCAATACATAATGTATGATTGGTGCCTACACATAATTGAGAAGCCATTAGAACACACACACACACACACACACACACACACACACACACACACACACACACACACACACACACACACACACACACACACACACACACACACACACACACACACACACACACACACACTGTCTCCAGGGACAGCTAGTCAAACGGTGGACAATCAGTTCTTCTATGGGTCACTGAGATCACATCGCTCTTTTCATCCCCCTCTCCACATATCCTCTCTCTCTCTCTCTCTCTCTCTCTCGCTCTCTCTCCTGCTAGCTGCAGTACTTAATTGAAAGCCAATGGTGTGAAAATATGTCTCTCTGAAGGAGTGTGTGTCAGGTCACAAGGTCTTTTCTCTCTCTCTGTCTACATATAATTATCTCTCCTCGATTCGCATCTCCCTCTCTCTCTCTCACATACAGACGCACGCACGCACGCACACGCACACACACACACACACACACACACACACACACACACACACACACACACACACACACACACACACACACACACACACACACACACACACACACACACACACACACACACACACATACATAGATAGATATATAAGGAAACCCCTTGGTGGTAAATTTGTTGTGACAGAAAGAGCGAGGTGGAGAGATGATGGATGCAAGCAGTTGGTAATTGCTGCCTGTTCCTTGAGCAGCCGTTTGATGTTGTAGTTTGGTTGAAGTTATTCTGACACACAGATGCAGACAGATGCACCCCCCCAAATGTTTACTGTACATATACGTTCATTGCTACTAGTGTTGATTATGTCTTGTTTATTATTGTATATTTTTGTATGTCTTTAAATGTCTCAATGCATTGAATACACAGGACCACAATGGAAACAAGCCTAGGGCTTTTTGTGTTATCCAATTTAACAATTTAACAATCATTGTAAACCGTACCTCTGTACAACTTGTAAACTGTTAACTCATTCCCTGCCAGACTTTTTTCTGGCTGTGTTTGCCCACTGCCAGCGATTTAGTGTTTTTTATAACTTTAAAAAATTCTCTCTTTTTTTTCCAATTCGCAAGTCCAATCGTTTCTAAACACACAGGCGATCCGTGCACGCCGCTCAGACAACAAACATTCTGACCGGGGCGGAGTCCTTCTCCTCCAGCCCAGCGTAAAAACACCATGTTTCGCTATGTGAACGGAAAACTCACTTACTTTTTCACCTCGCCACAGACCTTGCTAAATCCCTTATGATCGCGTGTTCAACTGTTTGTAGACACACAGGGTAGTTGTGTGAGTGGCCCAGAGAAGACATTTTCAATCGGCGACATTCCATTTTGCAGTAGTAGCAGTTTCAAAACAGCGTTTCTAAACAGCATTCCATGGCGGAGAAAGACAAAGCCGAGAAAAGACCGTTTTAGAGGGGGGCTTAAACAGGAAGCAGGCGGAAAAGAAAATCTTCGATTGACGTCATTTCCGTATCCGGGTGTGCTACAATGAAATGTGTAATAAAGTATTCAATCAATCAAAACAAAACTTGTGAGCAGACAGACAGGCCGACAGTCAGACAGACAGACAGACAGACAGACAGACAGACAGACAGACAGACACACAGATCCGTAGACAGACAGACAGACAGATCCGTAGACAGACAGATCTGTAGACAGATCAGTAAAAATAAACACAGGAAAGAAAGAAGTTATACTACTAGAGAAACGAGTGAGAGATTAAAAGAGAATGGAAGAACTTTGTTTGGAGTGTGTGAGAGACATGTATACAGAGACACAGATGCTGCTACCTGTACATGTGGGAGCAACACATGTGTGAGTGTGGGTGCACGTGTGCGTGTATATAGTACAGTATTAGCACATGTGGATGTACTGTGGAAGTACAGCAGCAAACAGACTTAGGATCTGTAATAATTACATACAGTTTGTTTGTGTGCATGTGTGTGAGTGTATACAGTATACAGTATCTATACAGTACATCTATACTATCTAACTATTTTCAGCCCCACTAACAGCAAGGATCCATCTTTCTGTCTGTCCAATACTTTGGTCCCGATATCTCAACAACAACTACTGGCTGTTTAGTCAATAGAATTTACTGTGCACCTTCATGCTCCCCAGAAGATGAACCCTACTCTCTCTCTCGTCTACAGATGGTCCAAAATTCAGCTGCCAGACTCTTGACTGGAACTAGAAAGCGAGAGCACATATCCTGGTTCTGGCCAAACTGCACAGACTACCAGTGAAACATCGTATTGATTTAAACATTTGACTTTTTGTTTTTAAAGCCTTAAATGGCCTCGATCCACAGTACAATTCTGATCATTCACCTTTCCCTCTTTTTTTCCTCCATCTTTTCAGAGCTGCCCAAAAGTTAAACTTATCATCAAAGAAGAAGAAGCAGAAAGCCATCGCCACAGTTACAGCTCCACTGACATCAGCTTCGCCATCATGTGACCCTCATCTATTTCCCACCAACTTTAGCTCCACCCTGCTGATGTCCCCACCCCCAGCCCCACCCTGTCTGCTACGAGCAGTCAATAAGATCAAAGACACACCCGGACTGGGAAAGGTGAGAGAAAACCATTTGGTTTCTGAAGACAAATGCTACTAAGGCATACTGTATGTTGTTATAATAATATTACCTGTATTTACAACTATAACAGCAGATGAGATAAGATAAGATGTTTATTGTCATTGTATGGAACATACAACAAAATATTGTTTAGTCTTTAGTGTATCCTAGGGGTGTGCCGATATATCGTCCCGCGATATATCGCGATACGTTTTCGCGACGATATGTATCGTTTTGGAAAAAAAAAATATCGTTTTGAAAAAAAAAAAAAAAAAAAAAAAAACATTTTTTTTTTACACCAATCAAAATAATCAGGCATGCAAACAGCCCCGAGGTGAAAAGGGTGACAACATGTTGTTTTTTTTCGGGTCAGGTGTCACACTATTGCCCTATTTGGATTCAAAACGGCTGAAAAGCTACAAGTTTGCATGTCTGAATAATGCAAAAACAGAATTATTTGTTTGCATTTCCTTTTTTTCTCCCCCATTTATTTTCATAATACAAAAAGTGCGTATCGTATCGTATCGAAATCGTATCGAAGTTGTGAGCCAAATATCGTATCGTATCGTTTCGTGAAATTAGTGTATCGGCACACCCCTAGTGTATCCACATAAACAAATAGCAGCATCAACAAAGTAAGAAATACTGATAGAGCAACGTTATGCCCTAAACTGTTTGTCAGAGTCGAGTCGTCATAGTATGTTGTCAATAAAAACATCCATAATGCATACAATGCATCTTTAAAAAGTCTTGAATATTAAAATAAGGAGGGACCACGGGGAATCATATCATATAATATTACACTTGCCCAATAGCCCATATTGCACTTGGCATCATAAGCAGAGAGAACAGAGTTTATGTGTGTGTGTGTGTGTGTGTGTGTGTGTGTGTGTGTGTGTGTGTGTGTGTGTGTGTGTGTGTGTGTGTGTGTGTGTGTGTGTGTGCGTGTGCGCGTGTGCGCGCACGCATGTGTGTGTAGAGGAAGTACATAAGATCTACAATCAATCAGTAAATCAATCTTAATTATACATGTAAGAACCTCCATTATCACATATAATGATTTATCAGTTTATGAAATATGAAATGAAGCCGTGCCGTTTCATTATGACCTTGCATTGTGTGTGTAACATCTCTGCTACTGCACCCTACTGAAGTGTAGCCTAATGGTTACCATGGTAACAAAGCTCTGCCTGACAAAAGTCATCTGTCACCATCACTGGTGGCTGAAGAAACGTGTGTGTATGTGCGGTGCGTGCATACGTGTGTGTGTGTGTGTGTGTGTGTGTGTGTGTGTGTGTGTGTGTGTGTGTGCGTGTGCGTGTGCGTGTGCGTGTGCGTGTGCGTGTGCGTGTGTGTGTGTGTGTTAGTAATATTGATCGTCCATGTAATGACTTTTTAGTTCCCCTCCTCCGCATTTTGAAGTGTTGATCCCACCGTCTGTGTGTGTGTGTGTGTGTGTGTGTGTGTGTGTGTGTGTGTGTGTGTGTGTGTGTGTGTGTGTGTGTGTGTGTGTGTGTGTGTGTGTGTGTGTGTGCGTGCGTGCGTGCGCGTGCGCGTGTGCGCGCGCGCGTGCGTGCGTGTATACATCCCTTAGATATCACAGTACCAGGTACACAGATATCAGAGTAGATACACATACCAGTAGACATGCCAGTACCTTTAGACATACTTGATCTTTACCATGATATCTATCTGTCTGTCTGTCTGTCTGTCTGTCTGTCTGTCTGTCCATATGAAAGTGAAAGATGCTTCTCACTCATCAGAAAGACAGAAAGACAGACAGACAGACAGACAGACAGACAGACAGACAGACAGACAGACAGACAGACAGACAGACAGACAGACAGATACACACGCACGCACGCACGCACACATGCACACACGCACGCGCATGCACAGTTTTCCATCCAGACATCTTATCTGTATTGTTATCATGCTGTGTGTGAATGTCTGTTGTTATAGTGACTGGGATCTGTTGTGCTTTATTAGTTTACACTGATTGGACAGATGAGGAAGGGACGAGAGAGAGAGAGAGAGAGAAACAAAGAGAGAGAGAGAGAGAGAGAGAGAGAGAGAGAGAGAGAGAGAGAGAGAGAGAGAGAGAGAGAGAGATATGCCATCTAGGGAGGGAGATAATGATGGAGGGAGGAGAAGGAGAGAGCCGTGGAAGAGAGCAACAGCATATAGGACTCCTCTGTGAATACTGCCAAGACCTAACGCACGCACTCTCTCTCTCCCTCTCTCTCTCTCTCTCTCTCTCTCTCTCTCTCTCTCTCTCTCTCGCATAGAATTGAGGATTATTTAATGAAAGACATCAAAAAATGCCTGGAGCTGTGAGATATATAAAATATATGTGTGAGGTATATGCGTGCGTGCGTGCGTTTGTTCGTTTGTGCGCTCATGCGTGCGTGCATGTTAAGGTTCTCACACCTTAAGGGTCTCACTTATAGGCTATATTAACATGGCAGTTAAAATCTTGAGACATCATAGACAGAGCAAGAGAGAGAGAGGGGGGGAGGGATTGTCAGTGTATATGGAATCTCTCACTAGATTAGTCTGCACTGGATTTCAGCAGCGATGTTGGTCCATCTGATGAAGCAAAGAGCGGAGATGGTATCAGAGAAGGATATGAAAGCTGTGTCTTATAATAATAATAATAATAAAAACATCCTGAGGTACAGCTGGCTGAACTGCTGTTGGATGAAATGAAAGGAATTCTAGGCAACATTAAGCCTAAATTTTAAAAATATTTATATATATATATTTTTGCATTTTTTCCCCTCTATCAGCCACTATATAATGATGCTGGGGTGTTTTCCTGCATTGAAACACAGTCCTCTTTCTGAAATCCGTATTTTCCCTACAGTTTATGTTTGTCCGGGACATAAATGAATGCACGCATGTGCGCGTCCGTGCACGTCCGTGTCCGTGTGAACTGTTCCGAGTGAAACCGAATGGAACCCAGTGCAGCCGACAAAAAGGAACGAGCCGCCATTGTTTTCTGTGGGCAGTTTTAACTTTTTACTTTCGGTTTTTAAACGCTGTCAAACTTCTTTTTTGAGGCACAGAATTTACTTTTAAGATATCGTTTGGATAGAATTTAGTTGTTTAACTTCATATATGTGGTCAATTTATCATGAGCCTATTTAAAAAAAAATCTGGATTGGTGTATTAGCTCCTATATTGTCCATTTCTTCTCCCTGCTCCACATTTCTCTCCTCTCCTCTTTTCTCTCACCCTCCTTGCTGATGTATTGATGAAAGTTATCTCCTGAAGGATCGTACGAGTTTGACAGATTTATTCATCTATTAAGTCAGCTATGCACATCTGCCTGCCCTCCTTGTATGTGTGTGCTCGTGCACGCACACGCACACACACACACACACACACACACACACACACACACACACACACACACACACACACGCACACACGCACACACACATGCCATGCACAGATCACGAGTCGACCTTGGGGTAAAATGATAGTGCGACGGCTAATCAATTTTTAATAGCAGCTAAGATTCCTCACAGGTTACAGGCTGTGCGTGCGCGCGTGCGTGCGTGCGCGTGCGTGCGTGATTCTCACCATGCTATGACAATCTATTCTCCACTTTGTTCTACTGTGTGTTTAAAATATTAGTATTATTATGACAATGATGGACAATTACAATTTACACGCACACACACACACACACACACCACACACACACACACACACCTCTCAAATTAAAGGAGTATGCAGTTTTTATAATTGCAATCAGCGTGAGTGCATCTTATCTATGTGCAAATTGAATTGAATGAATAAAAAATTAGAATTGATCCTGATTCTCTGTCATGGAGAGCTCACCTCCACCTGCCAGTGGGGACATGTGTGTTTTGTGCACATTGTGGTGTCTGTGTGTGTGTGTGTGTGTGTGTGTGTGTGTGTGTGTGTGTGTGTGTGTGTGTGTGTGTGTGTGTGTGTGTGTGTGTGTGTGTGTGTGTGTGTGTGTGTGTGTGTGTGTGTGTGTGTGTGTGTGTGTGTGTGTGTGTGTGTGTGTGTGTGTGTGTGTGTGTGTGTTTGACAGTGGCTCTGTCTTTTAATAAGATCGTCTGCTAATTAGGACTAGAGCTGAGTCTCTATTGATTTTTCAGCCAATAGTAATGAAGCGCTGTTGAGAGAGAGCATTGAACCTTCCCCTCCCAGCTCGGGAATGTGTGTTACTATTTAGTTCATTTATCCTCCTCAATTTGGCTTTATACAGCCTTTAAGACAGTTTGCAGCAGAGAAGAATTGTGTCCTAATTGACTTTAATGTGTCTGAATAGGAGAAGCAGGTTTTTTTTAATCAGGCGTTGCCTAAATGCACAAACAGAACAACTCACTGCTGTTCATGTTGAATGGAAGAGATCTTTTAAAGCAGGGGTCCCCAAACATTTTAGCTCAAGACCCAAAAGATACATTTGGTGTCTCCTGCAGGACCCAAACTTATATATTAATAATTAACTACTTACAGTAAGAAGCCCTATTTCTAGGTTTTATGTTATTTCTTTTCTCAAATGCTTTAAAAAAATGTTTGACTTTTTTCACAAAAATAAAATAAAATAAATATGAAATTGAAATATTCAACATTAAAAAGAAGGATATTTACTCAAAATGGGTCTGTGACCCAAAAATGGGACCTGTTGTTTTAAAGTATTTTCTGATACAGTGAACAATACAGCAGTGACAAATAAGGCAGATAAGGCAGTAGACTTAAAGGTGTTGAATTATGGTGACCTGCACACAAATTACAGTAATCCGGTTATGGCAGGAAATTGGATAAAGTGTTTATGTGTTCAATCCAACATGTGCTTTGGTCTGTAATTAGACCCCCCCCCCCCCCCCCTCCCAAAAAGAAAAGGCTGACACGTTTGACCATATTTACAATGCACACAATCATTTGATTATTACAGTTTGAGTAAAGAATTTTCATACCTCTGCAAAAAGAGGCATTAACCCTGTTGTCCAGGTAGTCCAGGGGTAACATACTCACTCATACTGGTTATGGCAGAAAAATGGATAACGTGTTCACGTGTTCAATCCAACATCCACTACAGTGGAGACTGAGGTTCAAATCAGATGTTAAGTGAAAAGACATGGTTGGTGATTCCATGTGTATCGAGACATGTGGTTGTCTAATACCTCTACAGGGCAACTATGGGGGTTAGCTGTGAGGGGAGCCATGTTGTAGAGTAGCTACATTGCTCAAGAGGAATTGATGCCAAAAATTAGGAAGAAAAAATTAACAGAAATAATCTGGGATGCATTGTGGTGATGCTAGAACGATAGTCAATGCAGCAACATGTAAAAATAAAGAGGGAGTGTCTGGGATGCCATACTGTATGCTCCTGCCCACCATTATGGAGACTGGGGTTCAATATCACCACGTTGCCTCCGGATTTGGCGGGTGCTCCAACGAACACAATTGGCTGTGTTTGTCGGTGGGAAGCCGGCAGGGGAGGGCAATCTCTGTCGCTGCACTAGCGACAAGTTGGTGAAACTACCAGTGAAACTCCTCAATGTCAGGTGAAAAGAAGCAGCTGGCGACTCCATGTGTATCGTGGAGACATGTGGTTGTTTACACCCTCCCAAGACTAAACAGTAGAGTTGGCAGTTAATACAGAGATTAGAGAAACATGAGGGGAATTGGCAATATTAAATTGGGGACAAAATAAAATAAAACTAGAAAAATTTGCTCCTCGGAGCACAGGTCCCTGCCAAGCCAGGTAGTAGAAGTCAATCTTAGCCAATCAGATGGAATATGAGAAATCGGACAGATCCGTCTTGATCACATGACTATAGAGATAATGTGTATCGATTTGCGTGATGTTTGGACAAAGTCTATAAAAGAAATGTGTGTTGCAAAAATCGGCCTCCTGGTGGTGGTGCTATAACAGGCAGATTTGAAAGATTTGGGACAGAGGTTCTGCTCTGGCCTCCAGGGAGTGTCTGTGCACAGTTTCACGTTGATCGGGCGAACGGTGCCGGAGATTGGCTGTACACAGACGGACACACTACACACACAAAGAAACACGGACGGACGGATGGACGGAGAGGGGCGAAAACATCGTCTCTGCCATGCCTTCGGCTTGGCGGAGACACCAACTGAACTGTTGATCAAAATAAATATATATATACGTAAATTAATAAAATGTTTCCTTTACCAAAACATTACCTCAGCAATTCTAAGGGTTAATTAAATCACGGGGAATCGATCACTATGCAAGTCTATGTAGCATGGCTATTGGCTATAATGGCATGTAGTTATTATCAGCTCCCCTTTGTCATCCCATGTTGTCCACTTCTGCCAAGTCAAGACTGGGTACAAATGTACTTGCTTTCTTTGTTTTGTTTTGTTTTGTTTTGATGTCTCAAGGTAAAATCTTGCGGCGGCATACTTTGGCTGATGTAGGTCATAGTTTCATCGCACTGAATAATCTGATTTGAGCTTTTTCCCATGACACATCGTGATCATATAAGATGGCCGAAATCATGGGGTTGGAGGCGATTGGAGAATAGTGCAACCACACTCACACACGCGCGCACACACACACACACGCACGCACACACACACACACACACACACACACACACACACACACACACACACACACACACACACACACACACACACACACACACACACACACACACACACACACACACAAACACACACACACACACACACACACACACACACACACACACACACACACACACACACACACACACACACACACACACACACACACACACACACACACACACACACACACACACACACACACACACACAATTTAATTCTGGCCCTCAATTCGTCTATCTTATTATCCAAAGATTGGATTTGCAAGCAGGATGCTGGGGAGAGGAGGCGGATGAGGCTGGGATCTCAACCTATTTCAGATTCCTGTACGCTTTCCCCCGTGTTTTTTTATTATTCTCCTGCCTGGAGAAGTGGAGCAGTAGGCTAGACACACGCACGCACGCACGCACGCACACACACACACACACACACACACACACACACACACACACACACACACACACACACACGCGCGCACGCACACACACGTGCATGCATCTCTCTGGAGTATACAGTACATATATTGAACCACATTGTTAAATTATTCACACAGAGACAGATATACAGATAACTACAGACAACTGTCTTCTCTCGCTCTCTTTACTACAGTATCTTTCTCTCGCGTCTCAGCTTCAGCATTCAGAGTCAGAGAGACAGAGAGAGAGAGCCCTGTGATAGCAGAGAAATAGAGAGAATGGAGACAGAGAAAGGAGATAGTGTTTCTCCAAGGAAGGATGGAGTGTAGGGCTGCAACTATTGATTATTAACTTAACGATTATTTTATCGATGAGACGATGACTTTTTCGATTAATCAAATGATCGACTAAGCACTTAAGCATTATTTTATACTTTGCTGCTGAACAGTGTCATGCAAAAAAAAACTTGTAGATCGGCTATTTTCACTATTTTTTTAATCTTTTGAGAATTTTTGCCTATAATGACATGCTCAAGTAGGGATTGATTATTAATCAATAATTGTATTGACTTATCGATTAAGTCTGTACTGTATGTCTGGAGTGATAAAGGGAGAGAGTTATGGAAGAAGACAAGGAGAGAGAATGTGTGAGACTGAGAACTGTTTCTCTCTCTTCTCTCTCTTTCTATCTCCTCTCTTTCTCTGTCTCTCTCTCTATTTATCACTCCTCCCTACTGTATATCAGCCCTGCCTTCTTTTTTCTCAGTTTAACTAGTGTGTACTGTAGTGTGTGTGTGTGTGTGTGTGTGTGTGTGTGTGTGTGTGTGTGTGTGTGTGTGTGTGTGTGCGTGCGTGCGTGCGTGCGTGCGTGCGTGCGTGCGTGCGTGCGTGCGTGCGTGTTTGTGCGTGCGTGCGTGCGTGCGTGCGTGCGTGCGTGCGTGCGTGCGTGCGTGCGTGCGTGCGTGCGTGTGTGTGTGCGTGTGTGTGTGCTTGTGTGCTATCGACAATGTGAATCTCATGTATTGATTCAGCATTGGAACTATGCCAAGAATCTCTTGAGAATACTGTAGACTATAATAACAGGAATGCAGTGGGCGCAACCGCGCATGCATGTACGCACACACACACACACACACGCAGTGGCGCGGGAAGGGGGGGGCTACAGGGGCTGCAGCCCCCCTGGTGATGGGAAGGGATTTATTTTTATTTTTATTTTTTATTTTATTTATGATAACGAGAATTAAATAACGTAACCCTAACCTAACCCTAACCCTAAAACCGAAATAAAGTAAAGGAAAAAAAGTGCCAAAACCCACCCAAACCCGCACATTTTTCGACCCGAACCCGCAAAAAAATCGCCGGGCGCGCATGCGTCAAGCGGATTCCCCCCGACGCTCAGCCCCCCTGGCTATTAAGTACTTCCCGCGCGCCTGCACACACGCACAAACGCACCAATGCACACGCACGCACGCACGCACGCACGCACGCACGCACGCACGCACGCACACACACACACACACACACACACACACACACACACACACACACACACACACACACACACACACACACACACACACACACACACACACACACACACACACACACACACACACTTGAAAGCTTGAAATGTGAATTCAGTTCAAGTTGAACTCAGGTGTTTGTGTTTAGTACTGAACTGTATTAACACACTGTTTCTCTGCATTGAGTGCACAATTGACCCTTACAGAGTGTACAATGGATCCATTTGCTCCATCAAGAGCGCATTCCCCGGGTTCTACTGTATATTCCCCGCTTACAACTCTAACCTTATACAGTACCCCTTTGCTAAGCGGGGAACATGGAACCCGGGGATGACCCCGATTGGGTACCCAGAGAAGAAAAACATATATAGGCCTATAAATCAAACTGGGGATCCTTGAAATTAAAAAGGTTGAACCACTGTATTGGAACCCCAATCTGCACTATAAAATCCTCAGTGCTTATTTAACTCTGGAGGTGGAACCAAAAGGGTCCATTTGGTTCCATTTGTTCAGACCTGTGCAGATCCATTTGGACCGCTGGTGCTCCCCCAAACCCCACATTGACAACCAGTTCCCTGTGCTCTAACACACGTTCATGAGTCTGTTGTTTTTATTGTAGAGCTATGATGTCATTCTGTGATGTCATGCGGCGTCACAGCAATAAAGTTGTTTTAAGACAGAGGAAGTGAATGCCCCCATTACAATCTCCTGACATCACACACACGCGCATACACACACACACATGCACATGCACGCACACACACACACACACACACACGCACGCACGCACGCACGCACGCACGCACGCACGCACGCACGCACGCACGCACGCACGCACGCACGCACGCACGCACGCACACACACACACACACACACACACACACACACACACACACACCTCTCAGACATAAAGAGGAAATGGAGTCTCAGTGGGGAGGACTTTATGAGTTACGCCTCATAAAGTGCGTAACTCTAAAATCCTTCCCCCTCAGGCTCTTACTTATGTGATGGGCTCTTTTATTGAGGTCAGCGAGGCTAGGACTGGAGGTGTGTGTGTGTGTGTGTGTGTGTGTGTGTGTGTGTGTGTGTGTGTGTGTGTGTGTGTGTGTGTGTGTGTGTGTGTGTGTGTGTGTGTGTGTGTGTGTGTGTGTGTGTGTGTGTGTGTGTGTGTGTATGTGTGTGAGTGTGATACATCCAAATGCCACCTGAATACAATAAAAGTGTAACCCTGGCAACCCTTTGAAACCAGGTTAAAAAGAGTAACTGTCAGGTCAACACACGCACGTACGCGCGCACACACACACACACACACACACACACACACACACACACACACACACACACACACACACACACACACACACACACACACACACACACACACACACACACACACACACACACACATTAGAATGACTTAGCTGAATGTCAAACATGGTTTATGGTCACTTGATGATGCAATGAGACGAAAGTCTACTGTGAACGTGTGTGCGTGTGCGTGTGTGTGTTTGAGCAAGCAAGCGAGCAAGCCCTGACCAGCCCATTTCGCTCATGGAAATAGAAGTGGCTCATCTAATGTTATTACTAATCACATGTGGTCACAATATAGGCCCACATTTCAGCATCAATTAATTCCTTAACTGGGTTAACAGACTCCTCTATAATGTGTAATTGTGCAGAGCCTCTCTCACACAGCTGATCCAAGGTTGTTGTCACAGCTTGCCTATCAAATCAAGTACAACGTAGCCTAAACCTTTCTAGTGGTAGAGTTACCAAAGATGGCTAGGCCTCTGAAAAGGTTCAGTGAATGGGCCCTTCCCAAATCTGTTTTACTCATATCAATCCATGGCATGCTTTCTCTCTCCTACATAAACACTTACAAGTAAACGGAGGCTTAACTAAGTGATGGAGGGCTAGCCACAGCCTTCAACTGGCCCACCGATAGACCGGTCCTCCGGGAATTCTCCTGGCTCTCAATCCAATCCAATTCAATTCAATTCAATTCAATTCAATTCAATTCAATTCAATTCAATTCAATTCAATTCAATTCAATTCAATTCAATTCAATTCAATTCAATTCAATTCAATTCAATTCAATTCAATTGAGCTTTATTGCCATGAGAAAACATATGTTTACATTGTCAAAGTAATACATACAATACATAATACAACAAACTGGGTATACTGTATACAGTAGGAGGGGGTACATCATTGTGTAAACAGAGCTATGTCACATTGCAACTTGGAAAAACTGGCTGTTAGAAATTGTCATATATACATGTTGGTGAGGGTAGCTTGGATTAAAGCTTTTTCATATGACGCTTTTCGAAACAAATAGCAGATTCTAACGCCCATTCCTCTGGAGACATGAACAAATGCATTTAAATCTATTCTAGATCTATTCTACATTAATTCATTATATTCTATTTTATTGTGCATACATCAATATAAAGGTTTAGAAGGCATGCACGCACACACGCACGCACGCACGCACGCACGCACGCACGCACGCACGCACGCACGCACGCACGCACGCACGCACGCACGCACATTCATCACTACAACATCACTGGTTTCAAATCAATATAAAGATATTAAGTGATATGACTTCTGATTTAATCTAAATTCACTTTCTGATTTGTGTGTGTGTGTGTGTGTGTGTGTGTGTGTGTGTGTGTGTGTGTGTGTGTGTGTGTGTGTGTGTGTGTGTGTGTGTGTGTGTGTGTGTGTGTGTGTGTGTGTGTGTGTGTGTGTAGGTAAAGGTGATGGTGCGTGTGTGTCCAGTGCCCCAGTCTGATGCATCTCCATCCAGTTCCTTCCTCAAAGTGGACTCCAGAAAGAAACAGGTCACCATCATGGACCCCTCAGTCAATCACACACCAGGAACCGCCTCCCAGAAGAGAGCAGGAGCCAATCAGGTCCCTCCGAAGATGTTTGCCTTTGATGCTGCATTTCCCCATGATGCATCACAGGTAGAGAGACCAGCCACCAAATTTACACAGCAGTATACTAAAACACTCAGATCAATTAAACAAAAATTACAACTATGAAAATCATCACCACACCTTCAACAAAATCGATTTAAGTTATTTGTATTTAACATAAAATTATAAAAAACGAGACGGTGCCACTGCTTACTTGGGAACGATGCAAGCCGGGAACGATGCAAGTTGGAATTGCATAACCCACCCAGTAATGCAATACCCACTGTACCCGTCTGTCTGTCTGTCTATCTGTTTCCCTTTTATGCCCATACAAGTGTGCCAGGGTCCATGCCGGATTCAGCCGTCAAAAGTGGATAATCAGTAACAGACAGTGTACTGTAGGTCTTCAGTTCTCATATGGGGACAAGCTTGGTTGTGGAGCATGAGGGCTACTGGCACAAAGGACCAAAGCACCACAAAGGCCAAGTGGCTTTGTGGTGTGCTGAGGAGGGATGAGTCTGTGCCTGTGTTTGAACAGGCTCTTCACTAGCTTATCATCACCGTCGAGCAGAAACCTTGTATCCCAATATTTAAACTTTTTATGTTTTTCGTAAATGAATGCCCTACTTCGTCTATTTTCGCTATTTCCAAAACATTTTGTAAGTGAAATTGAAAGTGTGTCTGTGGTTTTTATGAATATTGAACCAATGAAAAGTATTAACTAGAGCATGTGACTAAATAATAACTACATTTGATTTTTTTCACATTTCCTGTATGTAATTTCTTGTATGTCTTATACAAGGCTACTGCCCAACATTAACATTATCATAGACGGGAAGGGAATTGTTATCCAGGGTAGAATTCATCTTCCTCAATTGCGAGTTCAATAAGTTATGGATATTCACATTTTATTTGTAAATTTGTATTTTCTCCAGGGACTAGTTTCTATGGACTATTTCAAATCAATCTGCACTTTAAAATGCATTCAAACGCAACGACAGAATAACTTGATCGTACTGAAATTAATGGAAAGCAATGACTTTGGATGAACTGCTGTACTCTGCTTTGGTGAGTCATAGTCAACATGAACATGCCAGAACAATTAAACCAGCAGGCTAGTCAACCTGGTCCGGAAATGGTTTACTGTAATCCCTTCCCCTCTCCCTCTCTCCCCCCCTCTCTCTCTCTCTCTCTCTCTCTCTCTCTCTCTCTCTCTCTCTCTCTCTCTCTCTCTCTCTTATCTCTCCTTCTTCCTGTCTAGGCGGAGGTGTGCGCAGGAACCGTTGCTGAGGTGATTCAGTCAGTGGTCAATGGAGCTGATGGTTGTTTGTTCTGCTTTGGACACAGCAAGCTGGGTAACACACACACACACACACACACACACACACACACACACACACACACACACACACACACACACACACACACACACACACACACACACACACACACACACACACACACACACACACACACACACACACACACACACACACAGGTCAAGAAATCCATGTCCAAGTGCAAGCCATTTTTACAGTGTTTGTATTTGTGTGTGTGTGTGTGTGTGTGTGTGTGTGTGTGTGTGTGTGTGTGTGTGTGTGTGTGTGTGTGTGTGTGTGTGTGTGTGTGTGTGTGTGTGTGTGTGTGTGTGTGTGTGTGTGTGTGTGTGTGTGTGTACACTCTTGAATGACTCTCCATTGGCCCTGAACTATCAGAGAGAGGATTAGTGTCAACTGAAGGCATCCCATTCTACTTTCTCTTCCTCTCCCTCTCTCTCTCTATCCCTTTCAGCTATCCCTCTTTCTTTCTTTCTTTCTTTCTTTCTTTCTTTCTCTCTATTTCTCTATATCTCTATTTCTCTTTTTCCCTTTTCTCTCTCTCTCTCTCTCTCTCTCTCTCTCTCTCTCTCTCTCTCTCTCTCTCTCTCTCTCTCTCTCTCTCTCTAATCCTTCTCTCAGAAGTTGGTTTTCATACAGACTTAACAAGGGTCACCGCACATTGTCTGGACAGATACACACACACACACACACACACACACACACACACACACACACACACACGGACACGGACACGGACACGGACACGGACACGGACACGGACACGGACCGACACAGACTCAATCATGGACACACACACACACACACACACACACACAAACAGACAGACACACACGTGCGTGTGTGCACTTTTTTTTTTAAATAATTTTTATCCCACGATTTTGTAACCCACATTTTTTCACCCAGTGCCAATTGCCTATGTAATCCTGGGCACTACCTACCCTCTGCCAGCCTAGGGAGAGCCCAAGCTGAAGCTCATGCCTCCTTCAATGCATGAGGAGCAAGCAGGCCGCTTCTTATCACCCGTGCGTGTGTGCACTAGCCTGCAATACAATGTACGTTAAATTCACCCATTTACACTTACATTCACTCACAAATGGTGGAGGCAACCGGGCAAAGCAACAACATGCTCACCGGGAGCAGTTAAGGCCTGATTATACTGTGTGCATCTGTGTAGCCAACAATGGTCCCCAGAAAGAGAATGCGTTCATGGTTCTGTACAGACTTCAATTTGGTGTCTGCAGACGAACACATCACCATCTAGTTCCCAACCGCTCTACCTCCTGCACCACTGCCACCCGCTACACTAAAAGAGACACTTTCATACAAGCCTGGCCTCAGCTTGAAATACTCACAGTACACCTTTTGATGACAATAACTCATGTGTGTTACTGTCTGTCCATCTATGTCTCTGTCTCCCTCTACCTGTCTCTGTCTCTGTCTCCACTCTTTGTTTGTCTGTCTGTCTGTCTGTCTGTCTGTCTGTCTGTCTGTCTGTCTGTCTGTCTGTCTGTCTGTCTGTCTGTCTGTCTGTATGTCTATCTGTGTGTCTATCTGTGTGTCTGTCTCTCTGTCTTCCAGGTAAGTCCTACACTATGATAGGTCAAGATGCGTCTCTGCAGACTCTGGGTATAATCCCCTGTTCCATCTCCTGGCTGTTTAAACTCATCAATGAGAGGAAAGAGAAGACAGGAGCTCGATTTTCTGTTCGCATCTCTGCTGTGGAGGTCAGTGTAAAAAACATAATGAGAATAAATATACAGAACCTTTCCTTGTGAGGTGCTAGAAGTGGCTAAATAAACTTGAAACTTGAAAAGGACATTAATATTGTATAAACTTGACTCAAAAACAGCTCCATGTAGAGGATTTATTGCTACACCAATGTTGATAAAAACTTAAAATCTCCTCTTCATGGAGCAAGTTGTGACTTCCTAACATTTGTCATATATTTTACACTCAATTTGTGTGTGTGTGTGTGTGTGTGTGTGTGTGTGTGCGTGTGCGTGCGTGCGTGCGTGCGTGGGTGCGTGCGTGCGTGCGTGCGTGCGTGCGTGCGTGCGTGCGTGCGTGCGTGCATGCGCTCATGTCTAGGTATGGGGCAAGGAGGAGAATTTGTCTGATCTGTTGTCCGAAGTGGCGACAGGCAGCTTACAGGACGGACAGTCACCTGGAGTCTATCTGTGCGAGGACCCCATCTGTGGCATGCAGGTATGCGCACATTTGTATTGGGAGTGCTGAGGGGGAGCTTGAATATGAATTGGGGGTTACAGAACTGAGGACATAACCTATACTGCGTGCATGCATGACCAAACGCAATTGCGCATGACACCAAAGTGCATATGTATGTGTGGCGAGCCACACATCTTTTTACACCGGGACCAACAATTGGCCACACAGGATGTTGTGGGATGGGTATATTGGGTGGGTATTTTGTAGGGTGGCTATAGCCTACAGACAACATCATTAAAGTCATACTGTGTAACCTTTTCCATTAAGCAAAGATATTTTTGATATGACTTACTTCACTGGTATATTTTTCTCAAAGAATGTGTTTTATTGACAGCTTCTCCAAACTATATTTTTAGTCGCGACTGTCTAAAAGGACACAGGCACTGGCAATGTACCGGAAATGTTTTTCTTTATCTATTAATTTATGAAGTTAATACATACAATTTATGTTACGTTCCAAAATATCCTCTGTGCTAGCCGCTAGGACCCTGCAGCAATCGTTTTGGAGCAGTAATTATGTGGGGTTTATTTTACTGAATAGTGCGAATTGAAATTCTCTCCCATACTGTCGAGTGTAGACAGACGCTGTAATGATAATAGTGGGGTGACCATACTGTATGTCCTCTTTTTACCCGGACATGTTTTTGGGTCCCAAAAAATCAGTCCGGGGGGTTTTATAAACTCCTTAAAATGTTTGGGTTTTTGCTTATCACATGACGTTCACTGAGAGGGTCTATGAAATGTGCTCATTTCTGGAAAAAGAACATCACGATTGATTATATGACAGACAGGTGATGAGTGTGTGTGTGTGTGTGTGTGTGTGTGTGTGTGTGTGTGTGTGTGTGTGTGTGTGTGTGTGTGTGTGTGTGTGTGTGTGTGTGTGTGTGTGTGTGTGTGTGTGTGTGTGCGCGCGTGCGCGTGATGGTGGCAGTGGTTGCATGTTTATAGGATTATAGTGAGTGTGAGTGAAGCACATCTGTGTAATCCTCAACTAATCTGACGTGACTAACGTTGTCTTTGTCTCACAAACAGGCACATTCAAAATGCTTTTCTTGAATCGAACGTTCTTACTGATCAATACACCTTTCATCAATATGTGATAATCTGTTAAACAGCTCTGTTACCCTGAAGAACAATTAGAAAATCCCACAGAGCCCCCCCCCCCCCCCCCCCACACACACACACACACACACACACACACAAAGCTTTTTAAGCTCTGCCAGTGCTTCCATATCAGACTTTGTGTGTTTGTATGTACTGTATGTATGTCTGTGTGAGTATGGCATAAATAGCTGCAACTGATTGCAACACAAAACTGCATTTAATGACACTAATTTAATAGAGACGGAGAGAAACGGCAGCAGCCGGGATGTGACATTTTTTCACTCTATGTTTTAGCTCCAGAACCAGTCAGAACTTCGGGCTCCGACCGCAGAGAAAGCTGCATGGTTCCTGGATGCAGCTCTGGCTGCTCGACACAGCAACCAACGGGCCAACACCAGCCAGGAAGAACACAGGAACTCACACATGTTATTTACACTCCACATCTACCAGTACCGTATGGAGAAGAGCGGGAAAGGAGGCAGTACGTTACTACCAACTATCTAACTGGTATCACTAATAATAGCTACTGTAACTGAAACTACAGCTACTATAGAGCCATGGTTCTGAAAGGTTTTCATGACAAGGAACCCCAAAATTGATATGTAATACTTAGGCCGCGGACCTCCGTCGGGAAATATAGTATCTTGTGCCAGGAACCCCCATACAAGATTTGTGTTGTTAAAATGTTTCAAAAATATTCCACGTTTTTCCAAATCTTCTAGATAGAGTTAAAGTGGTTAAACAAATGTTTGAAGCTATATTGACACATTTTGCTGAGGACCCCCTCTTCTCTCTCTCTTCCTTCACCCCATCCTTCTATCCATATCTTCCTCTACCTCTCTCTTCTCTCTCTCTTCCTTCACCCCCCATCCTTCCATCCATATCTTCCTCCACCTCTCTCTTCTCTCTCTCTCTCTCTCTTCCTTCACCCCCATCTTTCCATCCATATCTTGCTTCAACCTTCTCTTCTCTCTCTATTCTTTCACCCCCCATCCATCCATCCATATCTTCCTCCACCTCTCTCTTCTCTCTCTCTCTTCCTTCACCCCCATCCTTCCATCCATATCTTCCTCCACCTCTCTCCCTCCATAGTGTCTGGAGGTCGTAGCCGCCTCCACCTGTTGGATCTGGGCAGCTGTGATGTGAAGGCTGTGGGAGGAGTTGGAGGAGATGGGCTGAGCAGTGAGAGCTCCGCCCCTCTCTGTCTGTCTCTCTCTGCCCTCGGCAATGTGATCCTCGCTTTGGTCAACGGCAGCAAACACATTCCCTATAAGTAAGTATGGACAGTGTGTGTGTGTGTGTGTGTGTGTGTGTGTGTGTGTGTGCGTGTGCGTTGTGCAGTGCAGTGCATGAGAGGTGCTGAATTGAGAGGAGAGGTTATATCTATACAGACTATCAAGAATGAGCGATCCGTCCATTGAGTTCAATGGACAGGTGGCGCCATCTTGTGAGGTTTTCGCAATTACTTTCAATGGGATGACGTCACGTTTTAGATAGACTATTCTCGAATAGTCCTAATTTTACTCTTAGTTCTGTCTCACAAGAAACTCTTCAACTATTTATCTCCGCTCCTCTTACTCTTTTTCTTTTTCTTTTTTTCTCTCTTTGTCTCTCTCTCTCTCTCTCTCTCCTCGAGGCTATGTAACTGTGTTCTGTGCTTGGTTAATTTAATCACCAGCCCTTAGATTTACATTGCAAAATACCCTGCTGCCTAATGCTCTAAATCTAAACAAAGACATGTGTGGACACACACACACACACACACACACACACACACACACACACACAGACGAATCAATTTATTTAAAACGATATCAATTAAGCAGTCGATGCAATAATCACTATGAAGATAATCAATGGAAACCTTGTACTGTATGTCCAAAACTGTGAACCTGTGTTCCAATGGATCCAGTGTAATCAAGCTCTTGTTAATACTTTTCATTGGTTCAATATGAATACAACCTACAGACACAAGTAATGAAACTCTGATGATGACATTTTTCATAATATCACAAGACCTCAATTTCTAATGTCTGAATAGGTTTAAATTCTGCATCACATTGTTCGGTTAGACATTTCTATACAGTTTCATGTATTTCTTCACTATATGAAACAGTTTTGGCAAATTTATTCCATTAATTTGATTTAAATTAATAATCAAATTATTAATGATAATAAATAATTAGTATTCCATGTGATTTTCACAAATGACAATGAGGCTTTATCTTGTATACAAACATGAATGTTTATTATAATAATCATTACATTTGGAACCTCCTCGCCTGCTTCAACAAAGATAAGATATACAAATGTAAAGGAATACATCGACCAAACAACAATCCCATTATACTGTACATACGTATGGATTTGATCCCTCAAAACAACTGCTTAGACCAAAAACAAACTTTACACAAAGAACAGCTGTGTGGCCTGTCAATACTTTAAAATAAATAACTGCTCTCGACCAAACAACAATCCCATTATACTGTACATAAGTATGGATTTGATCCCTCTAACTAAACAACTGCTTAGGCCAAAAACAAACTTCACACAAAGAACAGCTGTGTGGCCTGTCAACACTTTTAAATAACCGCTGTGCCTGTCAATCACTGTCTCCGCCATCACTTATGATGCCCTGCAGATTGCTCCAGTCTGTTCTCCTGCCTCCTCTGGCCGTCTGACCGTCCCCATCACTATCAGAGCTGGATTTCACGGTGCGTGTATACGAATCCGATTGAGGAACATGCTTTTTCTGCCATGCTGATGCTGCCCGTTCAGGTCGACCTGGAGGAGAAGATTGTGATTTATTATAACAGTTTCCTTGTTCATACCGTTTAGAAAACACAGCACACACCAACACGTACTTCTTTTATCAGTCAACCTTGAAGAGACAGAACAAATCCTTCATATCATTGCTGTTGGGCAGAAACCTTTTATACGTATATTTGATTTAAAAAATATATTTTTTTCATCAGTTAATTCCCTATTTTATATTTTGTCATACGTAAGTTTTACGCAAAAGTAGCTCTACAAGCTCAGCAACATGCTGTGAGCTTAGTTGCTTGATTCAGTGTTTAGATATTTCATATTCATTTGATAACTTTTTTGACAGATTTTGTCCAAACATCACACACATTGGCCCTCATTTATCAACGCGGTGCAGCCCAAATAATGGCCGTACGGCGAGATCACCGCACCTTTCGGCATTTATCAATATATCCTGACGTGGGCTTCATCCTATGGTACGCTGAGATCTCACGTCTGGTCGAGACCAGTTGTTGACGTTGGCTGCACCCGTTTATTCCATTCTAGACCTGTGGAGCAACATTGTCTGACTGTCTGACAGGCATCTGGACACATACTCCACTCATAAATCTGTATATCTACACTAATAAATAATCCCTGTGAAAATATTACATTTTATAAAGTAATTTAAACAAACTGCTTTAACAGTCATTCAGATAAGATTGTAGATCTGGCTGCATTGAAAATAGCAAATCTACAAGCTCACAAGCCAGCGTCGCATCGCGACGCGTTGTGAGCTTGTAGATCTGCTATTTTCAAAATCTACGAGCGCTTTTGCGTCGGGAGTCCCGCGGTCGGGACTCCCGACCATCTTTTCATGGATAGTGAGGTCTACAAAGTTACAGTAGCTTGTCGTATGGAGTTATGTCATAGAGAGTTATATAGGCTACCTGGCTGGGTTAAGGATATAAACCTGACGCTCCAATCTCTTATAACGTGGGTGGCGGGCACGGGATCAATGCAGTCTACAGACCGCCCGAGTCTCATGGGGAATATAGCCTGACTGCTTTAGTGTAACTTGAACGCTCGGTATGGGGTAAATAAAAATACAAAAGTATTACATTCATGGCGATGTAATTGGTATCATAATGTCATTCATGTAGGCTGCAAGCCTACGTGACTGACAAAAATTATACCGTAATGGATTATGAAAGACACAGTTGGGCGCGCGCGCGAGCGAGCGAGTGAGAGGCGTGTGCATGTGTGCGTGCGTGCCTGTGTGTGTGTGCGTGCCTGTGTGTGTGTGTGTGTGTGTGACTTGACAGGCAGCGAGGCGAGCCGGCTAAACTCTTTCTTTGGTCGTATTCTGGTTCTTCATGTCGTAAAATTTGGGTGTTTCAAGAATATTTAAGGGCGTGTTATTTAAATGACGCTCGTTTTCAGACGTGAGATTTATCAAGGCTGGGAACAAATGTACGCTCGGATCGGCTGTGTAGGATTCGTTGATAAATGTGACTTCGACGTTGGTGTACGGCCGAATATATGGAAAAATATACGCCGGTTTATACGCTGCGTTGATAAATGAGGGCCATTATCTCTATAGTTATGTGATCAAGATAGGTCTGCCCGATTTTTCAAATACCATCCTCCATCCTCATTGGCTAAGATTGGCTTCCAAAGTGTGCAGGAGTGGCCCGTTTTGAACAAAATGCCTCAAATCATGAGCACAGCGTCTTATTTCTGGCCCACAATGAGCTACCTGCCCACATTTTTCTAGTTTAGACTACAGAACCAACAGGCACGAACCTATGTTGCTGCTATTTGAAAACAGTGTTGAATCAAAACAAACCTCTACAAGTAGAAAAACTACTTTTAAAGTGAATGCCATATTGTTGACAGGCAAAGTGGAGTAAATGTATTTTCCCCCCGCAGAAACGTGGTCATTAGCATTTTCCAGTGCATTCTATGCACTAAAAGACATTGAAGAGTTGAACTAGGAACAAGGAAGCACGTCATAGGTGTCAAATATTTGGTGCCATTTATCCCAGTCCTTTGGATCAGAATATTTAAATAAATCATTGAAGCTATTTGTAGATGTTCTACGTGACATCTAAGGTTGCTGAATAACTAGGAAATTATATGGATCTCGGGATCAACAAACAGCATGGCTTCAATATGCATTTCAGACTTCATATAACCAGCTGCAGCTTGTGACGTTAAGTCAACAACGACGTCAATTGTCTATAACATATATTATGCAAGAATCCATGACAGACATTGATTGGCCCAGCATGGTTATACTGTATGTCTGCTTCATAAATGAGCCACAACACAGCATTACAGTATGAAATCACACCTTCCTGGCCTGTCGCTTTCATGAGCTTGATTGCATTGATTTGTGGTCAATCAGTGATCAATAGAAAACTTCTGTATCAGTTATTTGTACATGCATTGGTTCATCTTGTCCCCTGTTGCCATGTCCAAAAAGTGTTCTTCCGTCAGGGAAAAGACATAACCTGTATCAGAACTTCTTGCCGCCCAGGGCTACTGAAGCCTCCAGTAGGGGACAAAACTGTGCAACTTAATGAGACAAACAAATGTTATCCAAGGGTGGACACCACCCCAAAGGTTTTCAAAAACAACCAATATCCACCTGGAGTGACGATAATGTTGCTGACATCAAGTTCAGCCACCTCGTTAGCTCGCTCTCTCTTGCGTTGAGCTCGCTTTCTCTTGCGTTGAGCCTTTTTACACTTCTCAATAGTTGGTCGACCTGCAAAGGAAAGACAATGATGCCATTAGTCTTAAGACCAACCAGTTGCTGATCCGATGGTACAAGTTCAAGGAATGGTACGTTTACAATGTATAACAGATAAATAATGCACCGTTTTTTTTCTCTCTCTTTCTCTGTGTCTATCTATCCATCTATATATCTATGTGAGTATGTGTGTTTGTGCTGTCAAATGAGTTCATATTTTGTTATCTCCACATGCGTGTTAGGCTCTATTGCCCAACATACCTGAGGTTTACACCCCCCACCCCCCTCCACTAACCTTTGACCCCGAGCTCTTCTAGCTCTTTGCTCAGAATAGCCACCATTTGTTTAACTGAACGACAGTTACCAAGGAGCTTCTTGTACGGCTTCCTCACACCACAGAGTTTGATGTAGTGCTTTAGCCTCAACACAGCTTTGTGTTTGTCCTGTGCAAGGAGTCGAAGAGAAACAGGTAGACATGCAAAAAGAACACGTCTTGCAACACTTGGCAATCTGTATGTCTATTGATATCTCAATATTTTGGGAATAGTTTCTCAATATAAAATGGCAGATGTTTGATGAGACAATGGGTAATAAAACATATTTCAGAGCAAACATGCAAAGTTACAGCACATTATACATTTTATCTTATTATGATATCAAAGGTGATCAAGAATACATTTTACACATTTTTAATTTGATATGAAAGCTCACCTTTGATGCTTCGGGCTTCACATTCTTTCCTTTTTTTCCAGGCTCCTTTTTGGTGCCACTGTTTTCACTCGCTGAGTGGAGTGAAATATATCACAATTGTAATCAAATTCCTTGCCCTGTTGTGATGTTTATATAAAAAAAAGTCTATACATGTGTGCTTTGCTAGAGTTTTTAATATTAAGTACATTTGAAGATTCAGCAGGAATACATTTTTCATGGGTTGAGCACATAATTGCTTTCATATTTACCCTTCTCCTCATCATCTTCCTCAGAAGAATCACTGCTGTTGTGGTTGGAAGTAGTTTCCTTCAATGGAGAGTGGAGGCATATTATTCATACAGAGAGCATGAATGATAAGTTACTGCACATTCCAAATCTCACTATATTTTGTTGAAGATGGCCAACAATATTACATAGTGAGCGGTATTGCTTGAAGACTCACCTTTTCAGATTTAGACTTGACGTTCCTTCGTTTTTTTACAGTCTCCTTTTTGTCCTTTTCACTGGCGCTGTCATCTTCTAGAGAGGAGGAGGATGATGAGTCAGAGTCCTGTTTAAGCTCCTCAGGTGTCTTCTGCTTTGACCCTTTTCTCTCCAGAGGCAGCTCTTCATACCACAAAACAAAACAGTAAGAAATGTGTAAGCCCAAAATACATTGAAATATAAAACTATTGCCAGTGAAACAAGAGCGTCACATTCGGGTGTATAACGCAGAACACCCATTAATGACATTAACAATAAGCTCGACCTCGAGAGCAGAAAGCTGAAACCCAAACTTGTTCAGGCTATGTTAGTACTGAACTGCTGAAGTTTAATTGATACTGGACCAAACAAAGGTTTAGTAATGACAAGAAAACGTAAACCCTATATATACTTTGTTGTAAAACAAATAGCCAGCCTATCTACAAGCTCACAATGTGCCGCGTTGCAAACTGGTAAATTTTCACAGAATGCTGGTCTATATGGCCAGAATATGGACGCCAGGTTGAAAGTGGTTATTGGGCAGAAGAAAGGGCATAGTCATACCAAAATAGATCCTAAAACGACAATTACATATCATTTACCTTTTTTGACATCTTCCCCAGAAGACACACTACTGCCGTCATGGTCGGATGTAGTTCCCTTTATGGCGTCATTTTTCTTTCCATCATCACTGGATTTCTGTGATGGGGAAGGATGTTTTTCTGCAATTTTACGGCCCTTCGTCACCCCACTTTTATTTGCCGTTTCCCCTTTGATCTTCTGTTGGTTATCAGAGCTCTCATTTGTTTCCACCTCCATGCTTCGTTCACCGGCCATGTCTTCACCGTTGACCGTCTCATTCTGGTCCTCATCATCTCGACGTGGCCTCGACTCTGATGTTTTGCTCGTCTTCTTTCCGGCACTTTCCATTTCAGAAGCTTGGTCAAAGAAGTCAGAGAAAATATACGATTTTTGCCACTGAGGTTTTTACTGTGTATATTTAAAGCTAACCCCTAATGATACACAACCACTCATTATCACCAACCTGAAGAAGAGCTTAATAGACGAGATTTCTTTGCCTGGGATACAGTTGTGTCATCTGCTTTCCCATCACTTGTCTCCTCATTTTCCTCTTCCCTCTTTCTCTTCTTTTGGGGGATCACGGCGGTGGCAGTTTTGACAGACTCAACATCTTCTTCATCCGGGTCCTAGAAGTAAAAGTTGTGGTTTGTTATTCACCAAAAAAATACAATACAAAAACATGCATACAAATTTGAGCAAAATCAACTATGACATTGAAGAATTTTGAATGTTACCTGCATTTTCATCAGTTCCTCTTGAACCACCTTCTTCATGAACTGTTTGGCTTCCGGACTTAATGATTCACGGCCCACATGTGACAAATATTGCCGCAGTATAATGCCTAGAGTTAGGGCACTGAAATCAAAGTAAAGTGTTAAATTAGAAACGCAAAATCAAAGGAAACTGGTAATCCTCCAGACCAGGTATGTAATTATCAACCCGACTCAGTATTTGTGAATAGTGTCACTAAAAATACAAGCAGCAATATATATAACTGTCAAATTAACAGTTATATATATATTTTTTTTGTCCATACATACCTAATCTGTCTCAAACAATTGGTCCGTGTTCTGCGTGCATTCACTGCGTTCAGTTGTGCCCTCAGTTAGGTTTCGATTGTGTATAATATACTTCGTTTGCCGGGAGGTATCGCGCACCCAAAAATAGCCGATCTACAAGCTCACAATGCCTGGCGTTGCGACGCGTTGTGAGCTTGTGAATCAACTATAATTCTGCGCGAGCACTGCACGGCACGGGGCTCAATTAAGTAAGCTTTACTGCAGGTGTGAGGCCAACGGGCGCGCGCAGGGGTTTCTACAGTTTACAGTCAGAAGAGACAAGGGCACTTTTTACCGACAGACAAAAGGGCAGGGTCTCAAGCCCCCTTTGATGTCTATGTGTGCACGTGCATGACACTTAACCACTTTAACAAAGATCTACAAGCTCACACGAGTTTGTAGCTTGTAAATTTGCTTTTATCGCTACTTATACGACAAAGTAGGCCGTTCATTTACAAAAAACTAAAAGTTTAAACATGGAGATACAAGATTTCTGCCCGACAGCAACGTTTATTAGAATGACAGTGCATAAAGTCCCTCATATTCTGGTTTGAATTGAAAACCTTCGTCCTTCTATCCTCTGAGTCATGTCCCACTTTGCTGCCCCCTCCCCCCCCCCCCTTCCTGCTCCTTTTACAGTCAATCTTGATTTTGGCATGTTGAAATAACAATATAAACGGCATCATTTATATTCATACATTAAGCATAATGAAAATGTAAATGAACAGCATCATCATGATACCTGCAGCTACTTCTGGCTGAACTGAGGTTTAACATGCCAGAGAGCTGTCTCCGGTACTCGTTCAGGCTGCGTAAACACTACCAGTCAACAAATACCAGTCAACCTCTAAGTCTTGTTACTTATTTGTTGTGTGATATTTGTATGTACTCTATGGACCCCCTGTGTGTCTGGATTAAAGTTTGAATTGAATTGAATATGAGGAGAGAGAAAGAGAGAGAGAGAGAGAGAGAGAGAGAGAGTTTTGCATTGCCTGTGGCATTAAGCTGATGAAGAGGAGAGGAACTGTATATTGAAGAAAAAGTAGAGGACACCATAGGAGTGTGTATGTGTGACTGTTGCACACATGTGGATATTATATGCATTATGCATGTGTGGGGGAGAGAGAGAAAGAGAGAGAGAGAGAGAGAGAGAGAGAGTGAGCGATGCCTGCAGGTTGTGTTTTTAAAAACAGCAGTGTGAGTTACTGGTCCACAGAGGAGACGTTTTGGTTCTTAATCTGCAGACCTCAGTGCGCAAACACACACACACACACACACACACACACACACACACACACACACACACACACACACACACACACACACACACACACACACACACACACACACACACACACACACACACACACACACGCAAACACAGTCAGAATAATAGTAGAAAGTGTGCATTATTTCAAGACAACTGCTCACCTTCGATACCAGCCTCATATTTCAGTAGTTTACGCCTAACTGCTGTGCTTCATGTGTGTTCTCAGAGACAGCAAGCTGACCATGCTGCTGAGAGAGTCTCTGGGCAACATGAACTGCAGGACCACCATGATCGCTCACATCTCCCCCTCAGCCAGAGACTTCTCTGAAACGATGTCCACCATCCAGATGGCCTCACGCCTCCTCCGCATGAAGAAGAAAAAGACTAAAGTCAGCGTGGTATGCTCACATTCTGACTAAATACATCTCTGTTGCTGCCCACCACCACAGAGTCGGGGGGGTTCGAATCCACCGTGGTGCATCAGGCTTTGTCGAGCGTCTATACGAACACAATTGGCACGTGTTCAGGGGAGAGATGCCGGGTCGGGAGGGTGATATTTGTCATTGCACGTACGCACTCCTACGGGCTGGGGCGCCGCTGTCAGTAGGGAGTGTTGGGCGGGAGGAGTAAGACGGAGGCTCTACTGTATGTCCTATGACTGTATAACGACTAAATTGCGGAGAAAGAAAACACTGTTGCTTTATAAAATGTTATTACTAAACCCGATACTACAGATAATATAAGTCAGTGTTGTGAGTTAACATTTTGAAAAAATTATTCACACTGGTGTGAATTTAGCGCATAACTCTTCATTGCACTTTCCTTCCCTGTTTCCCCAACGTTCTTTCCAACCTCCTTGTCTCCTTCCTTCCGTCCTTCCTCTCTCCTCAGCAATACACCTCCAGTTCCTCAGGCGGGGAGAGTTCCTGCGAGGAAGGACGCATGCGTCGCCCCACTCACCTTCGACCTTTCCATCACCGCGGTGACACAGACTCTGACGTCCCGCTGCTCCGCCGTGACCCTGACGAATACTCCAGCAGCGAGCAGTCATGCGACACGGTGATCTATGTGGGTCCAAACGGGACGGCCATGTCAGACAGGGAGCTGACGGACAACGAGGGACCCCCGGAGTTTGTACCAATCATCCCATCTCTGCTCCTACAACAAACACACAGTCACAGTCAGGTGTGAACGGTTACAAAAACATTCATAATAGACATTATATTCCAATACGATAACTTTGTGGTCAGATTTACTTTCATGTTGTAACATCGTTCAGGACACTTTGAGTTGAGAAAATGAACGAATGCATGCTCATGAATCAATAGTGTAAAGTAGAAATAAAAACATTCAAGGGACAATAATAAAATATCAATACTATCAAATCAATAATGAAAAGTTGGCGGACATGGACAAAAAAGAATAAAGATATTAGGAGGTGGGGTGTTTGCTCATTTTCATTTGAATTGAACAATGCACTAAACACTGCTTAATTTGTTCTCAAACAGGCCCAACCTCAAGAAGAGAACCAGACCCAGCCCTGTGGAACTCTGTCCCAGTCTCTGTCCCAGTCTCTGTCCCAGTCTCTTTCCCAGACTTTGTCCCAGTCTCTGTCCCAGTCCACCCAGTCCCTACTGGGACAGCCTCTGGCCCCCGTCCCTGAAGAGGGAGGAGAGTGTCTGAAGTGTAACACCTTCGCTGAGCTGCAGGAAAGACTCGACTGTATTGATGGCAGTGAGGAGGTGAAGAGAGAGAGAGAGAGCGTTATCTAATGCAGCTGCAGTACTACTAAATACAACTGAATGTTATTTAATATACAACTAATCTACTCTGTTATATTCTATTATGTGTTATTTTCTATTAAATTCTGTTATTTACTCATTATTTACTTACTTAAATAAATACAAGTATTGCGCTTTGTGTTTTTTTGTTATGTAACTTAAAGGCATTGTAGGGAACATTAAGCCTAAATTTAAAAAATATGTATATATATTTTTTTTGCATTTTCTCCCCTCTATCAGCCACTATATAATGATGCTGGGGTGTTTTCCTTCATTGAAACACAGTCCTCTGTCTGAAATCCGTATTTTCCCTTCTGTTTATATTCATGTTGTTTATGTCCGGGTCGTAAATTAACGCACGCATGTGCGTGTCCGTGCGCGTCCGTGCCCGTATCAACTTTTTACTTTCGGTTTTAAAACGCTCTCAAACTTCTTTTTTGAGGCACATAATTTACTTTTAAAAAATCGTTTGGATAGAATGTAGTTGTTTAGCTTCATATATGTGGTCAATTTATCATGAAAGAGCCTATTTAAAAATATAAATTCAGAGAACCGTAGGGTCGGGCATTTCCGCGAATTGTATCCGCATAAGGCAACCTATTTTGGGCATGACTCATTTAAAAAGTCCCTCCTGCGTCACCCCCTGGTGGTCGGAGAAAATAACTGCTGGAGGGGCGGTGTTTGACAACAGTTTTTTTCTTTGATTATGTCTGAACTCCCTACAATGCCTTTAAACTTTGCATCCCTCCATCCATCCATCCGTCTATACTTATTTATATCTTTCTTTCCTTAATTCCTTCTTTCTTTCTTCATCAATCTGTCCATCCTGTTTTTAGGTCGCTAAGTTTGAGGAGGTTCCTGCCAGTAAACAGGAAGTCAAACAGGAGCCAGCCTCAGTGTCACCTCCTGTTCCTGCTCCTGGAGCAGGTGCAGACTCTGTACATGAAGGTAATGAACTTTACCACAGGTGCCCCATGTCAAAACATGTATATAAGCAGTGTTGGGGGTAACAGTGTTAGAAATAACGCCGGTACTGTGTAACGGAATACTTTTATGGGTAACGTAGTAACCCAACGCGTTAGTTTTGTAATTAAAGTACTCGGTTACTTAGTTACCTTTTCCAAATGAATGGCGTTACTTTGTTACATTTAAGACCTATATTTGTTGCCACAAAGGAAAAGGAAAATCCATCCGACGCATTTGCGCTGCTTCCTGATCAATGAACAAGCTCGTCTCTGTCAGTGGAGACATGTTACACAGAAATCGGTGACCGGGCCAGCGGCCTGTGGTGATTGCGTAATCATTCATACAGTATTCAACGGGTCATCACTTCTGGTGTGACACATGGCTGCCGGCTGGTCTCGCACCTGTGCGACATGTCGGAGACAGAGAGGTCCTTCACAATATAACTTAAACCCAGGATTACTCATTAAAGCGTAATGAACACTTGTTTCCAATGTGGTCCTGCAACTGGACTCTTGATTTGATATTTATCAAACTTCCTCGCAGAGGGGTTTTAATCGTCGGTAATGCAAACAAGTTACTTTTCTCAGATGGTAGTCCTGTATCCTGTAACGTAACGGAATACTTTTTAATGGCGGTAATCCTGTAACGTAACAAGTTACTTTTAAAAGTAACGTTGTATATGTAACACTGTATATACCGTAAGACTATATACTGTAAGAGTGCATTCAGTCATGCACTCTATGCATGACTGCATGGATGTGTCCTATCAGGGGATATGAGAACCTTTGCTGTAGGGATGTATTTCTTTTTGGAACCATCAAAGCTTTCCTTATCTTTATGCTATCAATGACCTTCCGACTGGTTTGATTCCCAACATACTGTCCTGGAAACAACGGCTACTACTAATTCCTGCTGGAGAACATCTTTAGTTGCTAAGTCACAGTTTCCCATACCTCCTCAGGTTCCTCAGCTCCTGGAGGAGGTGAAGTGGATCTCCCCTCCTCCTCTCCCCCTGCGTGTGAGAGGAGAACCAATGACCAGCAACTCCAGGACATCAGGGAGGTGGTGGAGGAAGCTGAGCTAGCCCAGACCATGATCCACAGTCTGGCCCAGAGCTCTGGTTCCTCTGTGCTGTCTGGAACCAAAAGAGTCCCAGGGAGCAGCAACACCACCTCCAGCTCCCTGCAGAGAACCGGGAGTGGCAGCCTCCATGACAGGTGAGTTTGTTTCAGTAGAATTCTGTCAAATTTAAGTCGAATTTCAGTAGAACTTGTGCAGAACTTAAGTAGTGTATCTGTCTTGAAGTTATTCATAACCTCCCACTTCCACTAAACTCACCAGGATAAAGTTCTTCTAAGCAGTGTTTGACTAAACAAAGGTCTACATAATGAATAGTGAATCCAATACTGAAATTTAAAAACAGCCAACAAAAGAATAGGTTTTCAAACCTTTAGCCAGACAAGCTTTACATTACCCTCTCCTGAACACTGTATCCAATGAGCTTCCATGATGGATGGAAGTGGTATTCTGCTCCACAAACCTCTGACAAACTGAGAGGTCAAGCTCATACATTGAGCTATACATATGCCGGTAAACGGCAGACAGTGACTGTCCTATATCAGCAAATATCCATCTTCTCTTTGTGCCATGTGCAGGTACACTGTGCATGAGGTTCATTTATGTGTGATGCTGGCCCACAAGGGTTCTCACCTCATCTTGATTGTCATTAATTTAAAGTAGTTTATCGTGGCTCGGATTGCCGGCCTAGCGGTCCGGGTACTTAGGCTCTAATGTAGCCTGACATTGCATGTTCTAGAGTTTTGTCTCTCCCCATTTCGCTCTCCCTGTTTCCTGTCCAAGTTTTTATTGTCATGATTCCAAGCTATTCCTTTTAATAAGAACTGTGTCTGAATGAAATGAAATGTCTTCTTCATGTCGTCAGCCGCGAGTCTCTGAGCACGGGCAGTAGTAGCGACAGTAAGACACGCCCCCTGGGGTCACCTCGCCTCGGCATCGCTAGTCTGACCAGAACTTCAGAGTACAGGTAGACTGCACACACACACACACACACACACACACACAAACAAACAAACAAACCACATTGACTTATATTCATCTTCACCTTACCCTAATCTTGACCATGTCCGATCTTACCTTAACCCTTACCCAAAATGTTTACACTATCAGTAACCTTAGCAGATACATGCCTAACCTTAACCCTTAATTACTCTAACCTTAACACTAACAGATACATGCCTAACCTTAACCCTTGCCCTAACCTTCACCCACAGATAAATGCCTATTCTTAAACCTTACCCTAACATTAACCATATCAACCTGTTAATGAGATAATGAGATTTACTCTTTATCCTTTTTGACATATATGTGCAAATATATGTTGATGAGTAGGCTAGGATACCTGATGAAGGTCGTGACATTGCACGTAGACCGAAACGTTGTAATAAAATATTTGTTGGCTGTAAGTGAAGACAGTGTGTTGGATCTCCATTTTTTCATGTTTCATGCACTGGTTGCCTGCTCCTACGCACCTGTCCCAGTAAGTGTGCAAAAGGCCCTTTTTTCACACAAAAAAATATATAAATGTTGCAACCCTAATATATCCAGTAGGCTAAGACATCACAAATTAGTGCATATAAACAACAATGGAAGACAGGCTGAGCTGAGGACAGCAGCTTAACAACAGATAGAACCTGAGTGTTGACATGTTGTGTATGTGTGTATGCAGACCTCCATCCTCTCCTTCTCAAAGGTGTAAGGTGTTCACTCAGAAAGGGGTGACGCAAGGAAACCCCCCCCTCTCAGCTCAGGACAGCCAGACTGGAGACCGTATGTATCGTATTATGAATACTTACTATCAGGGTAATACACTGTATATAAATATACGTGTGTGTGTGTGTGTGTGTGTGTGTGTGTGTGTGTGTGTGTGTGTGTGTGTGTGCGTGCGCGCACACACGTGTACAGTATATATAGTTTTGTTCATTAATTTTACCTATGGTGTATTAAGTCTTTTGTGATGTATTCAGTGGGGGTTTCAGTTTAACAGGGGTAGTTGTGGTTAATGAGGGGAATGTATTTCATAATTACTCTCCTGGGAACTACATCTCTCTTCTTCATGGTACATTGTGGTGTTGCAATTTTTGCCTTTGCTGCTCATTTTTCCACTAATATTTTTTCTTTAAGTAATAAAGAAAGATTTGCTGTCCATCAATTTTGCCTTCATGGTGTGGTCATTTTTACCAAATTACTAATTCATATAGTATCCAGACAATACTGAAAGCATTTGTAATTAGAATGAAAATGAATGAACAATATTGAATGTGAGTGTTGCCTCCTATATAATTACTATTGGTTTGAATATGACAGTGGGGTCACTTAAACTCTTCCGTTTAAGTGAGTTTTTTTTGTTCTATGATTACTCTTGGACATAAAGTGCAACACTATGTGTCTGTTGCATTTGTGATTAGGGCTGTCACTATTAGTACATAGGGCAACTCACTATAGTATTTGGCCGACTTTATTTAATATTATAGTTAACTTCTTAGTGTGGTTGCCCGAAATGGCAACACACTATAGTACTTGGGCGACTTTATTTAATATTATAAATAAACTTTATTTTATCCCGCTACTCCTCCCACAGTTTTGGCGGCACACACTCAAGCCATATGTCAAATCGACCGGCTGCATCGGGAATCGTGTCTTCCATTTTGCTAAGCGATATGTTATATAGTTTAATTTATGTTTTTTTCCATTGACTTGAATGGGAAAATGCTAAAACTCACAACAAGTATTTTTCTCTCGGAAACCGTAAGGGCTGCGGTTACAACACTTAAAGGGGAAGTTCAAGTGCAATTTAGAATTTTCTTCAAAACACACTTTTTGCTCCTCCTACGGATTGTGTCCAAATCTCACAAAAATTGGTACACATGATCTCTTGGCCTATGTGATAACCATGTTTAAGCGGAATTTTTATATTCCCTACCGTTCGTCCATAATAGGCTTAGTTAATAAGTTAGTGGGAGGGGCCTATTTAACAAAAAATGCCCAAAATCATGAATGAAACGTCCAATCAACCCCAAATTTGAATCACATGTCGAGGGTTGTGTACTCAACGAATTGCTAAAAGCATTTCCACTTTTACCCATAGGAGACGCCACTAAATGCGCAAATTGTAACCATGACCATGTAATTAGCTTGCAAAATTTGTGGGAGGAGACTATTTCTTAAAAACCCTAAATTGCACCTTTCTAGTTGCAATTATCGTCATAATCATCATAATCGTTTCCATTCATCTATATACATCAATCTGTTGAAGAATGTTCATACATTTTCAAACATTTTCCAAAGTAGTGGAATTGTGAGCTTGTAGATTGGCTATTTCCACTATTTTAATATGTTTTTAGCATTATTATTTTGTCGATACATTATTTATTTCAATTATTGGTACCCGTTATTGTCAGTATTTGTTTTGTATATTGAAACTATTTATCATATGAGAAATTCTTGCCTACAAAGCCTAAAAGGCAAAAATAATTTTGGCTTTAGCTTTTTTTACAGTTAAATCGCAATTATTTGTATGACAATTCATCGTCAAGTACAATCACATGATGGTGACCCTATTTATGATCCTGCAGACAGCTTGGCAGCTGACAGCGGTCGGTCGTCCACAGAGTCCCTATTGTCCAGGACGTCTCCTGTAGGAATGAGTCCACAGCTTCCAGAGCCGGCCCCGTCCCTGTCAGCCAGCCTGGGCTCAGCAGAGACGCTATGCGATGATGAAGTCCCACAAATCCCCCTGGACACTCACAAGGATGGTGAGATGCATTGCACTCTAAAATCCCCAATTAATTTAACTGAGAGTATACAAAATCTAAATGTAACCAAATGAACATTTGTACACTCTCTTAGAGTTAAGAATGTAGGGTTTTGTCCAAAACACATTCCCATTAGATCAACAGTCCAACAATTGTATTTTTTTCTGTCTCACCGTAATAACTACTGGACATTATAGCTAGCTAGCTGACCAACAAGGCTTTTTCATTTGGTATCCAGGAAACTAAGTTCACTAGAAAAGTACACTCCTCTAAGCACAGATCCCTGCCAGGCCAGGTTGCCTACCCAGGGCTTGCACCTGTTATAGCACGATTTGAAAACCTTTGGGGTGGCAGATCTTCCTTGGCCTACTCAGAGTTTGTGTGCAAAGTTTCATACCAATCGGACACTGCATTCATAATTTGTGGTATTTTGTGTAAAATGGGCCCCTCCTGCAAACTTTGAAGTTCAGCCAAACAAAGTAGTAGTAGCAACAATTAGCACCATTCAGGTGAATGAAGATGTTTTTTTTTAGGCAGGTGCGCAGTCAAAGCACCCAGAGCTAACAGAGTACATCCCATAGCCTGGGATACCGTAACCGTGACAACAGATGCATGCGCACGTTGTCCCCGTGGCCGCGCATGCATGCGCACGTGGCCACGCATGTGGAAAAAAAACAGAGACAGATATTTCCTTAATTATGGGAGAATATACTGTAGGTGAAAGTCGTTACTATTGTAAGTTTGAAACCGTCTCTAGGTCTAGGACGATGAAAACATGTGTATGTTGTGTAAACACATTTTGTTTCTTCTCCTCTCTCCTCTACTTGCATCTCCAGGCCCAGCAGAGCCTGCAGCCCCAGTAGGGCCTCTCTCTTTGGGAGAGGATGAGCTGGTGTTCAGTCTGGAGGACCAGGATCCCTTTGCTCGTCCAGTCAGCATCATGAGCTTCAACAGTGATGGTTGCTCTGTCGCTGCCCTGACCTCAGGGTCGCGACCTGTCAGCATCATCAGCAGTATCGGAGAAGATGGAACTGTGGAACATTATGGGATGTCTGCTGTTACGGCAACATCCTCCACCGTTACAGAAGTAGTTGCCAGGGCAGAGGTCAGTATGAAGTTACGATAATGCAAACAACACTGTCTGCCCAAAAGCAAAAATGTTGATACAATAATTTACTTTATAGTGTAAAAATATATCAAACCACAACCCTGGTGTTTACTGTGTGGGTACCATCTCGTGCTGCAGGTGGCGATGGCCAGGCTGCGCGTGGACGGGGAGGCGCTGGCCACAGTGATGCCTAGCTGTGGTTCGTCCATCTCGTCCTGGCTCAGTGATCTGAGCGTAGGCAGTGAAGCAGACCAGTCCCTCCACAGCTTCAGCCAGTCAAACCAGAGCCAACATGGAGAGGCCCTGGCTGATCCTGACCTCAATCACAGCGTCTCCTCTGCGGGAGAGGTCCCCGATGGTTGTGGCAGCTCAGGAACCCAGAGAAGAGGGAGTCTGGAGGGAGAAGTGTTTCTCTCTGACAGTGGGAGTGAGAAGGGGACCCCGACCAAAGACAGGCTGAAGAAACTGCCACCATCCATGGTTAAAACCAACATCCAAGTGCTGGGGCCGTCTGGTCACTTTTCACCTTTCAAGACCACCATCAGCGTTCACACATGTGTGGCTGTGAAGCCGCTGAACATCTCCTCACCAACAAAGACCAACAAAGACCAAACCCCATATTTAGCTTCGCTCTCCAGTGAGATGAGCTTTGAGGACCCCTGGCTGAAGCGTGGTGTGGAGGAGGGGAGGTCCAAGGAGCTGCTGTGTGAGGAGAAACGGGTCCAAGGCCCAGCAGAGAAGGCTGGAGCTGGAGATCCACGGAAATCCTGCAAGGATGGTGAGAGACATTCTGTAGTGTCACAATGTATCATTATTTTAGGTTGAATCAGTTTATGTCTCATAAATAAATTGATAATAACATAGCATGTGCACGTCTGTAATAGTTCACCAAATATTAGTCATCTTTAAATGACCAATACAAGACATACACAGCAACATAACTTTTTTCTTTTACCCTTTCCAGTACAAGGTGGGGACCGCGGGAGCTCCAGTTCAGGTGGTGAAATGGTCTCCTCTCCAGATTGTTGTAAGAGATTGGTAGATGGCTGTGAGATGATAGCTGTGGTTGCCCATGGAGATGGTCTGAGTGGCGTGTACAGCCCTGACCTCCACCGTACAGCCAGCCTCCCTCGCTGGCATCGACTCAATCGCCATGATGGTTTAGATAAAGCAGAGTACCGCAGTCTGGGACTCGCCGCCTCGACTCCCTGCTCCCCCTGCGCCACACTGGACCGACGAGGATCCACTGGAAAACAGGGCATCTTCTCCCACAAGAGAGGAGGAATCCCTCCACTTCCTCCTGTACGGAAGTCCAGTCTAGACCAAAGGAACCGGGCCACTGGTCACCCACTCAGCCCGCTCCACCAGCCCAACCACGGGCTCTCATTCACTGGCGGCCTTGCTGAGGACGCAACAGGGCTGTCTGGAGGTGTTGCCAGGCAACGAGGCTCCAGCGCAGACAGCAGTCGGCTCTTCAGTGCCAAGCTGGAGCAGCTAGCGAACAGAACCAACTCGCTGGGACGAGCCCACAGCTCCCACATCTCTCAACACTATGACTGCTTCTCCTTGGAACGGGGAGGGAGTCTGAGAGGAGGAGGAGCAGCTAGGGGCGACAGCACCATGCCTCGTACAGGACGCAGCCTCACTAGAGGCGGGTCTCTGTCCTCCCACACTGGCAACGGCAGCAGTACCAGTATGATCTCCAGTGCTGGTCCTGGCAGCGCTCCACAGTCGCCAATTAAAACCAGCAGCCAATCAAAGATCTCGGCAGTGAGCAAGCTGCTGATGGCCAGCAGTCCTAAAGGGAGGAGTCTGTCTGCCTCCAGCACCAAGACTCTGAGCTTCTCCACCAAGTCTCTCCCTCAGGCCGTTAACCGCAGCTCCAGCCTTCCTCCCAATGGAAAGGTAATGTCTCCTTTTATTGATTTCACGGCCTCTGCTCACCAGACATGAGTGTTGACCACACGTGAAATTGTTTCTTCCCCTAACATCAGTTTTAAAGGAAGCTCATGGGCATGGCACATTTGATAGTTTCAAAGTTGTTCAATTTAAGAAAGACCAAATTCATTATTTGACCCACAAAATAGAATCTATATACAAGCTGTTTCATTAGCTTGCCCGGTGTTGCTGGCGTTATTGTGCTGACAATGCATCACAAAACAATGCATTGTCAGCGTGTTCAGGTTTCAGTACATATCATCGGCCGGGTTGTTGTGTGAGGGAAATAGGCCCCGTCTCACTCTCCATCTCTCTCTCCCTCACTGATCAAGCTCTGGTCTGTTAGGCAACGGTTTCAGAACAGAAACCGTTGCCTAAAAACTCTTCCTAATAACATTGATTTGAACTGTCGAGGATCTCTAGGCATGTGATGTAAGACACAACAGAAATCATTAGCAATTAAAATCTAGCAATTAAAAACAATATAACATATTTACAACGTTACAAGTTAGATGCTTAATCATTCAGCCATTTAAACAAGTACTTTACATTACATTACATTACAGTCATTTAGCACACGCTTTTATCCAAAGCGACTTACAATAAGTGCATTCAACATAGGTAGGGAACGAAACTACTAATCACCAGAAGTATTAAGTGCATTCTCTTCTATAACAACAAACCAAGAGTATACCTAGCACTAAAGTAAAAAAAGTGCAATACTGTATATCAGCTACCTACTTTCATAAACAGATGAGACAAAATAGGAAAATCAAATGAGCAAGAGCTAAAACAAATAAGTGTATCGAATAAACAAGATCCAATAGAACAATAAAACAAGAGCTCGTACAACTAGTAGTAGGCAAGGCAAAGAGGAAGGGTAGTGTTTCCTAAAGAGGTGGGTTTTCAGCCTGCGGCGAAAGATTGGCAGTGACTCTGCTGTCCTGACATCAGTGGGGAGTTCATTCCACCACTGTGGGGTCAGAACAGAAAAAAGCTGTGATCGTGTAGATCGGCCAGAAGGACCACTGAGCAACGAGGCAACCAGTCGCCCCGCGGCGGCAGACCGAAGTGGTCGGGCAGGGGTGTAAGCATCGACCAATAGCCCGGTGGTAAGAAGGAGCTGTTCCTTTCACTGCCCTATAGGCTAGCACCAGGGTTTTAAACTGGATGCGAGCCGCTACGGGGAGCCAGTGTAGAGAACAGAGAAGGATAGTTGTGTGGGCTTTACTGGCTCTGTTAAAACATATGAGCACATACATGTGAGACGATTTTTCGGAAAGCTGCGCTGGAGTCTCCCAACTTGGGTAGTCTACAGTAGGCTACATCTTTCTGGAGTTATGTGCAACCTTGGTTAAGGATATAAACTCGACGCTCGAATGCCATAGCTGTGCCCATCGCAAGTGATCTTCATTGTGGGTTTTGGCCATGGGACCGCATCGGGAGATCAGAGATCTAACCAGCCCACCACCACACGCCAGCCTTCATCCATTTGCATTCATCAATCATTCCATAAACGTTTAAATTATGATGACAGCCCCAGGCTATTTCTCATAAACGTGGTGTCACGGCCATGGAGGACGCAGGACTCCTTTATTTAGAAAAACAGCAGTGTGCGTACTCCAGCATGCGCACTGCCCAGGGGTTAAATTAAAACCAAAACGTATTCCGTGATTGGTGTCATTCAACAACGTACGCCCATGGGACACAGACACTGCACAGGCTATTTATTATTTAATTCATGATTTGTTTAGGATATATGGGTCTACTGATGGCTAGAATAAAAAATATATGCATATATTTTTCTTGGTTTTCTTCCCCAGACTGCATTCTTCTGACTATATCATGACACTTTGTAGTTGACTTGCGCTGTTACGAGTCGTATTTTTGTTTTATTTGTGTTATATTATCTTATTGGATGTGTCTGCGTCAGGTATTGGCCTGTGCCATGTGTATGCAAATAGCGTGTGCCATTCCACGCATATGATAGGCATGTGTGCTGTGTAGCTGTGTGTGAATCCATGTACTGTAGATGATTGGTGGGGTAACTTCACATGTCAGAGAAGTTCCTCTGCATGGCTGTATTCACCCATTTTGGATGCTGTCAATGCACTGAATGTGAAGTACTGTAGGTGAGAATCTAAGTAGGTGAGATACTGACCTACCCACGTTTAATCAGGTCTTCAAGTTAAAAAACTCAAGGGACCCGGCTATGCCACATTTATCAACAGACGCTGTGATTGACAGAGTACACCCGCTTGATAAATCACACACATTTAAGCTGGTTTCTATGTTCCATTGATAAATGAGGGCCTGTGTGTCTATATTGTATATTGGGGGTGCATTTCTCCTTTCCGACATGTCGCCTTTCCGACGTTGACTAACCCTATACCTAACCCTAACCCTAACCTTAACCGCACGCGGAAGCCACTAGTCGGAGTGGTGAGATGTCGGAATGGAAGGAGCACCCCGTATATTGGTACCTGTTGCCCGGCATTGCACGAGTGAAATAGGCACAAAGTACTTGGATGCCAGTCTATGACATCTGTGCTATGACATTAGTACTATAACATCAGTACTGTGCGTTTCTGTCTATCTGTACCTAGTGATATATCTCTTCCTTTGCAGACTCAGGGTTCAGTCCAGGGTCCGGTCCAGCAGGGAGCCTCTTCTGGCTCCTGGTCGACCCAGTCTTTGAGTCGCAGCCGAGGGGGAACCCTAGCTGCCAAGTTGCCTCTGCGGGCCGTGAATGGTCGGATCTCTGAGCTCCTCCAGGCCAGTGCGGGCCCTCGCTCCAGAGGCCATGCGGCAGGAGGAGGCTCTGATCCTGTGGAGGAGAGAGGAGCTGAAGGGGCAAGGTAATCATTTTCAATTGGCTTGATGTCTTAGAACTAAATCCATGGAATAATGTTGTAGTATTAAGTATGTATACTAGTATTAAGTGTTAGGAAAAAACTCAAACTAGATGTTTTGTTTTTAACCACGATCGAATTTGTTTGTAAATTGCAAATAGTGCACAGTGCACAGTACAATTATATACATCAATAGAGTGATGATATGGAACAAACATGAGAGCTATTTAGTACTGTATTCAAGAGTAAATACTATGTATGTATAGTATAAAATACTTAAATAATTAATATACATAGATAGTGGGACACACACACACACACACACACACACACACACACACACACACACACACACACACACACACACACACACACACACACAGATCTCGCACATTTATGGAAGGATATAATACATACATAATACATAGAATAATTTACAGTAGGCTACATAATATACATACATAATATACATAGATGGCATAATTTACATAATACATAGATAGCATAATTTACATATTATACATAGACGGTGTAATTGCGAACGCGGAAGGAGGCGCGCCTCCGCCCAAGTGGAGCTTACTATGAAAGTCTGCTCGGCTTGTGTGTGTGTGTGTGTCTGTCTGTCTGTGTGCAGTGCACTGCCTGGGTGCGGCCGACAGAGTGCGCCAGAGTGCAGCTACAGTCAAAACACAAACACACACACACACACACACACACACAAAGTCCGTAAATACACAATATTTTCGAGCTGCGTTCGCTTCCAGCGTTCGCGCGTCTTACTTGTATAAATATACTATACATACAGCAGTATTCTTTTATGGTATCATGTTTTTTGCATTTTTCTACACATACATACAGTAGTAATGATTGCTCCTTGTTCAGTGCTCCTAGTGGAGGAGGAGGTGTTGTTGGAGGTGCAGTTGGAGAGGAGAAGCCTTCAGAGGTCCCCAGCCTGCCGTCTCCCTACAGTAAGATCACAGCACCCAGAAGACCTCAGCGCTGCAGCAGTGGACATGCTAGTGACAACAGGTACGGTAAAATATTAAATAAAAATAGGTACATTGCAAACAAACATAATCAATCACTTCTTTCAGCCCCACAAATGCATTCATGAATAAAATAAATTCCTTTCAATGTCGCCCTGTATCGCAGGGTTATAAAAAAAAAGAAAAGAAAAGAACTAACGAAGACTGTTCTTATTAAGCGTGATGTTTCTGTACTGAAGTATTCCATTTGATTTCCAACAGCAGTGTACTGAGCGGAGAGTTGCCCCCGGCCATGGGGAAGACGGCGTTGTTCTACCACAGCGGCGGAAGCAGTGGATACGAGAGCATGCTGAGAGACAGCAGCGAGAACACAGGAAGTACCTCCTCCGCCCAGGAC
>NC_139962.1:41996680-42029180 GCF_963454915.1 Gymnoscopelus microlampas
ACCAATAACGAGACCAGTATGTACATACTGGTGCTAGCGTCACCATGGTGACAACATGAACCACACTAAAAAGTAAGAAAGAAAAAGTGAAAAAGAGAATAAACTGATTCAACCTAAATGAGACACGTTTACCTGTTGTAAAGGACCAAAGGAAAGCATTTGGAAAGCAATTAAACGCACCAGTTCTTTCCAGGTTTTCGAAGATTATGAGTGTTATTTATAATAACAACCAAAAGATTGACAGTGTTTGTGTCAATGTTGACCAGAAACGTCAGACTGCTGCCTCTTGATCCAACCTGAACACCTGAACATCCACTAATGAAAGGGTTGGTCTGGTCACACATGGTTAAACGTCAGACCTTCTGTGTTTGTAAATAAATCAATTAAGTGACTCGCTGGGTGATTGACTGTCTATCTGTCTAACTGACCGACCGACCGACCAACCGACCGACTGACCAACCGACCGACCAACTGACTGTCTGTCTGTCTGTCTGTCCGAGACTGACTGATTGTTTTTTCCAGAATCTTTGTATTGTTAATCTCTTGTCTAAAAACAGACTGATTGATGTCATTGTGTGTTTTCTGATATGATATTCATTTTTATTTGAGGGCAATGGGACCATGTAGAGGCTGTTTTTTTTAGCAGGACAATGGAACCACCAAACTATTATATGATGTTAAGTTATTGGATAATATTGCATCATTATAATACTTGCACTATTGGACAATATAATAGTGCTGTTAATACAAAATGGCTTAATCATTGAATATACAGACAGTTTGTTAAGGAGGCAGCTGGTCAGAGTTGACCAACTGTACAACTACATACTGTACACTAAATAAATATTAACGACAAGATGAAGGTAAGAGGCACATCTAGAGAGAGATGGATTAATGGATGTCTGCCTGGTTCCATTGTTTGTTTTGGACAAGATTTGTTAATATTAATATATGGTGCTTGATCTAAATGTTTGTACAAATATACATATATGATAGAGCTGTGTGGCCCTTCAAATGCTTCTTCTCCTATCACCATCATCTAAACAGTGATTTATACTTAGTAATGCTCCAATGTAGCACACCGAAAATTGCCGACCTGCGATGTGTTTGTTGATCTACTACTTTCGGTGGGTGATACAGCGCACAACCAAGTATGAATCATACATAATACATCATTAACATCTTCATCGGCACCTTTCTTGGAATGCCCTTTGACCATAAAGCAGAGACTATTCTGTGGGATCCTGTCTGGGGAAATAAAGAAAGGAGAAGACAGTGACATCACAGGAAAAATAGTTTTTATCATTATTATCCGATAGTGATTCTCTAAATTCAAACACATGTGAGTCTGAATGATTCTCTGTGTTAGATTCTAATTATAACCATAATTATGCCAGAAAGGATTCAAGGGATGTTTTGGAGAAACCCGTCCTATTCTTCTGCAATAACCTGCACCTGTCATGTCACTGACCCTTTCCTCTCTTCTACTAGTCATGAATGAAGGATGTTTATTATTTAGGCTCAGAAGGGCTGGCCGGACAGAGTTGCTTATTAATATTCTTTTAATATTTATTCACCTTATGTTTGGAAAAGATACTATGCATTTGAAAAATAGCAGAATGAGGAAAAAGAAAGAAAATAATTGTACATACCACACACACCCTAAATTGATATACACGTTTTGTGCCAGGGACCCCCAGAAGTAAAGATTTGAGTTAAAGGAGCTACACCATGAATTTAAAAAATAATAATAATATTTGATATCATATTGTTTATGTCCCTCAAACGTTTTTCAAAAGGTTTGAGCCTAAATCAAGCCTCAGATATACTCATTCCAACTAACTTCTCTCTGGCTTATAAAGCACTTTCACCTGCAATACCACATTGTCCTGTTTGGCACGGGGCGCTATTGAGCCAGTTTGTATGCATGTCAAGTCCTGGTTCTGTGTGGAAAAAGTAAAAAAAAAAAATAAGAAAAAATGAAAAAAAAAAAAAAAAAAGAAAAAAAAAATATATTTTTTTTTTTTGATTTTTTTTTTTTGGTTAGAACTGAAAAACGGGAGGAATTGTTCCCAGACGTGACGTAGGGTGGGGGAACAAATCTGACGGACTGTTTTCAGACCAATTTACATGAAAACCACAGATAGCCTATGAAAGCCTGCATGCTCGAAGTCGGGTATTTGTTGGAACAGAAGAGAGGTGGGGGAGACCAAAAACACACAAAAATGAAGAAAAAGTTAAAATTCATGGTGTAGACCCTTTAAAAATGTTCGTTTAAAATATATATATTCAAAGATATGCACACATTTTCAAAAAAAGAATCAAAAATAGCAGATCTACAAGTTCATAGCGTGGCACTCGGTGACGCGCTATGAGCTTGTATATCTGCTATTTTGGTATAGCCAAAGCTAAGTAGTTAAAATGATTATGACGCTATGTTAACACATTTAGCTGGGGACCCCCTGGTACCCCCCCAAGGACCACTGGTTGAGAACTACTGCTCTGTACATTCATGTTTATTTTCTAAATGTTCAGTTGCTGCCATTGCTTTTAGTTCAAGTTTTGATAAAACCTGGCTTCCTAAAACATTCACAGTGAAATACTAAGATTATCTTGACAAATAGCTACAGCAAGAAGGATGGTCAATCAAGTATAAAATAGAATTCAAAATATAAAAGGACAACAAAATAAAACAAAATGAGTGTTGATAGTATTATGTGAGCTGCGAACGTATTCTGCAGTGACCAAGCTTAATCACATCAGCTGTGGATGTTTTGGTGAACACTGACCTGTGGGGTCTGAGAATGACTTGTAAGATGTTGTTAGATTTAAAGATACTTTGTGTAGGGTTGTGTTTTATAATTAAAGCAATAATTCAGAGGTTTAAGGTGGAATGTTCAGTGAGATACTGGGGGATTGTTTTCAGAAAATTTAGAAATGGAGTTTCTAAACCAGCAGTAAAACGACATGATTGTTTATGAGATGCAAATCTGTTTTGCAGTAGCCTGTAAGCGTTATAAACCCTACACACAGCACCTTTAAATCCCTTTAGAGTTTTGTGTGTTAATGTTTGTACAGGAATGTGTTTCCCAAAAGCATGTTGACACTAAAATCATCTTCCATTGTGCATCATTGCTTTACCCAGTTAAGACGGGGCAGCAGACAGATTTTTGATCCATTGTGGTCCAGATCTGGTCTAAACAGGAAGGAGTCTGTTTCTGAGTAGTCTCGCATAGCTAGAACCCTCACAGCTCCCCCAACTCAGCCTGAGGAGTAGGCAGAGTTGTGAAGGGTCTGGCTATGCAAGACTAGTTTCTGAGTGCTACATAATCTCTGTTTAGAATAGATGTCAAATCAGTTGTGTACCAATGAAAAAAATAAAGAATGAGAAAAAAAGAAATTAGAATTACACAGACAACCTCAATGCTGATCGGAGGGTTACAAGACAAGACATTACCTCATCCAATCAGAAGCAACCACGGTCACAACATATCCTCAGTGTGAATGCTAGTAGAACACGCCTAATTCCCCTGTTGAGATCTGTCTGTGACTGTGTTGTGTGTGAGTCTGACTCGCTGGGTTCTGTCTCCTGGGTGTTAAGATGTTTTTGGGGAAGAAGAACCTTGATTGATGATTGAAAAGCAGAAAGTAGGGATGTAAATAAAGGAATGTGTTGGAGGACTTATGCATTCTGACTCTTCATTGTTTGACAGGATGCCAACCACAGTGTGTTCTACTACTGGCCACTGAAGGGAACAGGAGTTTACTGGGGGCACCTTAACCACTTTAAAAATAGCATGTCGTTATAGGCGAAAATCTGGAAAAAATAAAGTTGAGAAGATTTTTTTTAAATAGCTGACTTATATGCTGTGAGCTTGTAAATCAGTAATTTTCTAAATATCTTTTAATTTCTTTGTGGTAAGTGGTTAAGTGATTAAAGTGATACTTTGTAACTTTTCAATTAAACAAGTTATTTTTGATGTAATCTTTCACTTTCACTGGCATATTTTACCATTCCATATAAATGTGTTTTTCAGCTTCTATAAACACAATTTGTATTGACAAATAAAACATAAAGTAGGCACTGAAAAGGTTATTCTAAAGTTATTAAATGCCATTTTCTTTCCAAAATATCTTCGGGCGCTTTGAGCGGTACTTCCATATAGACAGATGCTGTAATGACAACGTAGCCAAAAAGACACAGTACAGTATGACTTTAATGTTAGTGAGTGAGTGGTGTGCAGACGTCAAATAGAATCTCCCACTTTACCTGGGATTTACACCAGTGATTGTCATTCAGATTATAAACAAAATGTCACCACATAGCTCAACATCAGGGCTCTCTGAAGCTAAGACACAGTATAAACAAAAGGAAAGATGCTAGTAGACACACACACACACACACACACACACACACACACACACACACACACACACACACACACACACACACACACACACACACACACACACACACACACACACACACACACACACACACACACACACACACACACACACACTGTGGCTGAAATTCAGTAACGTTCAGCTCGTCATTTCTGTATTGAATGCTTAAAGGTAGGGTAAGTGATATTTTTTGGTTAAAACAAAAAGTATTTTGTTAAAAGGTTAAAGCACTATATTCTGATAGTGATCATTGCTATAGAGTGTTTGTTCAGTAACAGGAGTCTCCCCGTCTCTCCAGCTCTTTAATAAACAGAAAATACATTTTTCGGTAGGTGTCAAAATCTCAGCCAATCAGGAGGAAGTACCCATTTTTAAGCTTCGTTTTTATAGTGTTCCAGTTCCAATTTTGCCTGCTCATTTCTTAGTGTCATCACTTCCAATTTCACTTGTTTAATCAATTTGAAAATACATTTTTTGAAATTAAACTGAAACTGAAACGAAAATGCATTTTCTGTTTTATAAAGAGCTGGAGAGACAAGGAGACTCCTTTTACTGAACAAACACTCTATAGCAATGAGTACTATCAGAATATAGAGCTATTTAACACTTATTTTAACCAAAGAAAATCAGTTACCCTACCTTTAATTCACTCCTATTTATTGACAAGTGGTCTTAATATTGAGATTGGAATCCAGCTACTGTGGTGCACAAGCAACCACAATGCACTGGAACCTCTTTCACAACCTCTGGCAAGAGGAACCAACCTCACCATCTCCTCAGTGTGTGTGTGTGTGTGTGTGTGTGTGTGTGTGTGTGTGTGTGTGTGTGTGTGTGTGTGTGTGTGTGTGTGTGTGTGTGTGTGTGTGTGTGTGTGTGTGTGTGTGTGTGTGTGTGTGTGTGTGTGTGTGTGTGCACATGCGTGCTTGCGTGCATGCGTATGTTTGTAGTAACATATTGGCCCTACGAAGCTTTGATCACCCACACACAGCAGGACATGGACATGAGGAAAGGAAGTGAGGAGAGGAAAACAAGAGAACAAACAGAAGGAGACAGAGAAAGGGAGAAAAGAAAGAAGAGAGGTGAAGTAAAGTCAGGGGGAGTTAGAGGGTGTTGCCAAAGAAGAGAGGATAGGAAGGAAGGGCAGGAGGAAGGAGGTAGAAGACAGGCAGACAGAAAGGGCAGAGGAGGGAACAGATGGAAAAGGTTGACACCAGAAGAAAGTAATAAACACAAACGTATAGGATGACATTTGATTTAGATTTTTTTTTATACAGTATAGTTTTGACAACATACTAGACTATGCCTTTTTGGACTGTTTTCCACATACAAAAAACGGTCAGAGAATAAATACGCACGCACACACGCACACGCACACGCACACACACACACACACACACACACACACACACACACACACAGTATTATGTGAGATGTGAACATATTCTGCAGTGACGAAGTTTAATCACATTAGCTGTGAATGTTTTGGTGAACCCTGACCTCTGGGTCTGAGAATGACTTGTTTAGATTTAAAGATACTAGGCTTGTGTTTTATAATTAAAGCAATAATTCAGAAGGACATTGGAGGTTTAAGATGGAATGTTTAGTGAGATATTGTTTTTGTTTTGTTTTTCCACTACATGATTGATTATGAAATGCAAATCATAGCCTGTTTTGCAGTAGCCTGTAAGCATAACCCCTACACGTAGCACCCTTTACCCCTTAACAGTTTTGTGTGATGATGTTTGTACAGGAGTGTCTCCCTAAAAAGCATGTTGACACTAAAACCCTATTTTCCCACTCCTTTCCAACTGCCCCCCACTTTGAAAACCACTAACTAGCGTGATCCCTCCCATCCAGTACTCCTTCACTGACTGATGTGAACTGACAGCTATCAGCACTGAAGAGGCAGCCTACCGCGTGCAGTATGTTGTCATCTGTCAACTCTCACCACAAGAGCTCGTTTAGACAGGCTAATCCACAAAACCCACGTCCTGTCAGATGATCGACTTCCACTCCGAAGATAAAAAACAAAACACTCACCAGATCAGCCTGATTTCAGCTTGAGGCGCTGTGGAATATCCCTTTAAAAAAACTAAACAAATGATATGTTTTTTGATTAATAACAAGTGTTCTAGAAGAAAATGTCATGTTGATCCCGCAAGGATGTGATTTATTGTTCACAAAGTGGGAGAAAATTAGTTATGCCACTTGTACCCAAAGGCATATTAGGCCTACTTGTTTTTCTACTAGCTCAAATTCCACAGCAGCCACTATAAGCCTGTGTGCAAATGATTGCTTGCATGTCCATTCACAATGCCTGGACGGTGTGAGAGACAAATGTGTTAATAGTTATTTTTCATGAGCTTTATTGAAGCTGTAAATGGATGATCATCTTCATTTACATTTTATTTCTTAGATTTTCTGAAAAGTTACGCTTTTGGACATACAAGGTTTCCACCCGACAGTGACGATATGTTCTGTCTGTTCTGAAATAAGCCCTTTTGGACACACAGGTGAGGCAGAAGCAGTAGGGTGCCCATACAGGCTGTCTGAAGGGCAGGGGCAAAAACAAATGACATGCACCAGACACATGCGGTGCGGGGCACGACCAGCCAGCAGAAAGTCATGATGCAATAATGGTGAAACAGTTCCAAACCCTGGTTAAAGGGGAATTTCACTTTAAAACACTTCTGGGAGCATTCTCATGTCTACTCTGAATTTAGTGTGAAATGAGACAAACAACAAATAGTTTTTAAGTTTAATTCAACATTTAGATATTTTATATGTTTTTTGTTTTCATGGCGCAGCAGCTGGCCAATAGGCACTGGAAGCGACAAAGATCGGCACTAGTCAGTTGAAAACAAATAGTGATTGGTCAAAATGGTAGTATCCATTATTTCTTTATTTTAATCAAGAATCAAGACGATTGGTTTGTTTTACTTCCTGATTCCTGTCCCGCCCCAAGACCGGGCCACTTTGTAAACAGAAGCAACGTGACAGAGGTGGAGCAGCTGTGACTGTGGCGGTGTGAATTGAAGCAGAGATGAATTGACGAGTAACATCATGTTATCTTTATAAAATATGGACCAAAACCTCATTCTTAGTAAGAAAAAGAGGATAGGTAGAGCTGAAAGCGCAAGAAAAAGGCAGGTGGTGCATGAGGAGGACGTTTTAAACGGACTTATATATTCAGAGTTCCCAGTCTAATAACATGATGCTGCTGCTGTCCCAAGTAAGTTACACAAACACTGGTTCTTGTCAACATGGGGTCTGGGGGATCGTTAGGTCATCATTTAGCATAGCCCCGTTTGGAACCTCACTCTCCACAACAGCTCCGAGATGAGGTGCCGCTGTACCGGGTTCCGGCAGAGGTGGAGTCCGTCCAAATCCAGTGAAGATCACTTTTTTCACAACATCGTATCCAAAAAATAAAGGTAGTAGGAGACACCTACAGATGTTTGAGATTTCGCTGGAAAGTAACATTTTTACGGCGGGGTTGAAAAAAACATTTGAATTGTGTATTTAGTCAGCCTGTGCCATGTTTTCCCATTGTAGCCGAATCGGGAGCAGTACTGGCACCTGCCGTCGGGGGTTCTTCCGAGTTGAACGGGAAAACATGGCACAGGCTAACTAAATAAGCGATTTAAGCGTTTTTTTCAACCCCCTCGTAAAAATGTTACTTTCCGACGAAATCTCAAACATCTGTTGGTGTCTCGGAATACCTTTACTTTTTGGATACGATGTTGCGAAATAATCTTCACTGCATTTGGACGGACTCTACCTCTGCCGGACCCGGCACAGCGGGACCTCATCTCGGAGCTATCGTGGAGAGTGAGGTTCCAAACGGGGCTACATTTAGCAATGATAAAGCACAGGTCCGTGGTCAGTGCATATGCACTGCAGCTGGGGTCCTTAAAACGTTTAGAATCACAGACCTAGAAGTCACAACCAGCAGCAAACTTTTAGCTTATATTCTGCATGTAAAACAGTAAAAATGACGATTTGGCAACAGCATAATTGTTGTTACTGTCAAAGCTTTATTCTATTAAGTGCCAGTGTGTTGTGTTTTGTTTTGGTTATGTCTACCAGCACAAACAACCTAGGTGAGTTGACTTTGTGAACGTTTAATGTTACAAAAATAAGATCACATAAGTTGAAGTTGCTAATGACATACTGTAAATCTTTCTATCCTTGCTGACTAAACAATACAATAATGTTTATTTTGCATAATACCATAGTATAACATTATTTTAGGTCCTGTTGTGACTGTTGTATTGAGGAGCACATTTTGGTGAAAATATTTAATGTTGTATTGTGGAGCACATTTTGGTGAAAATATTTAATGTTGTATTGTGGAGCACATTTTGGTGAAAATATGTTATGGTACAGTATGTAGGGAAGAGAAAAGCACAGGGCTGGATGAATATCTGTATGTAAGACTCATTGAAAACCCATGTCCCTGCATCCAGTGACTGAGGTGACTATGTCCTTTAATGATGGTTTTACACTCATCATTACCATGCTGTCGAATATCAACAGCAATATTTAACAAAGATTTCCATGCGTGCTATATATTGATATATCCTGAATATCAGTATATTTATTTTTAGCGGCGCTAGCCGCTCTATACCTTTAGGTATAGAGCGGATATTAGCCCTCTATACCTGGCTTTTGCGTCAACGTTCTGATTGGTCAGGCTCGCCAAGGTTCTGATTGGTCAGGTCCGTCAACGTTCTGATTGGTCAGGTCCGTCAACGTTCTGATTGGTCAGGTCCGTCAACGTTCTGATTGGTCACTATTCATGACATCACTATGTTACTATTCATGACATCACTATGATGTCATGAATATGACATCATAGTTTTTAGCGGCGCTAGCCGCTCTATACCTTTAGGTATAGAGCGGATCCTGCTCTATACCTGACTTTGTCCGTGTTCACCGTCAACGTTCTGATTGGTCAGACCCGTCAACGCTCTGATTGGTCAGACCCGTCAACACTCTGATTGGTCAGACCCGTCAACGCTCTGATTGGTCAGACCCGTCAACGCTCTGATTTGTCTAACCCGTCAACGCTCTGATTGGTCAGACCCGTCGACGCTCTGATTGGTCAGACCCGTCGACGCTCTGATTGGTCAGACCTGTCAACAAAGTGATTGGTCAAGCTTCACGTGACACATGGCTATAAACACATTATAAACACATATCGATGACATAATGTATTCAAAGGCGCCGCTACCTTCACACAGGGTGTGATTTTTCCTTATGTGCCGTCCCCTCTGCCTGTTCCTTTGTCAGCCCATTCCTGTCTTTGACTGTCCCTCTGTCTCTCTCTAGAAACCGCGAAAGCAACAGCTACAGTATATTATTATTTTTCCCTTTTATTTCCTCTCCTCATCCTCGCTTCATTTCTCCGTCTCATAGTTCTCTCCTCTCCCTATAGGTGATCGAGACAGGATGTCATCGAGCATCTAAATGTATTAAAGCCAACGGCTGATTCTTCTAGTTCAAGCAGGCTGTCAGACTCTCTACTCTGATTAAAAAGGCATTTTGGCCACAAGAGGAGTGAAACAAGAGGAAGAGAGAGGGGTTAGAAAGAGATGGAGGGTTGTCTACTATAGATTCAATTAGATGGGTATATTCCTATCTCTCTACTCTCGAGTAAGATCGTCCAAGGATAAGTGAGTTAATCTTCAATACAACTCACTGACACTCATTAAAATGAGACAAAAGGCAATGAGTTAAAGTAGAATAAATCCTTGTTCAATGAAGCTTGAACCTTATGAGTGGAGTATGAGTGGAGAGAGCTGAGAAGAGAGTGGAGGAGAGAGCTGAGGAGAGAGGGGGTATAATAGCTTAAGAAAAAGGCAGAGGTGGTGCAGGGAGACTGAAAGGTTCTGTAGAACGTCTGAAATGGAAGTGCAAATGGAAATTGGGCTGACAATGTACAGAATAAGCGAAGGGCATCGGGGAAGATGAGAGAACGAAGCTGGAGTGAATTTTCTGTGATGTGCTTTTGATTTTCTGAAACATACACGCACACAGAGAGAGAGAGAGAGACAGAGACAGAGAGAGAGAGAGAGAGAGAGAGAGAGAGAGAGAGAGAGAGAGAGAGAGAGAGAGAGAGAAGAAAGGGGTTGATTCAGAGCAAGAGAGGGAGCGAGATCCTTATGGATAGCGAATTATATTTGATAGCTGCTATGAGGTAAGAGAAAGAATACTGAAGGAGAGAGTGGTATGGGGTGGGTGAGAGATGGAGAGAGACAGAAAGGGTGAGCTTTACGGCTGGGTGACAGTGAATTTAATTTCAAGGCCGTTATGAGGTGAGAGAGAAGGAGAAAGGCAGAGAGGGACAGAGAAAACGACAGAGCCAATGGACTGCGTAATAGAGGATGAGAGCACTATTATACTGCAGGATTGTCTTTTTGCAAAAAAACATGCAGTGTCTCTGTGCACTGTTCCCTCAAATCCATTTGATTCATTCTATCTATAACTATGTTTAAGTACATCTAACCAAATCTGTTTAACTACCTGCAGCTTTTAACTACATTTAACTGAATCTATGTTTAACTACACATAATTGAACTTAATTTAAGTTATTGTAAGACATATTTTTGGATTCAAACTAAACAAAAGCTCTATACTCAATGTTTGTTCAATAACAGGGGTCTCCCAATCTCTCCAGCTTTTCAATAAAGAGAAAACACATTTTCAGGTGGGTTGCCAATTTCATCCAATAGGGAGAGAGTACCCATTTATAAGCTTCAAAGTATTCCAGTTTTAGTCTGCTCATTTCTTTGTGTCATCACTTCCAATTTCACCTATTTATCTGGTATCCTGAGGAATTCTCTCTCCTGACTGGATAAAATTGGTATCCTAACCTGAAAATGTGTTTTCTGTTTACTAAAGAGCTGGAGAGATGAGGAGACCCCTGTTACTTAACAAACACTCTATATAGATTGCTATCTGAATTTAGTACTATTCTATATAGCACTAACTTTAACAAAAAAAACTGTACCTTTAACAATTGTACATCTAACTAAAGCTAGGTTTTAACTACATGTACTGTAACTAAAGCTGTTTAACTAACTAAACCCAAAGTCTCTTTTAGAAACGTCGGTTCACTCACAGGCACCAGTGTTTGTTAAGCATAGTTAAACACGTCAACTTAGGCTAAAACTGGGTGGAAACCATTTTGAAATGTAAAAATCACACCCAGTATGAAGTGGGCGGTGTGGTCACAGTGGTCATCACAGTGATGGAAGTTCACACTAATATTTCTGAAGTGTGTGGTGCTATTTATTAACAATAAACAATAAATAAACAATGGTTGGTCCACAATGGGTGATTCCCTAAAAAAAAACACAAATGTGTTTTTTTTGCATGGTCCTATTTATAGGGCTATGCACATGTGTCATGTGTTTCACTAGCCAATCACAGTCCTGAATAGAGTCAGCCAATAAAGTCAGCCAATCATATTACAGCTAGCATTGAATGTGTAGGGGTTAGGGGTGTACAATGGTGGCCAATCACGGTGCAGGGTTAGGGGGGTACAATGGTGGCCAGTGATTTGCATTGAATGTGTAGGGGTTAGGGGTGTAGGGGGGTACAATGGTGGCCAATCACAGTGCAGTGAATGTCGATGTCCAAACCTCACACATAGGGGCGGTTGCACCGCCCAAAAAATAACAGCATCGCAAAACCAATGGCTTTAAGGCAGTCCTTCAGGATGGTACAGTACCAGGATTGGTTTCAAATCAGTGGGAGTAGGTTTGTTAGCACTAGTTTCCCATTCAACTATAGATTTCCCCAGACGTATCAGCAGGTGAAAAATGTTGTCAAGGTATCCATTATTTGTTGCTCTCCCATAAACCTCTGTGGAGGTGTAAATACTGTATGTGGATACATCAGTGCATGTCTGCTATTTATGTGGTATTCACTTATTCGATGAATTCGGTGCATTATTATATCACTTATTAGGCTAATTTCAAACAAAATGACAACAATTTGACGCAATAATTGTATTAGATTACACTTCCAATGTAAAGAGAGGCATAACAGCGGTCTGTTATTGAGAACAGCAGTGTGCATTCAGGAATGAAGAGACCTCACTGATTGACCAATACTAACCAAGTGTCCACAGGATAGGTGGAGGTTTGCGAGTTCTGCAAGCACAGTCAGAACAGCAAAAAGAAAGAAAGCTGTCAACACAAATGCACTCTCTCTCACACCCACACATGCACTCTCTCTCGCTCTCACACACACACACACACGACAGTAAGCGGAAATAGTGTCATCTGTTTGAACAGAGTGGGGCTTCAGGATTAACTTGGGAAGTGTGAGAGAAAGGCAAAAACACACATTGAGACATCCACATGCCAAAACTAGGATTAGCATGGGAAGTGTGTGTGTGATGATACAGAGAGGGAAGATGGACATTGATAAACCTGTATTACTAAACCAACCAACAGATGCACGCGCATACACTCTCTTTTTGACTCTCTCTCTCATACCTTTGTGTTTTGACAAAGTCTCAGCTGAGCTGGCAACAATACGAAACGAAACCAACTACTACTAACTACAAAACTACAAAATAATAGAAGGGAAGTGTTCATGGACTAATAAAAATAAAAAATATAAAAATAAACATACTGATTATTAATCGCTTGCAATGAAAGATATCGCAATTTGTAGACTATTGATCACTAGCAAGAAGAAAGAACATAAAAAAGTCAGTGTCTAATAATAGTGTGGTGTTCCTTGTGCAATCTTTAGCTATGGAAAGCAGATGACTGTACTGTAGGTTGTTTACTAGGCATGGTCCATCTCAGCGCGACACTCCTCCAACTTCATTAACAGCTCTGTGGTCAAAGGGTGGTCGTTGCCGTGGGTGATCTTGATGATGTTATAAGCCTTAGTGGAAGAAGGGGGTAGGAAATGTTAGGGACGATTTGTGTCTGTAAAACACAATGTTTGTTCCGGTTTTCAACAGTCATTACCTATTCATTACTATTATTCACTATTCAACACACACACACACACACACACACACACACACACACACACACACACACACACACACACACACACACACACACACCTCCTACTGTACCTGTGTGAGTGTTGCCATGGCTTCTCTTATGTGTCCTAAGTAATGCTGTATCTTTCCAACTCTCACCAGTTGGATGCCATGGACAGGATGGAAATCCGGATAGTACAGCCTGGAGAGAAATTCACATATTGTCTTTACTCATCTCTTGTCAACACTGAATAAATTACACAGAAACACAGAGGCTATGCTTCAGTCATTTAATGTGACATCATCAGATGTAAGTAAATAAACCTAACTTTAGTCAACGGTAGGGTTGTTGTAATATGTTACATGTCTTGTGCTACTCAGATTTCTTCCAATCTGTGTTTTTCCTGTAGCATTATGCTTAAGCCAAATTCTCCATTTGCACACAAGATATCTTAAAATCGAATGTGCCTTTCGCCATGAAACATGCCAACAGCATGTATGCCCTTTCTTCTAGCGACACCCACAATTGCCATGTTTTTGCCTTTGTTCACTTCAAAACCTTTGCTTCTTAACAATGTGTAAATCATTCAGTAAGATATACTACTCTCCACTTAAGTATATAGTATATCATACTACTATATACAGTAGTATTTTAGTGTATTCTATACATTAATATAATATACTAACTCCACCAAGGAAAAACGAATCTAATGGGGCTTTTAGATTCATATCGCAAGCACAGCAAACTAGTCAAACAGATAGATATTCCCCATCCCATTGCCCCCTCTTGATCCGCACATAATGTGCACATTCATGTGCACACTGCATAGTGTAAGTGGCCCGTTTCTCTAATAAGACCGCTGGGTATATGGGTATATGAGTATATGAGCCATATGTTAAGTATATGAGCCATATGAGTCAGAATGCAGTACTTGATATTCTTGATGACCAACCATGAGATTGTGCTGGCCAGATTTTGTTTACATAATGGAACGAAAATGCCACTGAAGAAAGTTTAGTGTAACAAAGATGTTTGAAAAGAAGCAAATATTCTAACTTTATACTTTAGTAATATCTTAGCATCATGCTGGTATAGTTTGTGTAAATATGACAAGCATATTTGGACATTGCATGTCCATTCAATAGCAAGACCCTTTATCAGGGTAAAAATCTAGGGATCTGTTTGATTTATATCTGTTGATAGTCTTTGATGATAGTCAGTTGCCAATGCTTGCTACATATAGTAGCATACCTAAATCAAAAGCATGCATGATTTATTTGATCTGCAGCTACTAAATAACTTTGTATATGGAATGACCAGTAAACGTTTTCTGTTCCAGTGAGTGATTACACAGTGGTTGTATTGGTCAGGCACAATGAGGCAGATCCATTTATTGGGTGTTGTTGTTATATAAATAGGGATGTGACCAATTAGAGTTTTTGCTATTTGATTAATTGGAGGCATTAAAAGAAAAATAATCACATCAAATCCAAAATATCTCAAAGCCATAGTTTCAAAAACAAAAGGCTTTATTTAAAGTAAACACGTGTCTACTTGACAATTCCTAGTCATGTCTGTTCATAATAATAATACTTTGATTTCTGGGGAAAGTGGACAGCACGGCTCACTTGGCCTGTCACAATTACATAATCGTCCAATCGCAATTATTTTTGCAAAATCTTGCATTTCATCTAATTCGATTTTTCATCCCACTTGTTTAAAATGTCCCCATGCACTTGTGCTGAATACGTGCTTGCACACTACATTTACACTACATCACAATATACTGTAGATCACCAAAAGGATAAGTAAGTGCTAATATTAACACATGGGAAGAGGTGGAAATAGTGGTTTGTTCACTCTCCTCTTTCCAAAAACAATGGTGTGTGTGTGTGTGTGTGTGTGTGTGTGTGTGTGTGTGTGTGTGTGTGTGTGTGTGTGTGTGTGTGTGTGTGTGTGTGTGTGTGTGTGTGTGTGTGTGTGTGTGTGTGTGCACATGCGTGAGTTTCCCTCAATATTTGTATTCCCAGCCCCTGCATTACTCAGAACAAAGGACTTTGTATCTACTCTGACACACACACACACACTTTGCTTGCATGCTAGCAGACGCATTGACACACACAAGGGTTCTCTCACATACACAAGCCCGCACACCAATGCACTCTCACATATAAACACATAGCCTGCCCAACACATATTTATATTCATCAACACACGCACGCACGCATGCACGCAAGAACACACACGCTTGTGCGCGTGCACAGACGAGATACAACCTTCCGTCATTGGTTGATCGATACGTAACCATGGCGATAGAGCTAACATGATCAATGAGTTGGATGAGCAACTCATTAAAGCAGTGGTTCTTAAAGTGTGGTGTGGGGACCCGCAGGGGTCCTCGGGGGGTTCCAGGGTGTCCCCAGCTAAATTAGTTAATTTACCAAATTCATCAAAATCAGTTTAACCACTTTAACCGTAGTAAATACCTCGGCTATTTGAAAATACCGATTTACAAGCTCACAACACATCGCATCATGACACGATGTGAGCTTGTAGGTCTTCTATTTTCTTGTATGTGGTTCCCTGGCACAAAATATTTTCAGATGGGGTCCGTAAGCACTGCATTAAAGACATCAGACATTTCTATTCTCTCCTTTCATCTTGCTCTCCCCCTCTCATCCATCTCCTCCACTATTAATGTCCCTCCATCACACTGACATCTGTTTTTCTCCATCCGTGTCTCTCCTCTCTTCATTTTATATTTGAGGTTTGTCCTGTGTGTGAATATTAATAACATGTCTTATATCGCCCCCTCCTAAACATCTACATGTATAAACACACACAGAATGTGTGTGTGTGTGTGTGTGTGTGTGTGTGTGTGTGTGTGTGTGTGTGTGTGTGTGTGTGTTGGAATGCTGTGGTTCCACCTTGCTGGCTTAATGATCTAGCCAACCTCATTAGCATATGCTAATGACCCTGGCTTCGTTAAGCTCTGCAGGCCACAACCAGGAATCTTGGACATACTGACACACACATGCACATGCACATGCACATGCACATGCACATGCACATGCACATGCACATGCACATGCACATGCACATGCACATGCACATGCACATGCACACGCATGCAGCAAATACCAATTACAATTTCCTCTTTGATTATCAGAAAAACACTACAGCAAATAAAACAACGTTGTTATCTTTTTTTTTTCTCAGTTAGAGGCTCTGGGGCATTACTTTATGATTATTAATACAAATGTAATATTCCACATAACAGTGGCACTAATGAATTTGTCCTTTAGAAGAAAAGTTCTGCTTGAAGGCACTCATTGAGCTTTAACAGAACAAAGCTCAGATCTCTGCCAGGTTGGGTTGCCTACCCAGGGCTGTGTCAGTCATGGCGTGCAGCCGGAAGACAAGAGGAAGCTGTGGAGGGAAATGTATAGAGGTCCCACCACATGCCATTCTAATTTGGGTATGATTGGATGATGCATTTATGACATATGGTTTTTGTCAAAAAAATTATAATAATTACAGGTGAACGGTATGGAGTATCAAAACCATATTAGAGGTACAACTTGAGCATTTGTACCTAATTTGGCGGAAACAAATTTTGGGCACTTGTAGTTTGAAGAAAGGCAAAATAGCGGAAAATATACTTAAAGGACAACTTTGGTTTTTTACAACCAAGGTTTATATTTTAGCTTGTAATTAAAGTAAATAAATGATGAGTGTAATTTTTTTTTCATTTACTGCTTTCTATAGTTTTAGCATTTTTTGCGATATTTTTTACAGTGGGCGGGGGCATTCTGTCCGGTGGCTAAATATGCCTTTTTTACACAATAAAAAGGGTCCGGCTGTCTGAGATGGCCAGATGTGAGTTATTGGGAGCTAGAAGAGCTACTGTAAATAATAATAAAGAAAACGCCGGGTTAATGTGATAAAAAAATGCATATTTAGCCACCGGACAGAATGCCCCCGCCCACTGTGAAAACACTGTAAAAAAGATTGTGAAAATTGCTAAAACTATAGAAAGCAGTAAATTAAATTTTTTTAACACTCATCTTTTATTTACTTTAATTACAATCTAAAACATAAACATTGGTTGTAAAAAAACAAAGTTGTCCTTTAAGCAGAAATGGCCGTGCGGCCTATATGGGGAGTTGCATCATGATCCAAGGTAACCCCTCAACCCTCCTCCACTTCACTTGAAAATAGTTTGAGGGTCTTGTCAAGGTGTTAGCTTGTATATGACAAGAGCCTCCCAACCATTTATGATTGAAACAAGAAAACATAGGGGTGCTGTTTGGAAATGCATTTGAGGTGAATGAACAAGGAATGGCAAAAGATAAGTCAGTACAGTAGCAAGCCCATATTCCATGCTACAGACCAGTGCCATCCAAGAGTGCTAAGGCAATCTGGTGTGCCGTCTGCTTCAAATAACTTTGACACCAGTTGGTGTCCTACCCGACGATTAGTCACCCCATGGAGACTCGAATTCATGGATATATTTTTGTTTTTGTCGCATTCCTAAACCAATAATTTGATGAGGTTTGATGTGGTTCGGGTAGGAGACAAAAAAGAGACTCTTTGTGTCTCCTACCGGAACTGCTGCCGGTCATCAGATTTCAAAGTTACCTCCAGCCCTAATGAACGCACGCACGCACGCACGCACACCTCTCTGGAGAAAAGGAATGTAAAACAAGAACAAGACAAAACAAGAAGAGGATGAAGGAAGAGAAGGATATGTTTCATCCAGTCTCTCCACATTTTACACATCTTCTGGTTATATTCCTCCTCCTCCTCCTCTCAGTTTCCCCACCTCTCCCTTGTCTCCTATGTCAGGGATAATGTTTGTCGCCTCGCCTCGCCTCCTCTCTCTCTCTCTCTCTCTCTCTCTCTCTCTCTCTCTCTCTCTCTCTCTCTCTCTCTCTCTCTCTCTCTCTCTCTCTCTCTCTCTCTCTCTCTCTCTCTCTCTCTCTCTCTCTCTCTCTCTCTCTCTCTCTCTCTCTCTCTCTCTCTCTCTCTCTCTCTCTCTCTCTCTCTCTCTCTGCACATTATTTTTCTCTCAGTCTATTCTCCTCTTCCACCCAACCCCCCACGATCTCTCTCTAGTTATTTATTGATGGGCTGTTTCTCTCCCATGGATATGCTGTTCAGACCCTGCTGTGAATGTGTGTGTGTGTGTGTGTGTGTGTGTGTGTGTGTGTGTGTGTGTGTGTGTGTGTGTGCGTGTTTGCGTGTGTGTGTGTGTGTGTGTGTGTGTGTGTGTGTGTGTGTGTGCGTGTTTGCGTGTGTGTGTGTGTGTGTGTGTGTGTGTGTGTGTGTGTGTGTGTGTGTGTCTTGGCGATGTGCTTACACAGCTAAGAGGGCGCGCCACTAGACCCCTGTCCTTCACACACAAGATCAATTAGACACACGCACACACACACACACACACACACACAGAGTTTTATATGTGCAAACACATGCACATATAAATTGGTGTGTAAGATGGTGAACGTGAGAGAGGGGATGAGTAAAGTAGAAAAAGTAGAAAAAGGAGAGAGGAGAGAGAGAGAGGGGGGGGGGGGTGAGGGCATACAAGGACAGATCAAGCAGAATTCAAGCAGTCCAAATATTTGGGCACTTGTAGTGGCCAGTAGTTTTCTTCCAACTATCCTGCCCAAGTAATATTATCATTATTATGATTATTTTGATTTCATAGGGAGACAGTAAAGGGATAGGAATATCAATTCTGTTCAGGTAACAGATTATCAGACAGCATGTAACCATAACAGCATTGGGTGTAGGGCAGTAGCCACCATAACATTTCCATGGTTACACACCTAAATCTACTGACATGGAATCGGTTACTTAGCAACAGTCGTCGACAGGTACATGGGGCCAACATGGACATGCACATGGCAACATACAAACTCTGGACTGGATGAGATTGCACAGGATGCACACATGATTTCATGTCTATCAGTAGACACTACAAGGTTGAATGTGACATCACACATATTATCTATAGTCACACTGTGTAAGTTGACTGACACTGCACATATACAGTATCAGCCTTATTTGCCCCCAGTGCAGTGCACCCTCCTGAGCATGCTTTGCCCACAGAAGAATCTGCAAGCCAGAGTGCTGATGACCCACAGATTGCATGTGTAGCAATGCACAGGTGTCAGTGTTACATTACCCGGCGGTGGCATACAATGTCTACAAGGGCAGAGACATCAGTGGCCAGTAGCAAGGACCCTGTTTAGCACAGCACATCAATCTTCCAGAATGTGATCGATCTAGCACTTCTGCACTTCCAGCCAGAGCTGAAGTACCATGTGAGTGGTGACGGCAGACAGTAAAGTGGCAGCAGCATACATAAACAGGCAGAGGGGCCTGGACTCCCCTTGCATTTGCAGATTGGCTCAGATAATATGGGAGTGGACACATCCACAGTTCAAGTCCCTGAGGGCAATGCAGGTGCCGGTTCAGGCGAATCTTGCAGCAGTTCAGCTCTCCAGGGAGGGGCCCTTCCCATAAAATGGAGGCACATCCAGAGGCTGTGAGTGAGATCTGGGACTGCTTCGGTGGAGCCAGAGCCGATCCCTTGGGCATGGATGCAATGGCACATCAGTGGCCACATGGTATGCATTCCCTCGATCCCTTTGTCATCCTGCACCAACTGCTACACAAAGTCCAGGTGGAAGGGGTGAGCCTCCTTCTGGTGGCACCCAACTGGCCCCAAGTTATCTGATCTGAACCTCATTCAAGGACCTCCTGTCTCTCAGGCTCTCTTGGCCCCTGAAATGGCCGAATTTCTAGCCATGGGATTGCCCTAGTCTGAGGGTCCTTTTAGATTCGGCAGTAATTTCTCACTGATCTGTCATCAGCTCTCATTGTCAATGCAGATGTTGACTTGTCTGAATTGCATTAAATACAGTGTGAAACTATACTGCTGGTATACACCCTCAGTTAAATTAATACTGACTTTTGCTGTGTGGGAGGTAATTTGGGTCTTTTCTGATAACTCTGCTGGACAGGAGAAAGACACTTTAAGTCAGTACTATGAATATTTCACAAACAGAAGAAGTAACTGTCCATTCTACACCCATTGAGGTGTGTTGAAGTCTGTTGGTGGTTTGATCTGCATTTATAGATCTCAACAGCATGTAATCAAAGTAATAGTCTAGTCACGTTTAATTTCTATAAATAATTTATTAATGATAGAAAATTATCCCCATAGTCTAACACTTTCCAAACTATGAGGTTTTGTGCTCTAGATTATATTAAAAAACACCCACAAAAAACAGGATGAATTACAAATGTGGAATGTGTTCATTATGCGCTTGATGCAATAAGTCAAATCTGTTAATTGATTCATTAACTTGTTCATCTAGTCTCTGTAACTACTCTATGTCCCAAAAGATGGGGGGAAATCATCTAAGATAACATCTGACTTACTTCTAAAGGTAATTTGTTTTCTCTACAGTAATCTATATAAGAGGTAGCAGAAGGAGGTGAAGAGGAGGTGAAGGGGAGTAGAACGGCAGAGGAGTCCTCTCATCATAGTGATGGGTGGAATTAGCATTCCATTAGACTGTTCTGTGTTTAGCATTGCAAATTCTGCCATCTCTTAAGACACGTGCACAACACACAACCTGCATTCACATATGCATGCAAATAAGTGCACATTGTATTAACCCAGCGTTTAGCAAGGCTAATTCAACTATAATATTTTACACAAACAATTTTCCTGTTTCAAGAGTATTAGTGGTTATCACTGGTTTAACAGTGTTGCTGGTTTAGCAGCATTACTGGTTTAACTTCATTACTGGTTTAACTGCATTACTGGTTTAGCAGCATTACTGGTTTAACTGCATTACTGGTTTAATTGCATTACTGGTTTAATTGCATTACTGGTTTAACTGCATTACTGGTTTAATTGCATTACTGGTTTAATTGCATTACTGGTTTAACTGCATTACTGGTTTAACTGTCTGCATGACTGGTTTAACTGTCTGCATGACTGGTTTAACTGCATTACTGGTTTTAACTGGGGGGGGGGGGGGGACATAGATTGATGAAACAATAGGGAGCCGGCGTTTGATTCCAGCGCTAGGTTTGGATCAGCCCCTCTATACCTTGGAAAGCCTATGGTTCCTCCAGCCTACTGCATTAGTGGTTCAACAGTATTACTAATCACAGCGCAGTGAAGTAAACAGTAAACAATGACTGGCCTGCGCTGTCAAAAAGTACACAAACACACACACGCACAAACGCATGCACACACACGTACGCATGCACGCACAAATGCACACACACACACACACACACACACACACACACACACACACACACACACACACACACACACACACACACACACACACACACACACACACACACACACACACACACACACACACTCTCACCTATAGGCTGGTAATGTCTTAACTCCATAAACCAGTGCCTTCTCCCAGTAGGCAAGATTAATACAGGCATCCAGGGCCAAGTCTGTTATTCTCAGCTTGTATATATTGTGGTCAGGGACAGCAGTGTTGGCTGACAACAGATCAGTACATCCATCCAGGACAGATCGCCAGTCTGGAAGGAATGTTAAGGACATAACAGAGACATGGCAATTATCACAGACCCTCCCCTCACTGAGCTGCATTGAGCTGAAGGATACCCTGATCTGTCTGGAGCTTTTCAAGCCGAGGGATGGACTCCTTCAGAGGACACCATGAAGCTTCTTCACCAGAGAGCATTATGCCATCCTAACACACACACACACACACACACACACACATTTCAGAGAGCGAATAGAAAAACAATACTAGTATATACCACAGGTCAAATGGCTGTCACTGACACATGTCAGTTCAATACATTCTCACTTCGAATTCATCAAATACCGTTGTTCATTTGGTTACATTTGCACACTAGCGCTGACAGCCAATATTGCCAGTCAAATACTTACTCTGTGCTTTTTAGATAACTCAATAAAATCATATGGCGTTCACATTGGAAAAACTAAAGATCAGGAAACAATGGATGATATATAATATATATAATAATAATAAACTTTATTTATATAGCACCTTTTTAAACAATCTTACAAAGTGCTTAACAACATATATGGATAATTATTTCCTATACTGATTATTTGACAAAGGTCACAACCATTCAAAGATATAGACTAGTGTTAATTCATATGCTTGTTCAGCTGGCTCTCATTGACTTCCATCAAACTTCCATCAAACAAGGAGAGAATTCTCCATCTCCATCCATTTGTAGCTATTACACAGTTGTATGTTTTATTCAATCACCCACTGTCAAAGGGTTCTCAAAGTGGGGTCCAGGGACCACCAGGGGTCAGTGAGGGGGTTCTAGGGCATCCCTCAGCAACAGTTTAATTTCACAAGAATTTAGCCCAATGGGAGAATGTATAAGAATGACTTCAGATCGTACTGTCCACTGTTGGCCTATTTCCTAATCACAACAGTTGTATAATTCTGTAGAACAACCAAAAACACCCTCCAAAACTTTCGGCATCCTAGTAGCAGCTCTGCAGTTCTATGGAATAAGCCAGTGAGCTACTGTAGGGGGTGGCTTACATGGCTGGAGCCTAGAATGTATTCTCAAAAGCCACAGATCTAAAATTGTTATTGTTATTATTTTCAATTATTAATAGAGATGAGCATATAAATTAGCATAACAAAGAGTTTAATTTAGAATGTTGCATGTATTAATAGAGAAGAGCAATATACATTATCATTACAAAGAGTTTAATTTACCGATACCTTCAGTAGAGTCACATGTCTGACAGTGGCAGGTAAAGTTGTATTGTTCGTCCAACTGATTTTGTCTGTCTGACGACACCGATACTGATGATATGTAACTGATAGTCAGCTAGACAGATGGACACAGACAGACAGTTATTTGATTATTTTCTGTTTCAGTTTAGTATCAGTTTGTTAATCATATTATTTTATTTATAAATCATTTGTTTACCGTATTCATTTATATTGAGTAAATTTACAGCTGAATTGTATTCACTTTGGATCTAGTCTAGTATGAATGCATGTGTGAGTGCACTGGTTCAGAGAAGAGTGTGTGGGCATTAATGTTCAGGATGTTTACAGGTTTAGGTTTAGCGTTAGACTACTGAAAATAACTGAGAATGCTCAATTGCCCATCTCTACTTTTCAAATATTTATACACACACACACACACACACACACACACACACACACACACACACACACACACACACACACACACACACACACACACACACACACACACACACACACACACACACACACACACACACACACACACACACGTTACCTCCTCTTCAGGTGTGATGTCTTTAATGGCTCTGAGGTTCAGTTTGGTTTTCTCAAACATCATCACACAGTTTGGTCGACAGTCGTGATTTAACAGAGACAGACTGTGAGACAGAAACACAGAACATGACATGTCATATTCATCTTTCATTTCATTTATGTGTTTATTTGGGAGGGACAACATTAATGAACAATACATACAGTATAATGCATTGTAATTACACAGGATTTAGCAAAAGATTCAAATTTTCATGTAACATAAAAAACACAGCATACAGAGTACTGTAATACTGTAGGTCAATACAATATAATACAAATAAATTACATTACAAGCTAGAAAAGAACGGTAGTCAGTCCAAGACCATGAAAGTCTTTTTATACGTTGTCGCATGATTGGTGTTCTAGTAACCAATTTTTACGTTAAGTTTAAAAGCAGTGAAAAAGCAGTGATAGTTGGTAGACTGTTCCACGACAACCTCCTCTGCATGTCACTGCATATCTATCATATTTGTTATCATTTATATCATATCCATTACTATTTATCATTTCTGTCATATTCAAATTATTGTACGTTTATCACATCAGATATGCTATCATTTATCATTTATCATATCTATGCTACTGTCGCTGTGGGGTAGAATATATGTGGGGTAGAATATAAGTTATAATTTATCATGTACATTTTATCTGTTATTATTTACCATCTTCGTGTTATCATTTATAATTTCTATCATATTCAAAGGGTGAAACAACAACAATCAAGGAGTGTGTATCTTATATGTATATATATGTATTTGTGCGTGCGTGCGTGCGTGCGTGTGTGCGCGCACCTCCAAGATGGTGAGTAGCTCATTAGCATACTAACTAGATGAATTAACCAAACCACATCCCACATTAACAACACTGTCACACTCACACAAACTAGTGAGAGAGAGAAAGAGTTGGACTACTAGGGGGTTTCTCCTGTATACCTGACTGTATGGGATGTAACAAATACAATCTCAAATCTTGAATCTAGAGGTGTGGGTTCCTCAGATTTATCCTCTCCTCAGGAAAACCCATGGTTGCTAGGCAACCCAAAACGTCAGTTAACACACACACACACACACACACACACACACACACACACACACACACACACACACACACACACACACACACACACACACACACAACACACACACACACACACACACACACACACACACACACACACACACACACACACACACACACACACACGCCATGGTTTGGTTAAGCCTCTGTGACCATCTGACATCTCAACCTCAGCCAGATATACTCCCTGCATGCCTGCAGTGTGTGTGTGTGTGTGTGTGTGTGTGTGTGTGTGTGTGTGTGTGTGTGTGTGTGTGTGTGTGTGTGTGTGTATCCATGCTAACAACATGTTCAGTGACAGGCCAAATCCCTTCGCATTCACACTGGGACACAATACAGGGATTACAGAGCATACCACCAAGCTGTGTGTGTGTGTGTGTGTGTGTGTGTGTGTGTGTGTGTGTGTGTGTGTGTGTGTGTGTGTGTGTGTGTGTGTGTGTGTGTGTGTGTGTGTGTGTGTGTGTGTGTGTGTGTGTGTGTGTGTGTGTGTGTGTAGCCTATCGCCAAACAAAGAGAGAGAGAGAGGGAGAGAGAGAGAGTGTTGGATGAGGTAGAACACTGTCAGTGTGTATTAATGTTTAATGTTATGTTTTCAGAAGATAAATTATTTCATAGGCACATGAGCTGTCAATCTCCTCTTTCTGTCCAAGAGAGAGAGAGAGAGAGAGAGAGAGAGAGAGAGAGAGAGAGAGAGAGAGAGAGAGAGAGAGAGAGAGAGAGAATGTGTTCCTGACATAGGCCACACTTTGGAACAAATGTTGGACATGGACCTTGTTGTTGACTGATTGAGCTTATCCTGGCCTGGATGAGGATAAGTAGGGGTACATGAGATCTGCAGTAGGCAGTGGTCCCAGGAAGGGACATTCATTAGTGTGGTTGCCCGAACAGGGCAACCAGACTATAGTACTCTTCCGACTTTATTCTTCTTCTAGATAAACTTTATTTTGATGCGCAATTTCTCACACAGTTTCATTTTCATGCCATATGTCAAATTGACCGGCTTCACCGGCAATCGACTGCTTGTACTTTGCTAAGACATTGGTTACATAGTTTAATTGATATTGATTTATTAGTGCATTAAATGTCCCCATCCACTTTAATGGGAAAATGAAAAAATTCCCATTCAAGTATTTCTTTCTCAGAAACCGTAAGCGCTAGAGTTACAAGACTTGGAGGGGAGGTTCATAATTTAGTGCGAAATTATTTAAAAAATAATTACACCAGTTGTCCTCATGGTGGTGCTTTAACAGCCCACTTTACGTTTTGGCCTATAACTCTTGAACCATCGGTCGTAGAGTAAAAAAAAACGTTTCCCCTGGATTCCTTGGGTCCTGATGCAACTCCCCATATAGACCACGCCCATTTGCGTCTAGATAGATTATCCGCCATTTTGAATTTTCTTCAAAACACACTTTTTGCACCTTTTCCTACAGATCTTCTCCAAATCTCACAAAAATCGGTACACATGATCTCTGGACCCATGCGATAAACCTATCCAAACGGCATTTGATAGTAGTCCTTACCGTTCGTCCGTACTTGCCTTCCAAAGTTAGTGGGAGGGGCCCGTTTTACAAAAAATGCCAAAAATCACAAACGAAACATCCAGTCAATCCCAAATTTGAATCACATGTCAAGGGTGGTTTACTCAACGAATCCCCAAAAGCATCTCCACTTTGATCCATAGGGGGCGCTACAAATGCGCAAAATGTAACCAAAATGTTTGATGCAAAAAACATGATTTTTGGGGGGATCAATCCTCTCAAAATGAAACGCGAGTGATCTCAGGAGTGACGTGACAATATGATTGGCCCGTTAAATTTATGGGAGGGGCCTATTTCGTTAGTGGGAGGGGCCTATTTCCTAAAATCAAAACGGCACATATCACAAATGCGGGATGCGATCCGCGCCGAATTCGAATAGCACGTCACGCGGCCTCCGACGGAATTCCTCCTGCCGTATTCCTCGCGGCCCGGCGGCCGCGACCCGCGACCGATGTCGGCGCAACCACACTTTGCAATTTCCCAGAATTATTATCAAGCTAGCTATAGCAGATAACTTAAACAGGACGGTGTGTCCGGGTAGCTCAGTTGGTAGAGCACTCGCCGTCGCCTTTGGACCTCAAGATTTTGTTCTGTTTTTTATTTTTTTACGTATTTCATTAGGTTTTTTCCATTTTAAAATACAAGAAATACATTTGTAAACACAGAAAACCGCAACAATACAACAATACACGTGGGCGCTATACTTAATTGACCGTATGGTTCCCATGGTTTGCTCAATGTATCTTCACTGAAAATAGCAGTAGATATATTCAGATGATGGATGGATGGATGGATCCAGATATTCACATTGTTGCTGTCAGGCAGACACTTTGTTTTGACTTGTTTTTTTGTAAATTAACGCCCCACTTCATCATACTACAGCGTCACACCAAAGCATCAAAAGTAGCAGATCTAAAAGCTCGAAACACAGCGCGAGACGATACACAGATAAAATAAGTAGGTAGGCGTGTGTGTTAAACGTTCAATGACAACGTTTCTGGACCACAAAAACGTTACTTTTTTACATTTTCGTTGCATTTCAACGTTTTGGTTTAAGGTTAGGTTTAGGGTTAGGGTTAGGGGTTAGGTTTGGGTTTATGGTTCGTTAGTATGCAACGTAAAATCGACGAGTGACCCTACATGGTTCTCATCTGCGCACCACGTTCACATGCAAGTGTGTGCACTTTGTAACTGTCTGTTTTCCCTTTATCTGACTGCACTGGCAGTGTTTATGTCCTTTGTACATCCTGTACTTATTATTATGTGGACATAAATAAATATGTTGTGTGTGTGTGTGTGTGTGTGTGTGTGTGTGTGTGTGTGTGTGTGTGTGTGTGTGTGTGTGTGTGTGTGTGTGTGTGTGTGTGTGTGTGTGTGTGTGTGTGTGTTACCTGGGGTAGAGTCCCACACCAATCTCTTGTAGCTCTCCATCACTGATGGTGAAGCAATTACAGGTTACCTAGAGATAGACAATGTGGAGGTCAGATAAATCATATACATGTTTTATTAGTTAGTTAAATTAGTTTAGTTAACTATTAGTTATTATTATTATGATAACCTTCACCAACGGACAGGGGGTTATGTTTTCAACCCCTTCAGTTTGAACGTTAGAAGTCATAAATGGATTTGCAGGAAACAAGGGAGAACTGATCAACTTTTCAAACTGATAGGCCAAGAGCGGGCATGGCAGTGAACATGGCTTCTGATAAAAAACACTTAACCAATTTTAAAATGGATTGAAGTAACAACATGAAACGTTGTATGCCTAACAGAGATATACAGTAAGAGGTAAACCCTTACATTATTGGTCCATTAAAACCAAACACTGGAGAGCTAATTTCCAGCCACTTAACAAATAATATAGGCCTACATCCAAAGCTGTGTTTACACTAGAATACCTGTACATTTCTGAGAAATAAATTAACATCAATTGCAGTACAGTACTTAATGATCAAGCAAGAGGGGTCTATAAGCCAGCGAGACTTGGCATTTGGGGATGCTAAAATATGTATTTGGGACGAGCTCCCTCGCTGTCACACAGCATGTGTGGTAGGTAGCCCCGCTGTGGGCTGTCACACATGCTCTCTCTCGCCAAGTACTGTATAAACAGGGCTTCATCGTTCATTAGCAGTGTCTTATATCTACAGGCTCCACCTTCAGTCCAACTTCGACACTAATGTCTTTCCTAACTATAACGATCGTCTCTGACCTAAATGTATTCAGATTTGTGATATTTTACAGTGCCAACGATCTACCATTACGTTCAACGCAACGAAGCTGCACTGCATTTTTTTTTTTTTTTTTTTTTTTTTTGCTTTATAAATAAGTTACAGGAGTTCTTACTGTATATGGTGTGTGTGATATGAAATTTGAGCTTACCCTAATCACAATAATCCCCGCATATATCGGTATCGGTTGATATCGGTATCGGTAATTAAGAGTTGGACAATATCGGTATATCGGTTATCGGTAAAAAAGCCAATATCGGACAACCCTAATAATAATAATATAATAAACATCAAAAACAGGTTTATGAAGTGCTTCACAGATATAAACACAAGCACAAAAAATATAAAAGCAATTCAATAAAAGAAATAAGAACATAAAAAGGGACAATAAAATGAAATTAAGAGTGAAAGTTCACACTCAAGTGCCGTGATAACAATGCACTCATTTTTACTAGATAAGGTAACGTAATATTGTCGGATACACTGGCATTCCAAATCGGCGTACATGATGGCAAAATTGTATATACAGTAAATTGCAGGTATTTAAAGCAAGTGTGAATGTGGTGATCTAGCTGATGTGGAAATGGAATACCAATTGCACAGCATTTACAGAGGTACAGTATGAACTCTGCTGAGTGCATTCTTTCAAGTTAAAGGTTTTGTGAAACATCCAGCATTTAATGTTCAATAGAAGTCATTTAGATTTGATCTCTCAGACGTCCCACAATGCAAATGGCTGGTGTGATTAAAGGCACAGATCAAAGATGTATTAATGACTCTGGCTTTCAGTAGAAAGCAACACATCAGTCTGAATAACGAACTGTTTGAAAAAGTGGATCAAAGGGGAGAGGGAGAGAGAGAGAAACAGGCAGATAAGAGTAAAAACTAAACACTGAAAACTCAAAATAATTTCAAAGAACTGTTTGATCTGTCAGTAAAACACACACACACACACACACACACACACACACACACACACACACACACACACACACACACACACACACACACACACACACACACACACACACACACACACACACACACACACACACACACACACACACACACAGTCAGTTAGATATATACAGTACAGTCTAGGAAAGAACTGTATATCTATCTATCTAAGAAATACCACGGTGTACGGCATTTCATGGAATTTAAATTAATTTAGTTAAAGGTGCAGTAAGTGATATTTGTCTGTTAAAATAAGGGTTGAATAGCTCTATAGTCTGATAGTAATCATTGCTATGGAGTGTTTGTTCAGTAACTGGTCTGAAATAAGGGATGAGTGAAGACGAGGGATGAGAGATATATATCGCGATACGTTTTCGTGACGATATGTATCGTTTTGGCGTTTTTCTTTTTTTCAATAATAATAATGCAAAAACAGAAGTATTTGTTTGCATTTTCTTTTTTTCCACCCCATATATTTTCATAAGCTCCCCCCCATATATTTTCATAATAAAAAAGTGCCATATCGTATCGTATCGATATCGTGAGCCCAATATCGTGTATTGTAACATGAAATTATCGGCCCTAATATATATATATATATATATATATATATATATATATATATATATATATATATATATATATATATATATAGAGAGAGAGAGAGAGAGAGAAGATAGTTTTAGAGAGAAAGGAGGGAAGGAATAAAGAAATTAAACTGGGAGAGAGATATGAGGTGATGTCAAACAGACAATGGTGGAGCGCAGAGCTCTCTCTGTTTCTCTCTCGCTCTCTTTCAGTCTCAGGGGATGAAAATCACTCTAGCAGAAGATCTACATCTGCAAGAGGTTGGTAAAACACATGCATGCGCAGTGTTTTACACATGCATGCGCATACCCCTAAAACGCAGAATCTGGTTACACTGAGTCTAGAAACCTTAATGAATGATTCTACTTTTCTCTCTCTCATTCGCTCTCCATCCCTATATCATTGAGAGAAGAATTTACTAAATCACAAATCACAGTGGAGTGGAGCTGATCTAAGGTCAGCTGGGACACTGTTTATCATGTAGTGGTTTTGAGACTGAAGTTGCTTCCTGCCTTAAAGTGCTGTTGCAATAAAACAATATTTGAAGTCTAAAGATAATTGGGATGTCTGCAGCAACGTCATCGTCTGACATCGGCCACATGAAGTCAGAGATCCACATTAGGGACCAAATAACAGACTTTCAAGGCCATCTCTCAAAGGCACTGCCTGTGTCTTGTGGCGTCCCGCAAGGGAGTGTCTTAGGCCCCCTGTTGTTTTTATAAACGACCTCCAAGCTGCTTGTTCTGTTCATTTGTTGCGGACGATTCACCCATCCTAGCCTCAGATGAGGTTGTGGTTGTAAGTTGCATGCCACCCGTGGCAATGAATTCAAGAAAACAAGTTATCCCCTCAGCCCAGGTTGCACAAACATATCCTCCCCCAGCATTACTCTTAGGGGCCAAATCCTCAGTAAGCTACCTCGGTTGCTTGCTAGATCGCAGCCTGGGTGGTGAAACCATGGCCCTTAAGACCATGAGCAAGGTGAATAACAGACCAAATTCTTAGCCAGGAAAGCGCAGTTTCTGTACTCAGCCAGTCTTCGTTTATTAGCAAACTCACTGGTTTTATGTTGTTTGGATTATGCTATTGGCTCATAGTATGGTGGCCTAACCAAAGCCCTAAAAGAGAAGTTTCAGGTTTCTCAAAATAGGCTGGTCAGGGTTGTCTTGGGGCTATCTCTTAGGGACCATGTTGGAAAACAGCATTTCCAGCAGCTGGGCTGGCTCCCTCTGGCAGCCAGGTCAGTTCAATTACAGCTGAACATGGTACATAACATCTACATCAACAGTAATCCTGTGTACCATTGCAATATTTTTAAGATGTGTAGCTAAGTCCATTCCCATCTAACCAGAGCCAGCATTGCAGACCTGAACATGCCCACGCTCATTTAGATTAGGATTTGGCTTACTATTTATAATATTATAATAGCATTTTGTAATGAAGGTCAAGTATAAATGCATTGCAGTAAGCTTATAACACTGTACAATTACAGTTATAAGTACTCATACTGCAATCATAACACATTATAAACCATTTTATAATGACACTTCCTAAGCATCCCATGTTAATTATCATAGTTGTAAGTCATTATAATCCTTTTATCATGTTTAATAATGACTCTTCTAATGTATTATAATCATTGTTAAAATCCATTATACTCTCATTATAAGTCACTATAAGTGTTAATTTATTGTTTTAAGAAAATATCAAATGTATGCAAGCTTATGGACAATTATAATACTTGACCTTATAAGTCATTATAACATGCTTTATAATGTGTTATATGGTTATAAAGCATTATGAGTATGTATTAGAATGCATTATAGACATGAGATGCATAGCAACAACATAGAGTCAGAAGCAATAGAAATGTCTATTTTCAACATCGACGGCAATGCTGAGAACAGATGGAACAGCACATACAATCAGATATACATTGAAATCGAACACATACAATTATAACTACTTGTTTTACATCTCATATTGCCATTGCCAGTTTATCACACTGCTTAAGTTTTCTGTATATTGTGCAGCTCTAGTAGCTATAAAGCCCAAGAGATTCTACAAACCTCTCGCACGCGCACACACACACACACACACACACACACACACACACACACACACACACACACACACACACACACACACACACACACACACACACACACACACACACACACACACACACACACACACACACACACACACACACACACACACACAATATGGTATAAAAAGATTTGAGTTTTTAACTGAAGGCTGATGTTAAGTATTCATGGTTTTAATGGTAGAAGTATCCTTGT
>NC_139962.1:42034180-42169180 GCF_963454915.1 Gymnoscopelus microlampas
TCTCATGCAGCGTAGAAGGTGCACAGATGCACGCACATCCCAAAATAATTATGGGGTGCTGGATAATAAGGACACGTAGACTGAAATAGAAATAATCTGCACCCTGTCTTCAAAGCTCCCTATAACTTTACAGTACTCCCATTTCTAATAAAGTAGCTTCACTAGAAATGGGAGTACTTTACAGAACTCCCATTTCTACGCTGAGTTGGCGGTGCCCTGGATCGACCCAGAACCCAGAACCTTGTTGTCCAAAGACGAGTGCTCTACCAACTGAGTTACCCGGACACAAATAACATAATAATATACCAAATAGTACAGGATTTGAGCCAATCTTGCACTTCTTCAACTCCGCAAACAGAGGATCGGACAGTACAACAGGTCCCCAAACTGGAGGTACTGGAGCACACGATTCACTTTGAATACTTTATAATATGCAAACAACTAACGACTCGCCGTGCTCTCTGGGCCTTTATCTCTATTTTATTATGCAGAAGACGTGTCGAAACACCTGTCATTTCCAGCATAAAAACATTAATCAATAATCATAATGTGCTCCAGTGCCTTCTTTGGGCCTAACCTTCCAGAAGTGGCCCAGAGACCTGTTCCTTGTCCTCTACTATCAAATAAAAAAACGTAGAGGCCTACATCGATACCCAAGCTGAGAAAGATTGATACTTTAACAGCTTAGTTAGAAAGTCTCCTTCTAGGCTCTGATCCCCCCCCAAAGGAAAAGACAGTGTGTAATGGGTGTGTAAAACATCGCGGGGTTATTACAAAGTTTAAACATAATTTTACTTCACACAGAAATGTTTGTGTGTGTGTGTGTGTGTGTGTGTGTGTGTGTGTGTGTGTGTGTGTGTGTGTGTGTGTGTGTGTGTGTGTGTGTGTGTGTGTGTGTGTGTGTATGAATGCATGCACACACATCACTCAGGAGTATATCAGCAGGAGGAAAGGAACTTCCCTTTGTAATTACACTGTAATCTATTGTCCACTGAGACTGTGTGTGTGTGTGTGTGTGTGTGTGTGTGTGTGTGTGTGTGTGTGTGTGTGTGTGTGTGTGTGTGTGTGTGTGTGTGTGTGTGTGTGTGTGTGTGTGTAATTCTATGTGGGTGAATCAATTCAAAATGCATAGACTGCAGTAGCGTGTGTGTGCGAAACAGAACATTCCTTGTTTTAATTCATCTATTCTACTGTCTTTTGATCATATTCTCCCTGGAATTCAAACCTCAACTCTCTCTCCTCTAGGTCTAGGAGTTTCTGCTGACGAGACAAAACGCATTCTGCTAGATAAAATCAATCATACGCACACACACACACACACACACACACACACACACACACACACACACACACACACACACACACACACACACACACACACACACACACACACACACACACACACACACACACACACACACACACACACACACACACACACACACACTTCATGCCTCAGACCAGCTCATTTTCCCACCCGCTTCCTCAAGATAAATAAATGCCTCCTGCACCTTAAGGTGCATGTTTAGCATTGGACACACACTCTTTTATTCGTCCTCTCAGGAATCCTGGCTCATGGCTGATCCTGGTACTGACTGCTCATCATTGCCTGCTCATAGCACTTTTTAGGTTAGTCCTCTCTTAGCACCTTATACAGTATGGTTCCTCAGCACTTTATTAATTAAAGTTTTGTATTAATTAATAATGTATTTATTATTATATTATTAATAAAGTTTCCTGTCTATTTATTAGTTTATTTCGTTTTACATATTTTGTGTTGACTATTCTAATCCTATGCCCGTCCTCTTATGCCCATGATTCTGTGCATATTCTGTGTTTTTGCCTGGTGTTTTAATGTTAATTTCTATATCTGACTTACAAAACAGTGTAATTACAAAACAGTGTACACTTACACTATTATAATAAAACTCTGGCACCGAATGTGTTAATTATGAAGTATTTGAATTATGTCTGCCTGTGAAGAACTTTGAACTGCAACCTTGTATGAAAGGTGCTATACAAATAAAGTTTATTATTATCATTATTATCATCAGATGCAGCAGCAGCAGAATATGAGGCTACTGGCTGTGCAGAGACAATAGATACTGTAGCAAAATGCCTATACAGTATGTAGATGGTCACATAGGCATTTTTGCATTTAACAAAACAGTTATTTGTAAGTATGCCATCCATGCTTTGACAATTCTTTTGACACTATACTTTAACCCTTGAACCTTAGCATCCCAATTCTGGGCATGTCTTAATAGGCAAACACAGGGCAAACATTGCAGAAAATACAAACATCTTTCAAACAAACATCAAGTTGACTAAAAAGAAATGTAGCCATTTCTGTTTATGCAAATTATGCTAATAAGGAAAGGTGGCATGACTGCACCATGGTAATAGATGCATTTCTGGATATCAAACGTGTTCAACTTTTTAAGTTAACTAATAGCACAATTATAGCCATTTCCAGGTTTTGATGACTAATTAGCCCATTCTGCTAATTACTCAAAAGATTAAACAGTGACTTTTACAGCTTGGCATATGGCAGAAATGGATTCAGCACATACAAATTATATAGAAACAACACATTATTACCTTTTCCTCAAAATTAAATGCCCACCACGTGGTTTTCTAGACGATTTGTTCCATTTTTGGTCTCACTTTGTAAAATCCAACAGTAATAGTATTGCATTGTAAAATCTAAAAATTGTAGTCTTGCGTTGTAAAATCTAACATTACTACAGTTCAGTCAGATAATTCATGAATAGTTTGAACCAATATTTTATTATGAATGTGAATACAAGTGTGGATATAATAATTTATCTTGGCGTTCAGGCTCTACAACATTTTTCTCCCTGCTCAGCACAATCATACAGCCATCATTAACCATTAAGAGCAGGGAGATAAATATACCATAACAACCCCCCATGGGGGACAGAACCAATAGCAGAGCCCACTGGTGGTGCTGGGGTGGTGGTGGGAGTAAACAGTTGCATACCAACAGACCAGAGGCAAATGACAGCAGGAGGATGAACCGAGACTGAGGTGAGCTTAAATAACCCGCTGATTGGTCAGCTGATTGTCACGTCAGCTATGACGTATGGTCTCCGTAATAGCGTTGTAGTAACTCTGTCTGTATGCACCCGCATAACCGCAGTGTGTAACCTCTCGAGTACTGTATATGCTGCCTGAACTAACTCGCAGGCTACGTATCATTAGTCTTGCATTGTAAAATCTAAAACTTGTAGTCTCGCGTAGTAAAATGTAACATTAATACAGTATTCTTGCATTGTAAAATCTAACCCTATGGTACATTGCGGGTAAATCGGACTCCATTTATATGGTTCTTTTAACTTAACTTTTTAACTAAGCACTTTACAATATATGCCTCACATTCACCCATCCACACACATTCACACACCGATGGCGGACGCAACCATGCAAGGGACCAACCTACTTGGTGGAAGCACTAGTGGTTCAGTCAGAGTCTTGCTCAAAGACACTTCGACACCAGTCGTCTTGCATTGTAAAATCAAACCAGTACACCAGTAGTCCCGCATTCCCCGACCTAGTGTGTATGAACAAGACTACTAGAAGCAATGTTTCAAGAATGCAGGCAAACTGGATTCAACTTCTCTTTATTTAAAATCCACAAAAGTGGAGGACATTACAATACATACCTGGAGTGCAGGCAATCATGATAGGGGAAAAAATGCTTCCAGACTTATCTTCAAATTTGTGGTTAAAAATAATTATAGAGTATTACCAAGCATCTTCAAGAAAGCCAGGGGGGACACTAGCAAAGAGTCCAGGTGTACAGCATTACTGTCCCAAGATAAAACAGACAAACTTTAAGCATTACAAATATGGTGCGTTAGCCTGACAGACTGCAGAGAGACAGACAGACAGACAGACAGACAGACAGTAGAGAGAGACAGGCTGCAGAGAGGCAAACCGCCAGACTGCAGAGAGACAGAGAGACTGTAGAGACACGCTGGCAGAGAGAAGGAGAGACCAGGCAAGACAGAGAGGATGACAAAATAACACTTCCTTCAGACAGAAGTCTCTCCATTAATAGTCACTACTGTGCATCACCATGGTAACAACAGCCACTGGCCAATGGGAAATGAGCTGAGGAGAGAACTGTACTCCACAAACAAGAGAGTGTGTGACCTTCAGAAAGAGAGTTCAACTAAACATGGTCTCTGTCTCATTCTCTATCTCTCACACTCTCTCTCTCTCACACACACACACACTTTTAAATATCTAAATAGATATCTAGTCAAATAGAGCACTTTACCAGACAAGTACACTGATAAAGGAGAGAGGAGAGGAGGATATTGGCCAGTCAGGATGATAAATTGTTCAACGACACTGAAAACAGCAAACGTGTGCAGATTTCTTGTTGTTACCACACTCGTGTGTGAGAGAGAGAGAGAGAGAGAGAGAGATATGTATAAGAATGAGAATATGAGGGATTCCAACAAATAGAAAGAGAGGGTGTGGTTCTCTCTGTATAGGCGCACGCACACAGTCTCACACACACTGGAATACAATATTTGTGAACACTGTAAGCAAGTATATTTTTACTTGTTTGCTTATTGCATTGTACAATTGAAGGTAAATGTTCTTTTCATATACTGACGTTTAATACAATTTTGATATTAAGCTATCAGTTTTTATTTTATTGTTCTTGCTTATAAGTAAAATAAATGTTCACAGATAGAACCTTTAATTTTGCCCTTTATTTGGACAAAATATCAGTCAAAACATTGGTAATGGGTGGTCTAGGACTCTCTAAAATCAGGATTGGCATTGGTTGGGCTCTAGATCAGGTCAGGGGTCCTCAGAGTTGCTACAGGGAGCCAACAAATCTTTGAGTGATAGGATTCTTTTGTACTTTAACCACTTGAACCCTAACATCCCTTTTCTGAGGAGAACTTCAGCCAAAAATAGCAGGTCTACAGCTCACAACGCCTCACAGTGAGCCTGTAGATGGGATATTTTCGGCAAAGACGTTTGGTGTAGAGGGGGAAAAAGAGCAGACCAAGTACAGAGTGAAAGTCAAATTTTCCAAGTACTGAGGGTTGAAGTGGTTAAATGTCTGAAAATACACATGAACATGAGCCTATTAAATCTATGAATAATAATGTACTAGTGGGGGTCCCTGCTTCATCTCTCTCTCAGCTAAGGGGTCCTTGGCCTGATCAAACCCCTGCTCTATATCAAACCACTGCTCAGGGACCTTGAACAGTGCGTTGACATGGTGGTGAACCTTTACATGCTGGCAGCAGTCCTATCTGAGACATCCTCCCACAGCCTGTGCTACACAAACTTCACCTTTTTCATTTCAAGGACCCCCAGATTGATATGCATTAGGCCACATGTCACGCAACCACATTTGATACCACTTTGTGATACCATTTTCATCTCTGGAACCCCAGTCTACACTGTAAAAACGTCAGAGTTCATTCAACTCTGAGAGTGGGTCCATTTGGTTCCAGTTGTACACTCTCAGAGGTCCATTTGGACCACTGGTGGTCCCCAAACCCGACGTTGAGAAACAGTGTTTTACGCTTTGCGCTGAGGTTTACTGTATATTACAATAATGACTACCCTGAGAAGGATACTCTGATGCTGCCCTCGGAATTGGACGAAGGAGAAAGCACCTTAGCAGACAGCATTTATGCTAGTGCATGGTTCTCAAACTTTTTTCATATCATGGACCTACCAAATGAACATGCATTTGGCCGTGGACCCCCATCTGAAAATATTTTGTGCCAGGGACACCCATGGAAGATTTGTGCGGTCAAAAATGTTCAAACATATTCCAAATGTTTCACATTCTTTCAAGATTGTTTGAAAATAGCCGATACATATAGGGTTAAAATGGTTAAACTGATTTTGATGCTATTAATTAGTTTTGCTGGGGACCCCCTGGAACCCACTAAAGGACCCCTGGGATTCCTGAGAATCATTGATTTATGCTAACTTCATAACTCAGTGTCTTTAGAAGACAGCTTTCTGTCTTCTATATATGTTTTCTATTAGAGACGGAGAAACTGTTAGTGAATGTTAGCTAACTGGGTCGTAGACCGATTTGTATGGGTCACGATGAGTAAATATCCCTTTTTTTCGTTTCTTTTTTTTCTCCAAAAGAAAAAGTGCTCATCGGAGCACAGGTTTCCGCCAGGTTAGGTAGGTTATTGTGGGGCAGCAATGTTCAGAATTCAGTCATTATGGAGGTGAGTGGAATCTGTAGAAGTTGAGGGATTAATGTTGATGTTATAAGTTATTGGACAGGCATGCAAACTTTAGATGCCAATCTTAGCCAATCAGGATGGAATATGAAAGATCGGACAGATCCGTCTTGATTGAGTTAATGTGTACCGATTTGCGTGATGATGGCAGAATATCTGTACGACTAATATCAAAAGAATTGTTATGCAAAAATCGGCCTCCTAGTGGCGCTATAACAGGACAATGTGAAAAGGGTGGCCTTTCTTCCTTGGCCTAGTGGGAATGTGCGTGCAAAGTTTCACGGCAATCGGGGGCTGCGTTCATGATTTGAGGCATTTTGTTCAAAACGAGCCTCTCCTGCAAACTTTAGATGCCAATCTTAGCCAATCAGCATGGAATATGAAAAATTGGACAGATCCGTCTTGATCACATGACTACGGTATAGAGATAATGTGTACAGATTTGCGTGATGTTTGGACAAAATCTGTAGGAGTAATAGCCAAAAATGTGGTTTGCAAAAATCGGCCTGCTGGTGGTGCTATAACAGGCCCATGTGAAAAAATTGGGCAACTGGTTCTGCTCTGGCCTCCAGGGAATGTGCGTGAACAGTTTCATGGCAATCAGTGTCCCAACCCAACCGGCACCCAACGGTGCCGGAGAATAGCTGTTCACAGATGGACGGACGGACGGACACACGTTGGGACCTCATCCGTTCTTTGCTTATTAAACTACAAAGTGTATAAATAATAATATATTAATATTATTAGGTTGGTGAGACAGCGAAGCTGTACGTCTGCCTGTACCTAATTTTCTTTCTCAACAGATGGTTCATAAATATACAAACCAACCATGAGAATAAATTACACCCACACACACCTACAATATGCATGCACACACACACACACACACACACACACACACACACACACACACACACACACACACATGATATCCCACAGCCACACTCTCACAAAGCCAGTGAAAATCTCTCTCTCTCTCTCTCTCACACACACACACACACACACACACACACACACACACACACACGCTCTTCTGCTTCTATAATTGAAGCCAAAACAATTTACTGAAAATTTACTGCTTGTGTGAATTTATTCCCAACACTCCTTATACATGAAACCAGGTGTGTGTGTGTGTGTGTGTGTGTGTGTGTGTGTGTGTGTGTGTGTGTGTGTGTGTGTGTGTGTGTGTGTGTGTGTGTGTGTGTGTGTGTGTGTGTGTGTGTATTAAACTGTCTCCATGGCTGATATACAACATACTTTCACATTGGAAGTCTGGTTCTCCAGAGCATACGCATGCGTACACATGTGGGTGTGTCCTAACTCCTTTCTTTCTATGCAGCTGTACCTTCCTTCCCTTTCTTACTTCCTTGCATCCTTCTTACCTTCATGTTGAACCTACTGTACTTGCACACGCACACACCAGTTAAAGGAAGTTGCGTTGGGGAAAACAGTGGAATGTGGTGTGGTCTGAGCTGACAGACACACACACACACACACACACACACACACACACACACACACACACACACACACACACCCACCCACCCCCCAACTGGCTAACGCTTGCTCTGTAATGCATTATGAACATACGTATAATGCATTATAATCTTCTCATAACACTGTATAATTATAGTTAAATAACGAATAAGTACTCATAATGCTTTTATAACAATAATCATGACATAGTGTAAAACGTTTAAATTATAAATATATTGTAATAGGCTTATAATGCTGTATAATCACGGTTATGCGATGTAATAACTGTGTGCTGACAGGTCGACACCAACTCGGGACTCATGTATGTGATGACTTAAATCCCCAAATCCTACGGGCCTTCTATAGAGGCACCACTGATACACTGTATCGCAGCCATTATTTAGAGAGTATACGTCATATTGCCCATAATGGTCTAATGGTGCCTCATTTGGTGCCCCCCTTGAGAACGTGGTACCCTATGTACAGTGTAGCAACATGATGGAAATATGCAGGGAGAGAGAGGCAATAAGATGCAAGAAAGAGATTTACGATAGAAAGTAAGGAAGAATGGTGAAAATGAAGAGAAAAAGAGTGGTAGAGAAGGACAGAATGAATAAAAGAGAATGACACAACGGCGCCCCCTAATGTTACTGGTCAACCGAATACTGTGCTGCTGCACATGAAACCAGTCAAATCAGCAATCTGAGAGAACATACTGACGGCACACACGTGTTTATGTGTGTGCCGTTTACATACTCTACCATCCTTAGAATCCCCCTACTACTATGAATCTTTACTCTTTTAGAGGAGAGATAAAGTTCCAGTTCTTCATTCCGATTGGTTGAGTGCCATGGTAAAATACTTGATAAACACACACCTAGGAGGACTGCATGTATCAGTATCACTGCGCCTACAACTTATTTATAATATTCACCATGCCGTTCCATGGATATATTACTGATTTGGTTTTTCATATGACAAGGTAAGAGGAGTGCTCCTTTTCATCCTGTGCATTGAGCTGGTCCTGTGTTTGTGCAAGGTTTTCCTTCGACCAGAATTGAGGAGGACACCCATGGAGTTCGGAGTCCGTGTTGGGGATGGTCTCACAGCAGACGCGTGCTCCAAATAACTCCACACTTTGCACAAATATTGCTCAGTGTTGAGCTGCTTTCCGCACCCTTAATGTACTTGCGCGATGTACAGTTTGTAGAACTCCATTATTGTACAATACATTTTCCCACTAGTGCCGGAGGTGGTGTGACGCAATATTCGTAAAACTTTTGCAGAACAGATCTACAAGCGAACAACACGTCGCGACTCAATGCGTTGTTAGCTTGAAGATCTGTTCTTTCTCCTCATGCATCCCCCTCCCCTTTTAGTAATCTGCTCTTACTGCTCAGCGCAGTACCAAGCACTCACTGGACACACAGACAGACAGAGGAGTTGTTACCTAAATAATTCGACATCGGTCTATGGAACTGGTTAGGACAGGGACAGACAGTCACGCTGTTCCAACGAAAAACAAACAGTCAACCCACCACCTGGCTCTCTTACTATTACTACTAGCCTATGTCACGTGTGTGTGTGTGTGTGTGTGTGTGTGTGTGTGTGTGTGTGTGTGTGTGTGTGTGTGTGTGTGTGTGTGTGTGTGTGTGTGTGTGTGTGTGTGTGTGTGTGTGTGTGTGTGTGTGTGTGTGTGTGTGTGTGTGTGTGTGTGTGTGTGTGTGCACATCGTCAAGCCGCAGATGCACACCCGTACTAAAAGCATTTCACTGCTGTTTTGACTACAAAGTCATGCTACCAACAACAAGTTCACTGGAGAAGCACTATTTTCTTATACAAACGAATCAACATGTCACAAAGAAAGTGTCCGCCCCCTTCTCTCAGACCAGGTGAGTGGTAAATGAATGAAAATGGCTATGCCAACTCCAAACAGCCGCAAAGACACGATGCCAGCACTATTTGACGCCACTCATTCCGAAAACAGAAATTAAAGGAGGCGGATCGATTCGGCAATACCGATTTGCTTACCAGGAACTGTCCACCCCAATTGACAACGAGCGACGGACAATCAGATGGCAAAAGTGTTTCCAAAGGTTTTTTATTTTATTATTGTAGTCACACTGTAGCCTACTGTATGTCCTGAAACTAGCAGTTGCTAATATGAAATGAATAGGCCTAAATATTGAGCAAATACATGGCCCATATCTCGCCTAAAATGCTATCAGACGCAGACCTCGCTCTCTCTCCATGAAAATATTCAAGCGCTCCCCAAAATCCTTGAGATTAGATTGAGATAGATTGATTGTTTTTAAATCACTCGATTTTAATTGCTTGTAATTACGTTACTTGGAAATATTTGATAAATTAGGGCCCGAAGCGCACAGCACACTGTCCCACAACTCCAGTAGCCGATTTCTTAATTCTATGCACATCACCTGTAGGGGTGCTCGGTAACAAGTTAAAAGAGGATCATAAAGGTCCATGTATGAAATTTACTGGGGCGATGAGCATATTTTGAGCATAGATGTTTCCTCAGCGCAAACACAATTTTGTTTATTCATAGTCCTACAGAAGGCAATTTGATCATCATAACAGAACATCCTATGCAAGTGTGCTATGGAGTCAACATGCAAGAAGAAGAAGACGACAACAGTGAAGAATATTAAATAAACGATATAGGCTATAATGTAGGCCTACTGTACTCCCACTGTGTATGCTTATAAATTGTTTGTCTATTGTGTTAAAATGTAACTTCCTTCCTTTCCATATTATACATTGATGAAAACAGCTTTTTGTTTGTTTATTCATAGTCCTACAGAAGGCAATTTGATCATGATAACAGAACATCCTATGCAAGTGTGCTATGGAGTCAACATGCAAGAAGAAGAAGATGACAGTGAAGAACATTAAATAAACGATGTAGGCTATAATATAGGAATACTATACTCCCACTGCGCAAACATTGTTTGTCTATCTGAACGTGCCTCCAAGTTGACGAACGTGCAGTGCATGCACGTTCCCGGGTCATGAACGCGCGTCTATATTCAACATGGATCTGATCTGGCAGGAGGGCTAAAAACCTGGTTTAAAAGGTTGTTTCAACCCATCGATAACTTTTTTCTAGACGGTCGGAACTACAGGCATCTGTTATAACGGGATTATACCTTTCCTTTTTTGATAAAATACAGAAAAAGGTAAGAATTGATTGCGCCGACCGTCCCCTCTTAACAACAACAGTTTGAACACCGAGCGAGGGGAGGGTGAAGTGACAGAAACGGCTAGTGTGAGAGAAGAAGGCGGATCAAAATTAACCTTTAATCCTCTGAAGGCTCTTTTCACATAAAGTAATGAGTAACACGGCCAATAAAATGTCAGTAACTGTAACACACTACCAATCTGGGAAAAAGTAACTGTCCACTATTTACTAGTTACCGCAAAAGGTAGTTGCGTTACCAGTTGCGTTGACCAGTGTCGGGCGTTAGTCCCAACACTGGTAAACAGTAACCTGGGAAAAACATGTGTGTAAAGCCCACCTTTGCAATCAGCCTGAGAGGTTCCTGGCAGGAGGGCGGCAGTGCTGATGTCACTTCCTGTGTGTGCTTATTTACTTCCTGTTGCAGGTAGAGTTGTAACATGGAGGCCAGTTGAGCCAGGCCCTCTGTCCTCTGGTCAGACATACTGCTCAAGTCTAAAACAAATAACACTCGGTTATACAGCTGTCTATCCCTCAATCCATTCTCCATCGCTTCAGCTCTGTAATACAACACAGAGAGAGAACACAGAACATTTTGAAGACTTACGTGACTCATGTTCTTCTAAGGTGTACAGTTCCTCACTACTGCTCTGAGAAGAACTCTAGACAAAGAAAGAGAGAGAGAAACAGAGAGAAAGAAGAGAGGTCGAGACAGAGAGCTTTAATCTTTCTTTGACTGGATTTTGGCATTTTCAATGTAGACTTTCGGACTTGCTATTTTCATTCATGTTTAAAATAGAAATAATTGTTCATCCTACTATAATTCTAGTAACCTGACGGTGGGTGGGTGGGTGGATGGGGTCCTGGGTCTCCGATCAAACTGCGCATGCGTCGTTGTGTGCCAGGTTTCGCGAGAGAAACAAGCAGCGAGGTCTATGAAAACGAGGCCAAACCAAACAAACCCTATAACACCAACATTGGCCCTAAAGCGCTTACAATCGGCGGACATGGCAACACCGACTCTACACCATAGACCCCGCCCACTCTCTACTGTGGAAAGTAAACACTCCAGATTTGTTTCCCCACACACACACACGATGCACATTAGCTCCATAAAGAACGGTTCTATGTCGTTCTCTTCCAGGATCGGGCGAACGTCCGCCAAGGCTCCGCTGTTTACCCTTTTGTATACATCGTATCCCAAAACTAATGGTAGATTCTAAACCGCACGGATGTTTAAGGTTTGGTCGGCTGCATAATATTTTAGGTCGCCAGCGAAACTACCCGTTTAAATCGCTTATTTAGTCAGCCTGTGGCCATGTTTCCCATTGTAGCCAAACCGGGAGCAGTAGTGGCAGCGGACGTAGGGTTTTTTTCCGGGTTCAATGGGAAACATGGCCACAGGTTTCGCGAGAGAAACAAGCAACGAGGTCTATGAAAACGAGGCCAAACCAAACGAACCCCATACCACCAACATGCAACCTGATAATAATGTCCAAAGCATGTCTGTGTATGTTTACATCCATTACTGTGTTGGCGTTAGTTGGGATTAATGTTTATTAGCCAAACCAAGTTACTATGAGCCGTTAGCGTGATGCTAAGCTAACGGACGTTTGGCGCTAGCATGCGGCTAACGCTAATGCTAACGTCGTCATCGTGACTTAATCAACAATGTAAACGTTTCATCAACACACTTTATGAACCTTACTGTGGTTAATATTATCAGTGCTACCCAAGTAGTCCATTGAAAAGTATTATTTTGGTGTATTTTGTGTATTGTAACTTGGACACTGTAACTTAATGGTAGCTGGGGCGACGCGTTGTTGGCTCATGGTTCAGAATGCCTCATGGGTATTGTAGTCATTTTCTGCTATTTCGGTTCTACTGTGATAGACTGTGCTACATTACCTGCTGTTTAATTGTGAATCATATATGCTATGAATATATGGTAATACAATGTTTATTTTCCTGTATTTTCAGGTTTATGACCTGAGTCATCTATGACCTGTGTGTCATCTGTGTGTCCAGTACTTTGTACTGTGTTGGTTAAAAAAGACAAAACACGAGTTGTGACAAAGACGTGTGATTCTCTGATTAATGTTGTTAGTGGTGTAAAATGCCATCAAAAATATACTCAAGCCTGCTGCAGGGCAACAGAAAATAGCAAGCCTATTTTGCTCTTTTATATAGCAAATTTTTATATATATACGAGGGGACGCGCGCCCTTCACCGGGTATGGTGAAGGGCGCCCTTCACCGGGTATGGTCTAGTTGATCATAATCGAGACAAAAGTTCATATCGCCCAGCCCTAGGTGAGACAGAGGTATACAGTAAAATCCTCAGTACAGTGTTAATTTATCAATTTGTAACACAGAGAGTGTACACAAAAGATTTAATGGTTACATGTGTACACTCGGAGTGAGAGAGACAGACAATTATGAAGAGGAAGCGGTGAGACAGAGAGGTAGGAGTGATGGATTTACCAGATTAAAGATGATCCTAGCAGCTAGGCGGACAGAGTCACTGGGAATCCTGGGTGAGAGGCTCTGCAGACACTTACACTCTCTCTTATGAGCAGACCAGGCATGTTTCTGTTTTCAGAGACAGGAGAATGGTTTAACACACACACACACACACACACACACACACACACACACACACACACACACACACACACACACACACACACACACACACACACACACACACACACACACACACACACACACACACACACAGTACCTGACAAGTAGTGTTGCAGTAGTGAGCCATCTTACACTGAGAACATCTCAGCAGGGAGTCCCGTCTGAAGACAGACACAAAGAAAGAAAGTCATATTTCCTACATCTATTACAGCATGTTCTATTACTGAGTTACACTGACTTAATAATACGCAAGGGATAATTGAAGGCGCGCCAGTCGTTGTTGAGAAATAACCTCCGACAGGATTATTCATTTCTACTTAATAAATAAATCAATGAATTGACACAAAAGTAACAACAAAACAAAGTATTTCCTTGCTTACGGTAATGAAAGTAAGTGTTGCGCTGGCCATCCGTCCAGCGCAACGAGGTCGCCTCGGAAAACAAGCAAGTGTTGATCAAATAGAATCAATATTCAGTTACTGCATTGTCTATTTCTCGCTTTAAATGTTTTCAAAAACATTCTTATGAGCAATGTTTAGTTGTAAATGACATTGTGTGTTTGTTTACATGGCTACCATGTTGGATACGGCATAAAATCGAGCAGCACAGTAGGTGCTCTGAGCCTTAGACAGCGGTCTGTTATAGAGCTCAGCGGTCATTATTCAGAAATAATAATACACTGCTGAATTCAGTGATTGACCTATCAGAATCAAGCATTCAACCAAGTCGTGTAATAAACACGTTAATACCCTCAGTTATCGCATTGATATAATACACAGTTAATCCAGAGTTAACAAACTGAGTAACTGACACACCAAGTTAACATTAATACTTTGAATTAACAGAATGAGTTAACACACAGAAATGTTTTTCTAAACTGAAAATCTGGTACTTAGCCCGTAGCGTGCAATAAAATCCTTCTGACCGTATAAGGCTAGCTCATTAATTCACATCTGTGTTAGCCAGGGGCATCATTTAACACACTAAAACTTTAATGTAAAGTATTAAAAGGTTTTGAGGACAAGAACAACTACCCATCTGACGTAGGACCAGATACAGATGTTGTGTTTTTTTCCTGTCCTTTTGCTTTGATGTTTAAATAGAATCATCTTGGCTGTTCAACAAACTAAAAGCGTTCTTGAGTCAGTTTGACCCTAGATCAAAACTCATGGTCCACTGTTTTTGTAAGTGTCAGTGTCACTGCCCACCTGCAATCATTGTGACATTTCAGACAGCTACTGAGAGCAGCCTGCTTTACACGCGCACGCACGCACGCACACTTAATTTATTTTTTCCGATTTTTCCGGAAATGTTGAACCAGTTCAGTTTATTATAACTTGTTCCAGTTGTACAGTTGTCAGCTACAGTTTACCAGTCATCATAACTGAACTAGTGAAATGAAGAGAGGAACATAGCAGTCCATATCTGTAGTTACCATGGCACAGAACACGTGGTTGCACTACGGCAATGGTTGTTATGGTGACAAACTTTCAGTGTATAGCGAATACAACCAACCAGCCAACAGACACACACGTATCTCTCTCTCTGTATGAGCATCTCTCTCTCACACACACACACACACACGCACGAAAACGAATGTACTTCCCTGCAGGCCACCTTGCTATACAAACCATTTGATTTAATATTGATCACTGGCTTTATGACTATATCTTTGGCTTTGACAGAAATAGAGAGAGAGACACACACACGCGCGCGCGTGTGTGAGTGAGAGACAGAGACGCTACATCCTAACAATCAGTGAGAAGGGCACACACACACACAAACACACACACACACACACACACACACACACACACACACACACACACACACACACACACACACACACACACACACACACACACACACACACACACACACACACACACACACACACACACACACACACACACACACGGGGAGAACAGAGAATGAGAAAACATTTGATTTGATCAAAGTCTAGATTGAATTTCCTGTCAGTCTGTTGACAAACAACAAATGAAAGCCTGTTCAGTTTCTGAAAGCTACAACACTCTTATAAAATGTACAATTGAATTAGCCGACCAACCAACCAACCAACCAACCAGGTAAATAACTACCTACCTAATTAACTATCCAACTCACTGCTATTAGGGAATGGGATAATAATATATAGACCACCATAGTATATAAACCTCAGATAATACCCCTCAATGGTGTTTACACTACATTAAATATGCAGCATAAATACAGAAGTTCCTATACTGTATACAATATAAAGACTAAATAAAAAAACATGTTTATGAATTGTGTCTGATTACATCTAATGTCTTGTTTCTCATATGAGCTGACGTGATTCTTTGTTCAGTCTCAGTAGCCTATATAAAGTGATTATATTTCTCCACAACAGCACTGAAGTCCTATACCCTTCGATATATCATCTTCTATAATTTAATTCCAAATATGAACAGGATGTGGATATACTGTGTATAAGGCAATTAGTCTACAGCCAGATTGTTTTTGCAAAGAGAATCAATTGTCTGAAATGTTTTATTATGTAATTGTCTGAAATGTATTATTATGTATGTACTGGTCTTTTCACCAGCAGCATATAGTGTTCTGGTTTGAGTCTGAAACGACCAAAGAGACATGCTTCCACCTGGTGGTCAAAACATGAATCTGAAGCAAAAGAGCAAGTTTAGAGATCAGTCAGTGTTGTAAAGTAACTAAGTACATTTACTGTACTTAAGTACAATTTTGAGGTATGTTTTACTATAGTAAGTTTGTAGATTATTATCTATTTTCAAAAGATTTGTATATATATATTTTATACATTTGAAAACTTGTGAAATAGGACATTCTGCAAAATGAGTACTTTTACTTTAAGTAATTAAGTATATTTTAATGCGAATACTTTTGTATTCCTTACTTTTACTTACAGAGTATTTCTAGATTGCAGTATTGATACTTTTATTTTGTAAAAAAAAATGTGAGTACTTTTTCCACCACTGGGAGTCAGTGACAGGCAGCATACATACAGGACTGGGGTTCAGGCTCGTCTTACCGTCTGAAGCACTCGTGGCAGACATTCTTAGCCATCTTGTTGGACACACAACTGGCCAGCGGTTGGGCGGAATAAACCAGCTCTCCCGCTTTTATTGTCCTCGTCGCCCGCAGTCCGTTTCCTTTACCCAGACTGGCAAAACGTTCTATTTTAGAAGACATGATCCTGATCCTGCATGTGATGCACACTGTTTACTTCCGCCTTGAACGTCCGATCAGCGTCATGACGTCACAACCTCGCGAGCCCATCCATTTTAGACAGACAGACAGACAGACAGACAGACAGACTAGTACTCATTATGCAGAATGTCCCCATTTCACAAGTGTTCAAATGTATTAAAATCTTTTGAAATTACGTGAGCTTGTAAATTTGCTATTTTCAAATGGCCGAAATGTATATAGGGCTGAAGTGGTCAATGTATGTTTAGTAATAATAATCAAAATCTACAAAGTAACTAGAAACTAAAGTCGTCAAGTACTTGTAGTGGGGTAAGTATAATATTTGCCTCTGAAATGTAGTGGAGTAGAAGTAAAGTGTCAACATTGGACATTGGAACATTGGAAAGTACTGAACATTGGACAGTCAAATCAAAATACCTAAAAAATTGACTTAAGTACAGTACTTGAGTAAATGTCCTTAGTTACTTTCCACCACTGACAGACAGACATAGCCTGACACTCTGCCTGAATTTTCATTTTGTTTCACTTGAGGCAAGCGATTCAGGGGGTGGAGCCAGGCTAAAACAGTCAGACAGTGGGGGAAATTCAGTTGTCAATGCCCTCAATGGCAGAGAAACAGAAGGCAGAGACAGAAAAAGGAGATACAGCTAGCACTGCCTGCTGGTAAGGTACCAAATCTTACTGCCCACATCTACGTGTCTAGAAAGCCCTCATTTGAGGGAGAATCATGCAAAAGAGAAAGGTTTTTGAGTGTGATTGAGTAGGCCTGACTGTATGAATGGGAGGCCCTAAAATGAGGGGGAATAAAAATTGTTTTGTTATAATTTGGGAGAGTTACCTCAATCTGAGGGCACCTCCTGCTAGACAATAATTCTATTCATGTCTTGCATACTCAATGTTTTAGTCATTTTTATAAACCTTACTTTTTTAAAACCTTACTTTTGGGGATGTAGTACAGCCACCCTAAACCACCATCATCAGCTTATATTATTATGTCACCTATCCCCCAAAATGACCCAGAGGAGGGGTATATCTAAAGAAATCTAATTTGAAATAAAGGTGTTCTAGATATCTTAGGGCATCTTAGATAATGCAGTAACAGCGTGTGTGACAACAATTAATGTTTTTCTTGTAAGTGAGAGAAAAGTGAAGGAGTCCTCTTTTCCTATTACTACAAAAGTAACATTTCCACCTAAACTAAAGGTATGATACTATAATTTAGTATTTCTTTAGGTATATTACATTCTGACTCTTTGGTGCTGTAGGGCAGACACCTAGTTCATACAGTACCTCAGCTAATTTGATGAAGATAAGAGTGAGCAGCATCCTTAAGTTATAAGCTTTTTTGTAACCTTTCTCCCACTGGACTGGCCTAATTTGGCCTTGGGGTAGGTCTAAAATAGAGAATGGCCCAAAATAACGATCATGCCGAGTCTTACCTAAACTTCTTGCCAGTGAGGTAAGGCCCACTTACAGGTGCAGTAAAAATGATAATTGTTAAAATAAGTCTTAAATAACTTGTTTGTTTAGTCTCTCCAGCCCTTTAGTAAATAGAAAATAAATTTTCTGGTCGGTGTAACAATGTTATCTAATTGGGAGATAGAACTCGAAATTGACACAAAGTGAGCGGACAAAATTGGAACTGGAACACTACATTTGAAGCTGATAAATGGGTACTCTCTCCTGATTGGACTCAATTGGAAACCAACCTGAAAATGAATTTCCTGTTTATTAAAGAATTGCTTGGCCCCCGGTAGGCCTGACCTCTATTAGTCAAATAGTCGACTAATTAGTCGAGGGGTGTCTGAGTCGACTGCCAATCTCATAGTCGAATTATATACAAAATATATATATAAAAAAAGAAATATATATATATATATATATATATATATATATATATATATATATATATATATATATATATATATTGTAATTATTCGATTGAGAGATTGGCCTAGTTTGTTATATTAATTAACTAATAGTTTGCCAAAAATAGGATATACATCATGATTTATTGGGAGAAACCAATAGTATATGTTAAATCAGACACTAAGCACCCCTACAGCCCAAATGGAATGTTCCTCTATTGCATAACATCTTTTTTTGCATGATTTGACTGAGAGAGGCAGTCGAATCAGACTGATTCGACTGCCAATCTCAGTCGAATAATTTGTGAGCGGTGTAGCCGCTCCTATAAGTGGGGTTGGGACACCTCATTAGTACACCCTAAGCTGTACTGTGATTGGCTCATAATAGCACACCCCTCTACATTAGTACACCCCTAGCTGTACTGTGATTAGTCTGTTGCATTAGTCGACTGCCAGTCGACTATTGGCAATTAGTCGCCAATCAGATTCAACTATACAAATCCTTAGTCGGGGACAGGCCTAGCCCCCGGTATTGCTGCTTGCAGCATTATTATTTACTATTATTATTATAGTATAGAGGATATGCGCATGCTTAAAGTGAATGGCACATCGAGTGGCAAATCGAGTGGCAAAGAAACATGCAAAATGAGTTTAACATTGTTTAATGTTGTTTAATGCAATCAGACTTTTCTGTTTGGATGCATGGGCTGTCAAGGCCAGAAAGTATTTTTTTGACACTAGGCATTCCTGCATAACTTCCGGGTTTGATGATGATGTCACACGCATATCCTCTATTGTTATTTTTATATTATTATCATATTATATTAATATATATGCCTAACCTCAGTCACCTCATTATTTAAAATAATGGTTGACTGGGTTCCATATTGTTTCAAAATGGTTTGATGAGTGGTTAAAGAGGTTGTCGGTTCCGATCACTCTAAATTCATCACAGTGTAGCCTGGGGGGTTGACATGCAGACAACAGCATGGCAGAGCGCTAGTTCTATTGAGGATTTATTAAGCAAGTTAAGGGTGAAGGCTTACAACAAAGTCAGAAACACTGAGTCTGTGAAGCAAAGTAAAAACACGATAACATAACATATCTTTACACACTGGCAGTGTCTCAGAGTAATGAGTCCATTTTTATGATGATGACATGAGGTGATGTGATGTCAAGTAAGTGATCTAACAGTGACAGTACACATGGAACTGCATATTTGTGCATAGCTGACATCATAGTGATGTCATTGTAAATAATGATTACATTCCAGGTAACTCCATATTTGGGCCCCTCCATACTTGGAAACTCAATAGTTGGACATGGCATGAATGACATGGTACAATGATGACATAACTAGGATAAATGGTGCATTTTATATAGCGCTTTTATCCAATGCGATTTACATTGATCGTGCCATTCACACACACATTCACGGCGGAGGAAACCATGCAAGGCACCAACCTGCTCATCAGGAGCAATTAGGGGTTCAGAGTCTTGCTCAAGGACACTTCGACAGTAACTCTGGGGACTGGGGGAGCGCCCCAGCCCGGGATCGAACTGGGAACCTTGCGGTTTCCAGTTCACTCTACCCCCTGAGCCACTGCCACCCCAGGATCACCAGGATAGGGTGCAGACTACGAGGTGGAAGGAGGACACATGACAAAATGTGTGCTTCAGTCCTGAAAAACACAAGGTAGGCTTTGGACTTTGGACTGGAACCCATGATGTCAGAGTTGAAACAAGAATCATTCTCCTTGAACACAAATCAAGTTCTAGTGGATCCATGGGCAGAAGTTCATGACAACAAGGCAACCCGGAGCAGTGCATAGTTCACCATGTGGTGGACAGCTTTGAAGACTGTCATACATACACAAACAACATCATGATAATTTAGATTTGCTAGCCATGACCCTCTGATGTTTTAACCATTGAACTGGAGGGGGCACAGAAAATCCCTGCCCACTCATTTCAATGAAAGTTGCTCACCCAGCGCATACTCCCATGGAAGTAGTACTCTGTTTGAGGCCTTTTGAGGCCTTAAGAGCACGCACACTAGTCCTTTAAGTGCATCTTACAACGTGCTTGTACATGCTGTACACAGTTAGGGATTAAGTGTCTTGCTCAGGGACACCTCGACACACTGCTGGGGCCGGAAATCGAAACTGGGATCTTCTGATTCCCAGGCGGCCTCTCTACCCAGTCCTGGAGGCACACTTCTTCTCTCATGTTTCAGATGCTCTGCAGTGGCAGTAGGCTACTCCCCCTCCAAAGAATCAGGCTTATAAACAAACATATGTAAAACAGATGCTAATGCTGTGCTGAAATGTTGACTGTTCAGTATAAAGCTCTTTAATATCAAATGGAGATTGGAAATTGAAAGAAAATGTATAAGAATTAGTATGAGAAGCATAAACAGCATTTCTAAGTGTTTCAGTTATACATTTACAACACATTATTTTCAATATTTGCCATTCTATTATATTAGTCATATTACACTTAATTCCGTTTTTCATCCTCCAGACCTGCCCCTGGACCCAACAGTAAAGTGTAATTTGGACTTAAATCAATTAACCTGAACAAAACTTAATAGTTCACTTCTAAATGCATGAAATGTAAATGTATAGGGTAATGTCATTCCAGACAAAGCGTTAGCTTCCAACTGACTGATTAATATAAAACAGACGAGATGAGCCAGCATTCTTAATTAACGGACAGTGACGCATTGTTTGTTGACGGCTTTAACAACAGATCATCAGAATCACATCCTTGACAAATGCTTTCAAAACAAAGTGAAAGTATTCATGAAAATATTAAATATAATATGGCATTGCCAAAAGATGGATTCACAAAATAACTGATTAATCTCTTTGCATACATTCATTTCAGTTGATTTACGATAAACAATCAAAATGAATGAAATTATAGTGAGCTGGATGATGTCGGAGTCAACTTACAAATGCCTAAATGCCCCTTATCTTGATGTTGATCAGAATAATGGTACAGATTCATCATTCACGCCTTTCTAATCATTATTAGGAACAAATGACAGGGAATTCATAAAAATATCCACAACCTATAAATGTGACAGAGAAAATCACCTTTCAAAATAAATCACCTTAAAAAGAACACAGGATGAGAAAATAAAATTCTACCATGACAATAATTATGTCCAATAATCTTCATATTTTTAAACCCGATCATTATCATTATCTGAACCAGTCAGAGAACAAGTGCAAATAAAAGGATAAAAAGAGGAATAGACCAGAAACTATGTTTACCTTCTTTACAAAGTAGAGACCAGAGTGTTCATTCAGTTTCATAATAAAATATTGAAAATGCAAAGGTGAACCGAACCTTTGGGCAAAATGCGTCTTTAAGACAAATGATTTTTCCAGGATTTATTTTTTAAAGCACTTAATCAAATTACTGTCAATTTTGTCACAGAATAAAGTGAAATGTACACAAAAAATATATTAGATTTAAATCTGCTTTAAGTTTAAGTTAAGGGGTAAAGACCAGTGATAAAGCCAAGTTCCAGACTGAAACATCTCTTCATATCCTACAATTCTTAAGACAAGGACTCAAGTTGTGCAGTTAAGTCAATTAACAGCCTACATAAGACAGACTACAGAACAGCCAACAAAATTAATTCAGAGGCTTAAAATGAATAAAAGATGTTCTACTACTAGAGACAAACAGTCACACAGAATGATATAAACATGATGAACACAACTATTGATAAAAATACACACAATTATGTGAGTTTCAATAAAGACTTTTGTATCTGACGGTCAAATAAAAGAACATTTCTTTTTGTGTTTTCTTTTAAATTATTTACAGTATGTTTAGTCCGCAGTTGTGACAACTTCCTGCTGACTCAACAATATTCTAAGTCTTCATGGCTGTGTCTGAAATCACTCTCATTCACTACTCCCTATACAGGGAGTTCTATGTATGAGACTATATAGTGAACTCATTGGCAGAAAACCACTACACGGGTCGATGTTAATGACATCATTGCTGACGCACAATTAAAACGTGCCAGATCATCATTTCTTTCAGCATAATGCATGATGTATGTAGGTTTTGTGATAGTCGGCTGTGCCCTACTTTTCAGGATGCTGTGGGATAAAATGAGTTCACTATGTGTATAATAATGATCACTATACATTCGGACACCACTACAAAATGGCGTAATCAATAACTATACAGTATAGTGTTCTATACAGTGAGTAGGGAGTGATTTCGGACACAGCCCATATCTCAACATGATATACACAGATGCATATTGCTCCATTGCATATTGTGGCAGTGGGTGTGGTTTATTGGCTGCAAGGTTTTGGTTCAACATAAACACCTGTAGTCAATTGAACTGATTGTCTGTCAATCAGCCCTATACATCGTTTGTCTTGTCTCATGAACTGATGTGAGAGCTAAACCAGTCAAGGAAGCCTGCATACGTTTTATTCTGAACTGGCAGCCATTCCTACTTTTCCTACAACTATTACTATTCCTGAGAACTGCAGCCAAGTAAGAGGTTACCAATGGGAAACCATCACTGGCCAACTTCGACTGATTTCCTATGTCTGTGTGAGGTGGGTGCCCACCCCTTTAGGAGACCAGCGGCACTAGACGTTCACCAATTGGGGTGGGGAGATGAGGGGATGGGGGGCAGGGAGAGGCAACCACGCCCAATTGGGAGACCATTTTGTGTACCATTTCGTACTAGTGGCGCGGTGTGGGATTGGCTAATCTTGGTATATTTATGTATACAAATCTTTGATGTCGCACGCACACACTTTTCTCTCTCTTTACACTGACCTATCAGAAATAAAGAAAAATATAAACATAAATCTTGGATCAAGTACCCGGTGGAAGGAAATGTACCATAATATTGTTTTCTTTCTTTTCTGTTTTTGTTTTTGTTTTGGGGGGAGGTGGGGCGGTATTATTCCACAATTCGCTGGCCATTCCCCCACAGTTAATCAGTCAGTAGGAGTCACAGCAGTAAGGAAGGACATCAACTGTAATTGAACCAGGGTCTCTGCAGTGATGGGTGAGTGCTTGACCTCTTTGCCCCCCAGACGCCCCAGCAGTTGCATCTGAACCCAAACCCAAACCTCAGAAAGTTTCATTGTACATAAATAATACAGTTAACTTCTGTGGAGTCAGGTCTAGTTGTCTAGTTGTAATGGAGATGCTGATGTCACTCCATCCGCTCTCTGTGGGGTTTCTGTCACCGTAGTAACACAACCACAGTAAAAACAAGAAACTCTACAGATTCACTAATTGATTATTACAAAAATGTAAGTAACATGTAAGACATGATTTGTTCCTTCTAAAAACTTAAGTTAAGATTTAAAAATATCAATGATAAAAACACCCCTGCTTGCAGCGCTTTGCAGACTGACTGCTGTTATTTCCTGTTTGTTCATCTCCCACTTAAACAACTACAGTATATGTATTACAACTCTATAGCCTCTGAATGTAATGACTGATGATGATGATGATGCTCAATGTGAGTTTCAGTCATGATTGCCTCCAAACCTGTGTGAAATATCTTCCTTGTTTGGGAGTGTGTGTGTGTGTGTGTGTGTGTGTGTGTGTGTGTGTGTGTGTGTGTGTGTGTGTGTGTGTGTGTGTTTCTGGGTCAGACAATAACAGGCAGTGTACTCTTTCTTCATCTATCTCTACTTCCTCGGTCCTAGTCTTTCTCTCCTCTTTTCGAGGGAGAGGTCAGCTAAAGGTTTGGCCCCCTCCTGACCGCAGACCAGTAAGACTCAGTAGAATAACAAAGCATCAGAACCTCTCATTAAAACTCATTTCTGTACCTTTTCGTTATTTAGGCAGCATGTCAGCCAATCAGACTTATAATTCGCTATGGTCCAATCAGGCAGAAATACGTATTTAGAGACTATTAGAGGCGTACCAGTGGCTCCCAAAGTCTAAACTGGCCCTGAACCAGTTGTGAACCAGTGCTGCAACTGGCTGAAGTAGAAGTCTGTGTTTCTGGAGAAATCCTGACAGACTGAAGAATGGGTGTCGCCCAGAGCACAGTAGAGTGCAGTGCCTCCCACACTGATCACCACGGTAACGAAGCAGAGCAGGAAGAGCAACAGACATGAGTCTCCGCCCCCAACATCTGGAGAGAACCAGGAAAAAGAAAGTGAGATTAATACAGTACAGTATGTGGATAGACTGAATACAACAGTAAGTTTCGGTCAATTAATTTGATTGGACAAGAGGCATTCAATGATGCATGATCAAGCCCCCAGAACCGGAGGATTATTGAAGCCACAGTGGCCAAATCTGATATTGCAAGACTTCCGCATTTATAATTCTACTGCGCATGCTTCAACAGTCTGAAACGCTGGTGCGCCTGCACTATTGGCTACTCCAACGTTGGAGCCAATACCAGTAGAAGAGTGTACTTCCGGGTGCTTCATGGGCTTTTCAGCAACTTTCATTGAAATTAATAGGTGGGGGCGGGGCCGTCCGCTCTCTAGATATATTATAAGTCTATGATGCTGATATACAGTATAAAAGCAATGGATTTTTTTTACTCCTTTTTTAATTTATTTTTTACTTATTATAATTCCACTAGCTAGCTGTCATTAGCCTGAGTCTTTCACACTGAGTGATAATGAATTATAAGCTATAGCCTTGTACTATGATGAGATAAAGCACATGTAGCCTGTTGTTTTTCTTGTAAAGTTTTACTTTAGCATGTGTATAGCACATTCTGATGATGTAGGCATTGAAACAATAATGTAAATAAATTAGTTAGGCAAATAATGAACATTCTTTTTGATCATTTCAGCGATTGGGATGTGGAGAAAATAGGTTAATAGATTGCTAGAGGTCTGTTCATGCAGGTTGTGTGGCCACTGACCCGTTAACATGGGCGCCAAAAGTAAACATGTGTGTTTTGGGCATCACACTGGAGGTCAAGCTTTGTACTGAATATCAACATGGCTGTGATCGTCTCCTTTTCCTTTCTGTTTTGACCAACTGTTTATCTTTTTACATTTTCTCCCCAACTTAGTCGTTGCCAATTTCCCAGAATAAATAACGTGAAAAATACAATAAATACGGAGGTTGTGGGTACAAATCCACCGTGGTGCATCCGGCTTTGTCCGGCGTCTATGCGAACACAATTGACCTGTGTTCAGGGGAGGGAAGCCGGGCGGAGAGGGTGATATTGGTCATTGCATGTACTCCTACGGGCTGGGGCGGCACCTGTCAGTATTGGGCGGGAGGAGTAGGACGAAGGGTCTACATCCTCCCGCAGAAGGCTCCTCACTGGCAGGTGAATTAGTAGGATTCAACAATAGTGACAACACAGAAATGTGTCTAGGGGGAGGAATTAATTGGTTTTGTAGGACATACTGTACACATACTCACCATGCTCAAAGCAATCATCAGGGACATTAAAGTGGACTCTTCTCTTGGCGGGAGGTCTGGGGTGTGACTGTGCCGACACACAAAGATCTTGTACACAGACACTCCTTTTCTTCAAGATCGAGACCAGTCCAGAGGCAGGAGACGTCTGGAGGGAAAGACATACACCACATGAGCATGTACAGAAAAGGAACACATTCATTATCATGTCAACACACGCTCATGCACGCACACACACTCACACACACACCTGTTCTATGGTGATGAGTCTAGCCAGGTCGTCTAAGGAGGAAGATTCTCTGATGAGGTTCATGTTCTCTACTCCATTTTCCTCCTCCTCACCATACTCTTCATCACCCTGCTGAAGGAGTTAAATCAGTCAACTTTACATTCTGTTCATTCAACTGGAATCTACTGATTGTGATATGAGCTCTTAAAGGGACTACACCATGAATTTTAACCTTTTCTTATTTTTTGTGTGTTTTTGGTCTCCCCTACCTCTCTTCTATCCCAAACAATACCCCAGTTTGATGTAAATTGGTCTCAAAACAGGCCAAACTGATTTACCCCCGAAAGTGACGACATTAGCAATACCTCCCGTTTTTCAGTTCCAACATATTAAAAAATACAATAAATAAAAAATATATTTTTCTTTTCTTTTTTCCACACAGAACCAGGAGAAAACATGCATACTGTCTAAATAGCGGCACGTGCCAAATCAGGACAATGTGGTATTGCAGGTAAAAGTGCTTTATAAGCCAGAGAGAAGTTAGTTGGAATGAGTATATCTGAGGCTTGATTTAGGCTCAAACCTTTTGAAAACGTTTGAGGGACATAAACAATATGATATTAAATATTAAATATATGTTTTAAATTCATAGTGTAGATCCTTTAAAAGATCGAAAGACTCAAAGCCTGCCAGGGGATGTTCTCAGGCTAGTTATGTTGATACCCTCTGATCCGTTACTCACTAACATGAGACCCAGTTTTTTTTTTACTATAGTAACTTCTCAGGGTATTTGAACGTTACATAAATGTACAGTACAGCAATCGATGGGAATGTTTTTACCTTACTGCGTGTGTGCATATCAGCGCCCGCTCAGGGCATATGTCGGGCTTGACCAGTCCATATATCTGCATATTTGCGTGCCCACCACAGACAGACAGACAGACACACCTCCCACCACAACTTGATACTTTATAGAGTAGATAATAAACCACATAAGATCTGTACCTGGGTCTGCCCATGATGGTCCTCTAAAGACAGGACGTTCTCTGAGACCATTTTTTGTTGGATGGGGACAGATCTGAGATCAGCTGAGGAGTCCCACCCTCCCTTCTGCTTCTCCTCTTCCTCATTGTTCACCTCCACAGCCTCCTCTACTCTCTCTCTTTCAATCTCCGTCTTTCCTCTTTCTCCACTCTGCAGTTCTTCAGACGTGGATCGGTCCATTTCTCCGTGGGTGAGGTGGTCTTCTACAGAGGTGGTATGCCCAGCCCCGCCCATCCGTTGGCTCTCCAGCACGTCGGTCAACTGGTTCCCATGGAGACTTATCCGTTCCTCCTCTGTGTACCCGTCCGTTTCCTCTGTGAAGGATCTGACTGGTGGGCTGCTCTTGGAGGAGTCTGTATGTGTCTCCACCTGTTCTGTCTCTCCTCTAACTGGACGGGCAGAGGGAGGGGGAGAGAGCGAGACAGACAGACAGACAGAGACACACATTAAGCAGGGAGACAGAGAACCATTCACCAGTAATTGTAGATGAAGAGACCATACAGGTGTTTCTTCTGGAGGTCAGATGCACCTTTCACTACAGCCTAGAGGAGCTGCTAAGATATCAACTACTGATTAATGAATGTAGGCTACTAGTCTTATATTAGTAGTCTAGGGCATATCTACTAGACTTTATATTTGGTAGTTAGGATATGATTACTCTTTATATTTAGTAGTCTAGGGCAACAACAACCTGCTTGAAATATTCCAGTCACAGATAGACCCACAGACACTACCGCAATCTGAACTTTATATACAGTGGGCACTCTCTCATAGAATACTGGATAAGGCGCAAGACTCTGAAAGAGTGTTTGTGTGTGTGTGCGTGCATGCGTGTGTGTGTGTGTGTGTGTGTGTGTGTGTGTGTGTGTGTGTGTGTGTGTGTGTGTGTGTGTGTGTGTGTGTGTGTGTGTGTGTGTGTGTGTGTGTGTGTGTGTGTGTGTGTGTGTGTGTGTGTGTGTGTGTGTGTGTGTGTGTGTGTGTGTGTGTGTGTGTGTGTGTGTGTGTGTTTGCATGCATGTGTGTGTATATATATATATACACACACACACACACACATAATAACACACACATGCACGCACACACTCATATACTCAGAATCATCCACACATCTAGTCACCTGGTATCCACGTCGACGGCAGACCAGAGAGTCGATCCTGTCCAGCTGCAGACAAACTTCTGTCCAGAGACGCACACTATAAACACACACATACACACAGAGTTTAAAAAATCATTCTAACTCAAGTGGATGACACAGTCCATATAACAACTGCCACAAAGACAATGGTGAACGATTAGTTATTGTTATACTGCTTGGTGTGAATGGCCCTTTAGAATATTGTTTTTAACTATGTCTTTATAGTTATAGTGCTTAGTGTGAACCATGGATATTGTCATGGCTAGGGGACGTTTAAAGTCAGCCCCCTGGCCAGTGCCACTGGCTTCGGATGCTGTCAATGCACTGAATGGGAAATTATCAAGTTTAATCAGACTATTGATGGGTGAGATACTGACCTACCCGGGGGCAAACACTCACCCCAAAACTTGATTCACGATTCTGTGCCTGGGCCCATAACTTGAGGCCTTGAGTCGGCTCAAGCGAACTTCGCAACGTTCGGCACGGCAACTCGCTCACTTTAGCTTGCTTGTGGTGCCTCTCGTGGCTCAAGTTCGCTTGAGACGGCAGATCTCACCAATCAATAGTCTGATTAAACGTGGGTAGGTCAGTATCTCACCTACTTAGACCAATCAATAGTCTTTACGTGATAATATCCCATTCAGTGCATTGACAGCATTAGAAATGGGTGCCAGTGCAATATTCATGACCATGGGCTTGACTACCACATACAGTATGTTATGAAATCAAATAGTTACCATGTTGTCAGAAGGATTCACAAAATAAATATACACCAACATCAAAATGTTATGTTTTCTACAGGATGGTCTGAGCCTGAGGTATCCTTCTGCTGAATTCATGTGGTTACTACAGTTTATCATGGTTAATGAGCAGTACACTAGCTAGCTGATGAATGGCTAAGCTAGCAACATTTGCTTTGTGCCAACAACACCTGTAGCCATGGTATATTCACGATATATCCTCATATATTATAGCCTCATGTGCATTATTGCTTAACCCATTTTGACCTGTTGTAAGCTATACGTCTTTAATTACTGCAGAACACCAATGAATAATCAATATGATGGATGAGGAAAGTTACAAGTTACAGTTAAGACCATACAGAGTACAGACACACGCAGACATGCATATTATCAACACATGAACCCTGACTTTATACCATGGTTCAGAACAGAGGGATGTCTTACCAAAATGTGTCCTGCAGAAGGTCTGTGAGAGAGAGACAGAAGAAGTCAGACAGAAAGACGGAGTGTCTTCAGTAAATGAAGGTGAAGGCTTGGTGTCAGAGCTACAATCTAATATTAGACAGAACAGATTTCCCTGGCTATTACACTGTCTGTGAGTGTCAAGAGTGCGTGTGTGTGTGTGTGTGTGTGTGTGTGTGTGTGTGTGTGTGTGTGTGTGTGTGTGTGTGTGTGTCCTTAGCAGTATCATGTCTCAAATGTCTGAAAGTGCAGCAGTAAGGAGACATATGTTTACACTATTACACACACACACACACACACACACACACACACACACACACACACACACACACACACACACACACTAAAGACTGACCGTTGGTGTGTCTGACAGATGTGTGTGAGGACGTTCAACTGCTGGGAACACTGGTCTGAAACCAGTGTTCTACAACGACTCTCTGAGACAAAGAAAGACAGAGGGAAAGAGAAAAAAAAAATTAATGTGAATGTTTGCTTGCATTTATGTTGGTGTGTACCTGCAAAGTGTGTGTGTGTGTGTGTGTGTGTGTGTGTGTGTGTGTGTGTGTGTGTGTGTGTGTGTGTGTGTGTGTGTGTGTGTGTGTGTGTGTGTGTGTGTGTGTGTCTTACCCCAGTGTTCCTGCAGTGTGTTGATGTTGTCTATTATTCTCTGTTGATATAGTCTCTCTAGCTGGAGACAACACAATGCACTCTGGTCTGAAGGTCAAAGTTAAGGAACTTGGTGGTTTAGGGTTGGGCCAGTGAAATGTACAAACCAGCAATTTGTGTGATTACTGAATCATACTGGTAATAACCATTTGTGCCACTAGGTGGCACAAACACATAATCCAGTTTCTCCTGAACGGAGTAAAAAGTACCCCTAGGAGACCCGGACCCCACTTTGAGAACCAGTGTCGTACTCGTAAAGCATATCTACTGAAAATGTTTGGGGAAATTGGGGCTTTACGTCAACCTTAATCCGCAGTAACCTACATCATCAGTTATTGTTTTGTTTTGTTACTGTCATGTTTAGTTCATGATGGCAAGAAAGGTAGTCACCTTCCTGCAATGTGTCACCAAGTTATTCCACCACTTTACTTTACACCGCTCGTTCCATTGCAGTCACTGTGCTTGCTTGTATAATATCCACAACCCATAAGAGTTCGGGTCCCTGTTTAATTATCGTCAATTGGGTCCGGGTTTCATGGTTCAGATTCTATTATCTCGGGTCCCGGGTCTGTTTATCATGTGTATAATACCCTCGAGTGAACCGAGAAGACCCGTACTCAGTGCTGATCTGGAGAGAAACTCTGACATCTACTCTGTGCATGGCCCCAAATTATTGCCTGAATGTCTTATAAACACAAAAGCTGTATAACTCGTTTGCGCAATTAAACCACTCTAAGCCTGTAGTCACATCATATTAGTAAAACTGGAAACGAACCAACTCTAGTTTGGTCCAGTACACGCTTCAGGTTTTACCGGTGCCATGCAATGTACAAGCTTACACTTGTTAATACACACACATAAGGATACAATCTTCCTGGAGGGCAAAGGCATCAGCAATCTGTTAAGAAAGCCAAAGGGAGAGAGTGAGAGAGAAAACTTGATTCAGACAATAAACAGAGTAGCAGAGTAACAAAGCCTCAAGCAGAACACACTCTACCGCTCTCCAGCAACTGACATCCTCTCTCAGCTGACTACAAACTTACAACCCTGAGGACAAGAGAGAGAGACAGAGGAGAGCAGAAGCGCTCTAACTTTTGATGAAGAGGCAGTGACAACTGAATACTCTCTGTCTGTCTCTCTCTTCTCTTTTCCTTCCAACAATTCATATTCATGAATCAATGTTGTTTTGTTTTCCTCTCTTTGTCTGTCTCTGTATAACTTAAATCAGTGAGAGGAGCTTTCACATCGAACGTACCTGTTCTCTCATGTAGCGACAAGACAGTAATGGAGACAGGGAGAGAGGGGAAGAGAGAAAGAGAGAGAGAGCACCCTTGCCTGAGGAGAAAACGCGATTTTTTTTCCATTTCATGAGCCGAGTAAATAAGAGGGAGTTGATTATGGTGAGAAAGTATTTTCACAGATTGTGCATTGAAGTTATGTGGTACGTTTCAAACTATATAATTAAGTAAGTAGGTCAGCGAGACTTAACATGCTTATCATTATTATATCATTGACAACATTGAATGTTCAAACGCTTATATGAATGCTTATATGAAAGTCTATGTTGGTCAGCTGGTAACTTAGCTAGCCAGCTATAATGTCCAGAAGTTATTATGGTGAGAAAAGAATGACAAATTGACAATGGTTGACATTATTTTCTGGGCTTCTCTCCCTGAGCCACCATCATTAGCTAATGTTACACCACGCTAACTTATGATAGCTAACATACTTATGCCTATGCTAATTATAAACACTAGACCATACCCGGTCGACGCATCCGTGGGGGGATATGCGCACATGATCTGGCAAACCGGGAGGCGACATTGTTTGACACATAAACGCTAATAAGAAGCTGAGATTTGATGAAATTGAAAAACGGGCTTCACAGTTAAGTTCAGATGGTAATGGTCAATGGCTGTGTGCAAAATCAGAGCAATTGGTCCAGCCACTGAGGAGAACCGGGTAGCTTCACCTACTCACGAGGTTACTAGAATTATGGTAGGATATAATATTATGTGCCAGTATGGTCAGCTACTGTAGCATGACACGGTGAACATCTGTTCAGCTACCAAGCTAATTCACAAACATTACTATAAATTGTTTGACCATGAAATGTTGACCTGCAGATGCAGCCAGATGCACTCTATAGGGCCTATAGAGTGCATCTATATGGCCTAGTATTATAGGCCATATCAATTACAAACTCTGTGAACAATGCATCACATGAGAAGTTGACTAACTATCTGACTGACTGGCTGAATTACTTTCTAGTTGACTGACTGACTGACTGACTGATGGACTAATGACTCTTGATGCCCCCTGCTGCAACATGGCAACAACAAAATGTAAAAGACAACTATTTGAGTGATGGGTAGACTTTTCACCTGGTGAAGGTATTGAGGAAGATGGATGTCATCGCCCATCTGTCCCAGCCGCTGCAGAGAGGCCAGTAGAGTAGAGCTAGGGATGGTCCCTGTAGTGGAGGTGGGAACAGTGATAGAGATGGGCCCAGAGGTGGAGGTAGTAGGTCCTGTCATGTCCTGTCTGGTAATAGAGGCACTGAGCCCTGTGGTGCAGTCAGCTGTTTTAGATGAACCCGGCCCCATGGCTGAAGTGAAGGAGCTTCCAGAGCCACAGGGAAGGATGCTATCTGTAGAAAAGTTAGCAGGGCCTTTAGTGGAGTTGATGGTTCCAATGCATGTAGGCCCACTCATGCAGGCCGACCCTGCAGCCGACAGTATTGTCAATGTAGAGTTAATAGGCCCTGTGATGCAGGTGGATCCTGTGGTGGTTATGGTTAATGTGGAGTCAATAGGCCTGGTGATGCAGGTATGAGAGTCCAACTCCAGATCACAATGGTTCTGTGCCACTCTACTGATGGGATATGTAGCTCCAAGAGTGGCCACTGGTGTGACTGGGGATGCAGTCTCTGGACTGGTCGAAGGGCTAATGGGATTTGTACGTTCAAGACTGGCTGTTGGCATGTCTTGAGATGGAGGCTCTGGAGTGTTGCCAGAGCTGATGGGATATGGGGTTTCAAGACTGGTCACAGACGTGACTGGAGATGTTGGCTCTGGACTGGTCCCTGGGCTGATGGGATATGGAGTTTCCAGCAGACTGCCTACAGTCAGGAAGCATCAGTACATGGAGAGAGAAATAGGGGGATAGGTACAGAGAAGAAGAGATAAAGACAGATCGAGGAGAGAGAGAGAGAGAGAGAGGGAGAGAGAGACATAGATAGATCAGTCAGAAACAATCCTTTTAAGAAACACACCTTGGGGTACAAAACCCTGCCTACATATCTGTTGTTTGATCTCTCTGTTCCGAAATGTTTTACTTATGATATTTCTGACTCAAAAGTTAATAATCTCTTTGGGCCAGCCTACTGAGTCCTGACCATTCCCACCAAGTTCCAAGACCCAGATTATCTGCTAAATCCTTTCTCAAGTTATTGGTTTCAAACAGATAAACAGACAGGAGTGATTACATCCTAGTATTCATGGCAGGTAACATGATCAGTAATTGAGTTTTGTAATTGGAGAATTGATCTACTTTATTCTGCTGACATTTAAAATGGATTGTTGTTGCTGTTTTAGTCTTTGTCTATGTCCATTAGTGTATGTGCGTGTATGTGTTACCAGTTTCAGAGTAGGAGTCAGTTGTGCATGTGTCCAGGGACTGACAGCGAATCAGGCTCGACTCGTCTGACGTGTCTTCTTCCTTCATCATCTCGTCATTCTCTTCATCCTCCTCTCCTTTAATCCCTCTGCATCCCTCCTCCCTGACTTCCTCCTCTTCCTCTCCATTGTGGTTGAGGGAGATGAGTTCACATCCCAGAGTCTGAGAGTGCGTGTGTGACTCATTCAAGTTCGGGTCAGGCTGATTATCACAGAGTTCAGCCCCATCCCCCTGACCCTCTGACATCACTGGCCGAGGCTTCTCACACTGACCTAAAAAGAAAAGAAGAGATTAATATAGAAGCTAAGAAGATATGTCACACAAAAGAATAAATAAGCGAAGCACCACATTATCAGCGTATTCGTGCTGACAACGCATCGCAAAGCGACACGTCGATCAGAGCGTTCACGTGAAATAATTTATCTCGCTCTCCCCTCCTCTCTCTACCTCTCTCGTCTCGTCTGAAATCACACACACAACAGAAACTGTTGGAATCCTGGTACACAGACACCGCCACAACTTGAACTTCATATAGAAGATTATTGGAGCATTTAATTTGCCATGTTGTTTGCTGTGTGTTAGAGAGTGATATGTGTTCAGGATATTTTATGTTACTTATTCTGAATTCATTAAAGACTTTGTCTAATTTTTATGAAGAGTCAGGTTGTTGTTTTAGTTTTTTGAATTTTACTTTTGTGTGTGGGTACAGGGTGGGTTTGGGTTTATGTCTGTATACTGTATGTCCATATGTATTGTAACCAGACATTGGGCCATGTCTTTTTTTGTCATGCAATCATTTGGGGGAAAAGAAAAACTAATACAATTAGACATTGCTTAAAAATGAAAACAATCTGTGCCTCCCTGTTTGTTTCCATAACATCCATCTAAAAACAAAAGACAAACCATAAAGAGGAATGAAAATGTACTGGTCATGAAATTATATTTCTAAATTAAATGTTAGAACTTAGAATGCAAGTTAGGAATGACATTACTGCTGTGACAAAGCTAAAGAAATAAGTAAACAAATAAAAACATTAAAACCATTAAATACACTGGTACCAGTAGAGACATTACTACAATGATCAGATACTGACCACCATGTTCCATCAGTCTCTACCCTCACAACCTCGGACCTCTCAGCAAGTACCTGTATGTAGGTCAACCCTGCCAAGACACACACCTTCTCTAACCCTAAAAAGCTAAAAAGTAAAAAGAGATGGGAGAAAGCAAGGGAGGGAGGGAGTGATAGGGAGAGATTGACAGCAAAGCAGGAACAGAGTTAAAAAAAAAGACGGAACAAGTTCCACATCATTCCTGAGTTGGGTGCAACCCCTGAAGCCCGTTCACATTTAAAAACCTGTTCACATATAAAAACAGGGATGCTGAAGAGTATATCAAAATAAGAGACCTGCTCAACAACACCTGCTCAGAATTGGACAACATGGTGAATAACAGCAGCATACTGTATCTCACAGCTGATGCAAAGAAATATAGAAGATATAAAGGACAGCTTCCAGACAGACCACTGCAGAAAAAAACATGCATGACAACCAACTCTTAAATCTAGCAGAACTAACAAAACAACTAACATTTGTTAAAATACAAAATGACTAAGGACTGCAGAGAAGTCAATAGAGAGAAAGAGTGAGAGGGAGAGAGAGCTGTAAACTGCAGACAACGTGTGGTACCATTCACCAAACAAACAGGAATAAAACAGAGAAGAGACTCAGGCGGTATGCTAATATGGAACAAATCAAAACTAACCCATTCCGTTAAGCTAATCAAAACCGAGAAAAAAATCATCTGGTTAGAAAAATATAAGGAACTTACCTCAACCAAAAAACGACCTATATGTGCTACCTATATCCCCCTTTTGAAAACCCATACATGGTATGTTCTCTATCCTGGAGGAAAAAAGACACCCTTTTCTAGGCTCATGGTTGTGGGGACTTCAACAGGACGAGAACCTGACACTGTCAACACACAGGGAGAGATAAACACCTACCAGGAGGTGGAAACAACATCTCCCCCAATATGCCCCCCCAGATACAAGTATGACAAGGCAACACACATGAGTCACGTCAGATGACTGATGTCACAGGCTGGTCACATGAAGTCTGAGACCCTCGTTGGAGCTAGGCCGTTTTTATGTGGATCCCGACTCCTCCCGAGATCCAGATATTCCTATTTATTATAGCATCTGTATTTGACGGTATTGAAAATCATACCTTTTGCGATTTCTAAATACCCTGATATACTACCTTACGTTTACCTTCACCAGTAATAATTGGTGAGATGCTGCCCAACAGAGCTCAATCACAATACATACAATGAAAATGAGTTGCCAGTGTTGCCACAAACTCACTTTTACAACGCAAATGTATTATTCAAAATAGAGTCCAATTTCTGCAGTCCATCCTGCCTTCATCAGGGAATCAGGTATATACATCCTTTCACTTTACATCTCTCTACTGCACCAGATAATCAGGTAAATGCATCATAATCATTCCAAAGAGAATATTTGGTCTGTCTTATAGGATTCAAATGGGATAATACAGTAAATGCTATACTGTAGGCCTATATGATGAAAAAAACACTCTCTCCTACCACACAAGACATACAGTATAACAAAGATATATGTTGTTTTCTGATATTCTCTGTCCCAATGGGGGCCAGAATGCTCATAGAGACAACAACAACTCAATGTTGCTTATGCAACCTCTGGATTACATGGTCCCAAAGGTGTGTGTGTGTGTGTGTGTGTGTGTGTGTGTGTGTGTGTGTGTGTGTGTGTGTGTGTGTGTGTGTGTGTGTGTGTGTGTGTGTGTGTGTGTGTGTGTGTGTGTGTGTGTGTGTGTTATAAATCAACCTCTATATTGCTTTCACTCATGGTCATCCCATCCATCCATCCAACCATCCATCCATCCTCTCTCTGTCCTATGTTGCCTCCTCTGTAGGGGAGCATCATGATGAATAATGAAAGCCAAACAGACAGAAAGCTAAAGACCCGGGGAGAGTGAAACAGACAGGAGGCAGATACACCATCACACGAAATAAAACGGTAGAGACCAGAGAGAACAGAGCGTTATTATCACCCGCCTGTCATTCTGAACCAAAGTCTCTCTCTCTCTCTCTCACACACACACACACACACACACACACACACACACACACACACACATACACACACACACGCTTGACAGCTCGGAGCATTAACGTGAGCTGTCAAGCGTATATCTCTGAGCTAGCCATGCAGCTGGCTAACTAGCTGTTTAGTCCAGCTTTAGCACCCTAGCTTGTTGTCACTTATTAAATATAACATATGCTGCTTCTATTGTCTCTGATAGACTTCATAGACGGTTACACCAAATCACACCAGAAAAAGACCAATCCTATTATACGTGTTGTGGTAAAAAGGTACCAGCGGTGTAGCTAACGTTAAGCTAGCCTGCTGCTGCAGTGAGGTTCCACAGACTCGCACACATTAATTGAATTAACGTACATTCATTCATGCACACTCACTCATGTCCTTTCACGTTATAAAACAGTGAGATAAAACAACCAAACAGAACTTACAGTTGAATGCGGTGTCTTCTTGGTGTCTGTATGGCTGACACTTTAACTCCGACCTGGGTGGACTTGACTAACCTACTGTACTGGTGTTGTTGTAACAACAGCTGGATGGACCTGCTCTGCATATGTTGTCGCCACCCAGCGGTTTCACTCACAGCTGTGTGGAGAAACTCCAATCATCCAATAGAGCAGTGGTTCTCAAACGTTTTCATATTATCAAGGACACCCACATTAATGTCTTAAGCTGTGGACCCCCATCTGAAAAGATATTGTGCCAGGGACCACCCATACAAAATTTGTGTTGTTAAAATGTTACTAAATATACATTTTTAAGTGTATTCAAGTTTTTGAAAACAGCAGATAAGGGCCTATACAAGCTCACAGTGTGTCACATAGTGGCACGTTGTGAGCTTGTTGCTTGATATATAGGGTTAAAGTGGTTAAACTGATGCTATAAACTCATCTTGCTGGGGACCCCCTAACCATGTGTCACCAGGCCTTCCAGGGGACCCGGCTGGAACCCCCCCCAAGGATCCCTGGGGGTCCCACACTTTGAGAACCATTGGAATAGAGGTGTCAGGAGCTCTTATCTGCAAAGGATCCCTTTCGTGCGACCACCCATATAGCTCCACATAACGGGGGGACCACATAAAGAGCAATGAATTCATCGCAACTCTTATTTTAGGGTCCACTCTTTAAATAAAAAATATTTTTATTTCATCCTATGATACAGGTTTCCTGGTCAATATGTCTGTCTCACACGTTGGGCAAAAGTTGAACAGTGAGCACCTACTCCATTGCACTGGAAGAAAGCTGGCTGAATATTTTAGTTATTTTTGCAGCACTCTTCATGAGTGGACAAATCCAGCCTTTTACTCTATTTCAGGTCACTATTAGCTTATATCATTTTATTCAGAGCACCTTAAGACTGCTGAACCATGGACAGAAACCAAAATCCTCATTTTATATCGCACTACAAGAATATATGTAATTCCAACCTTCTGTGTTGTTTTTAAGTTGTGTACGTGTTTGTATCTTGTTTTTGTTGAAAAATGTATCCATTCAAACATAATTGTATTGCTGATATGATAATAAAAACGATTAAAAAAAAAAAAAAAAATATATATATATATATATATATATATATATGTAATTCCGACACAAAATAGATGTTACAATATGATCAACAGTGGACGCATTTCAATATAATTTAATTCAGATTTTCTTGTGGCTATTTTCACATTACAGGTTCATGTCATGAAACCATGTATAGGAATACATGATCTTTGGGCACATTATGAAAGGCATGACATACACCAACCATCCTGTCAGAGACACTAAAAAGAGTAGATTGTCTCTCACTAACAGCTATTAATGTGACACATCTGAAAAAAGTGACTCTGAAAAATAGCGCCTGACAAATAGTTTAGATATAAAACAAGACAGCATGTCTCATATTACTATACTATTACATAAAACATACAAACCAATTAGGCAACTAATGAAAAACCCCAAATCATTAACTTTTACTCAGTTGCAGTAGGGCTACTTATCCAAGTCCAATTTTTATTGCATGCTTGCTGCACTTGCATCTCTGTCTCCAAGAGAACTGTTTGGAAAATCCTCCAGTACTAATGTAGGGTAACCGCAGGGACTTCAAAAATATGCTGAATTAACAAAGCTACTGTACAGTATTGAGTGCATGTCATGGACAAACATTTCACAATCGAGATGAATTCACCAGAGTACATCTATTCATAATGTGACTTGGTTTTGAGTCAATCTGATGATCATTTGATGTTTCTTCCATTTCAGACATAATAACTATGAAGTCATTTAGCACAACTTCAATATTTTCATTCAAAAGCCTTAGTCTGAAAACAAACATTTCTGCAATTGTTTTACTTAAAGATGTATAAGCAGGGTGAAATAATGTTAGCACACTGTACCAAATGCTCATTACCAACATCTAGCCTGCTCTTCCATTTCCAACAAACCGTTGAGTAAAGGTCCAGAAAGCAACTGTCTTGCAACCAAACATACTGAGACGGTCAGTGTTGTTTATTTCATGTGGATTTTCTTCTGCCCGTTACTGTGTGTACATGGACATGTGAGCATCTTGTCTCTCCATGCTTGTATATTTTAAGTGTAATTGTGTATTTTCAAATTATAATCATATTATGTGTACTGTATGCATGTTTACTGCACAAGTTTGTATGTTTTCAATATAGATATATCTGTATATGAAAGCAGGTTCTAGACCCAGCCATCTGATCATATATGCATGTAGGTTCTAGACTCAGTCCTCTCTCTCTGATTGTAGGCAGGTTCTAGACCCAACCCTCTGTGTACTGCATGTAGGTTCTACACCCAGATCTATCTCTTTAGTGTATGTACAGTATGCAGGTTCTAGACACAGCCGCGTGTGTGTGTGTGTGTGTGTGTGTGTGTGTGTGTGTGTGTGTGTGTGTGTTAGGTTTAGAACCTACATTATGTAGATTCTAGACCAAGTCTTTTCGTATACACAGAGTACTCTTTCTCTGTGTATGTATGCAGGGTCCAGACCCAGTCCTCTCCCTCTCAGTGTGTATGCACTGTACAGTACGTTCTAGAGCCATTTTGTCAGTTTGTCTGTAATCTCTGTATTCTCATGGACCTCTTCATGAAGCCAGCTTTGTTTAAACTCCGGGCTCTTCTCCATCAGCTCGAACAGTCTGAGGTACTCGTCTGCGTACACATGCCCAGTCAGTATGTCCGGTTGCATATCCATCTCTGATAACAGTTTGCCGCCGTTGTCTGGAGACCATTGACTAGAAGAACAAGAGACAGCAAGGAAAAGGTAGAGAAGAGAGAAAGTCATGTTAGCTGGAACAGTGTTTTATATGGCTGTATCTGAAAAAAAAAAACTTTTACAGAGACAAACACAAAATGAGACGTTTAAACAGTGTCTCCATTTAATAAGAGTAAACTATTTAAAGAGGCCAGGGTAAAGCTGCATAGAAGTTTTCAAACAACATGTGTGTTGGCGGCCCCAAGTGGCAGCAAGAGGTAACGGATTGACTGATCTTGCATGATTTTAATTGTTCAGCACCTCTTGTTTTGCTTAAATATGTTGCATAGTGCAGCAGTCGTGTCAAAAAGCAACACATATTGGTAAAGAGAACTAAAACCACAACTGCTAAAATTGTAATTTTTGGTCTGTACTAAACATAGTTTACAGGTGTTTTTCATGGTTAAAAAACAAAGGGAGTTTGCTTCAATTACCTGTTCATGCACAGTGCTCATTTCACTCTGCACTGCTGTACTATACTAAGTCTGTATTTGCTGTCATTAGAAAATACAGTTGTCAAGTTTCCATACATGGACAAAACGAAAATGTCCTCTGAATAATAGAGCACGTATTCATTCGGTGCATATACAAAGCAAATGCATATATTGGAGATTAATATGGTAAATGTACTAAAAACAACGCTAGGTTTATCGCCAGCCTATAGATTTCTCTTCTCATGTGTGTTCTTATATCTGGACACGGTTACTGGTGACTGGAAACACCAAACCTGCCCCTGGGGATTATAGGAGCCAAATCGTTTGGGAAAATAACAACAAAAACAATATTGTTTACTATGTGGCCATGGGGTTGCGCTTTTGGGGGCAGGTAGTGAGGATCACTGTCAGGGTTTGACCCGGATGGACAAGCGTTTTTTTTGGCATGAAAAGTATGTTTGGCACCCTGTTTGTTTCAAAACAATTTTCTTTAATAGCATTGCTGCTGCACTGTGGAATTGATAAACTACCCGCATCATATATCATATAAAAATCATCCACCAAACACTGTTACCGCGGATGGTGTGGCAAATTACACGGCTGTCAAAACATTGAAGTTTAGGTGGGTGCATTAGAACGTCAGTGGAAATCAGCTAGTGAACTTCGAGGATTCCCATAATGGCTGCATACCAGCAAGGGCGAGGCCCGCAAGCAGCACCTGCTGGGCCCTTTTTTAGCAGGAATACTATTTAGTTCGCCGGAGCAGTTCTCCATTGCTTTACGTTGACTCTTGAATGTTGTTCAAGCCACACATCAGATTTTGAGAACATGTCCAGCCAATTTGGTAGAACCAGGAAAGATAAGCCACGGAAGTACAGGTGTGTGACAGTATTGATTCTAGTGATGAGGACTTATGTTGTATGTTTATAGAGCACCGAAGTCTGACGTAATTTACGATACAGAGCCACCTGCCTGACAATATAATAAATAAGGCAATGAATATGTGATATAGTAATTATCACCTGGCGTTTGTTATTGGCCAGCATATGAGACCAAGCCATACAAGTTAGGTAAAATCATGTAATGTCATATCAAATTTTAGCAAATATATAATCTTACTTAAGTCTGTCGATGAGCTTAGTTTTCCTCTTGGCCATACACTGTTTGACCATGAAGAACAGAGTGGGGGCATTGGAAGAAGACAAACCGGAGGAGAACAGATCAGCTTTGGGACGCAGATGAACCAGACACATGTGATCGTTAGGGAGCTAGGAGGAGACAGGAGGAGAAGGAGATGAGAGACAGGATGTTAAATATGCTTTTCAGTTTCAGTTTAGTTATACAGTGATTGCTTTCTTCCTTACTTTGCCTTTCCCTCTCTTAAGTGTCAAACTCTGTTTGGACATCATAAACGACTCCCAGGGCTCCTGGATATAAACACAACAGGTTATGTAAATTAAAATAAATTATAAATATTAACACATCTAGTCAAGAAATTGAACTTCTAATTAAGGAACTGGTCAAAAAAATAACACTAAACACCCGTTTCAAAACAAATCTTTACATTACAGATCATCTTCACATTACTGGTAATTAAATGACATAATCTTCACATTACTCTACCATTTAGAACTCTTTACTGGTAATCATCATCATTATTAAAACTCTTTACAGGTAATTTTAACATGACATTAGTAAAAACATCTTTACATTTGATCTTTACATCTTTGTATGACGTCATTACCAGAACTTTTTACATTACTGGCCATCTTTACATAACATTAATACGTCTTTACATAACTGGTCATGTTTACATGAAATTACTCAACATATTTACATGACATTACTGGAAAACTTTACATTACTGGTGATTTAATTAAGAATTTTGCAGCATTACACCCTATTTTTTCTTCCACAGTTACCTTGTGTAGTAACTGGATGTCCCAAGCCATCTGGCAGAAGACACTGAAGGATCTGTATTGCATCATATCACCTGGCTTGGAGATCATCTTCTGTTATAATAATATTCGTATTCATAGTGTTAATAAATATGTCCAGAAAAAATAAAGGAGACACAAACACTAACAGACTGATGGGTGGACAGTCAGATGGATAGAAAGACAAAGACAGGTGGCTGGACAGAGACAGACAGACAGACAGGCGGACATGTTTGTCAAGTTCGTACAGACAGACAGCTATAGATTTTCACCTGTGGCATATCCTTCATCGCCAAGGCAAGGAGGACTAGCCCAGAATATATACTCCCATGTTAATGAATGCAGCCGTTCTCACTGGCCATGCACGGACGCAGATTATATTTCTGCTTCAGGTGGTAAAAAAAGTGTTTCCGTGCGCAGTCTCATTGAAACGTATTGTGAACAGTTGTGCTTGTGCACAAACCTCTGCGCACAATAAAGCGTGTGAGTGGCGCTTTTTTGGGTGGGTTTCCAGTAGGGCTGCAGGAAAAAAATCGATTCGAATACGAATCGCGATTCTCATGTTGGACGATTCAGAATCGATTTTCAGTATTTTTGTATAATGACATTTTTGAGGAGTGGCAAGTTCTGGGCTGAATCGGGGAAAAAACTATTTTGAATCGGAAAAGAAACATTTTTGAATCGAGAATCATTGTTTTGAAAAACTTGGAATCGTGACCCCAAGAATCGCAATCAAATCGAATGGTGAGATAGCAGAAGATTCACAGCCCTAGTTTCCAGTATCACTCAGGAGGACTTCAGTCCCCTCCCTTCGCTACAATACGGAGTTTAAGCAATGGACTGCTACGGCAGAGGACTACGGTAACCGGAAATGATCAGCGCTCGATAGATAAACCTGCCGTCGCCGCAGCCTATTTTACTACGCCAGAAGCTACCGTTCCACGTAGTGTCTACAACGTCAAAAATAGGTGAGTGATTTTAGTGCTTTTGATGCGTTGTTTGTAGGTATGAGCATGGCTAATTATACTCTAGTCTAAACGAATTCACGGAACAGTTACAAAACTGTTCAAAAGTAAGTTATTTCAATTCCTTGACAGAAGCGCCAACTATTATTACTATTATTGGCAAGTGAAGCTGCCGCGACGGGTGTTGTCTTTGTTTATGTCTGTGTTTATGTTTGACACGTGCTGCATAGACGCGTCACCATGGAAACCAAAAAGAGGTGGGAACCCGTCGCCGACGGCTGCTTGCTTAACGATTTTGACTGCTACGGCGATTGCGTCATAGCAGCCGCACTCCGCCTGGCGTCGCCGTACTGAAAAACAGAAAGCTTAAAGTCCCTATTACCTTGGCTAAGGCTCCAGGGAGAGGACTTTTCTCTCTCCTGGCCCCTAAGCTGTGGAATGACCTATACCTAGGGGTGTGCATCTTTAACTTAGAAGATATACGATACATATCTAGTATACCTTAGTACAGGGGTCTTCAACGTTTTCAGGCCAAGGACCCCCTAGCTGAGAGAGAGATGAAGCAGGGATCCCCCCACTCTATATTGCATAAAATTGTGTTTCAGATTAAAGTTTTTTTTTACTTAGTCTGCTATTTTTTCCCTCACACCTATAGCCTCTTTGCCAAAAATAGCCGATCTACAAGCTCTCAACGCCTCGCAGCGTGAGGCGTTGAGAGCTTGTTGATCTGCTATTTTCCGCTAATGTTTCCCTCAGAAAAGGAATTTTAGGGTTCAAGTGGTTAATGTAAAAAAACTAAATCCTATCACACAACGATTTGGCGGACCCCCTATAGTATCTCTGAGGACCCCCTAGGGGTCCCGGACCCCCTGTTGAAGACCCCTGCCTTAGTATATATCTACAGTATATACCTTATGCAGTTTCAGTAAACCGTACATCATATCATCCGGAGACCCCTGTCCAGGACAGGCTTCAGACACGCCTCCTAAGGAGACTTGGCTCAGATCTGAACCCATTTGATTTGGCGTGCTGACGTCGACCCCAGGCAGGGTTCGAACTCACAACCTTCCGCATGAAATCAATACGCTCTAACCGCTACACTAGGGCAGCCCCAAAACATCCCTTACATATGCATGAATATAATTTACTCACTTCTACCTAGTAGTTACAGCATACTATGCAGATGTACGTCGGTTACTTGTTCACAAGCTATGCATGTTATTTAGACTGACAGACTGTTTGCTTGTTCACAAATGATGAGTATGTTATTTACATACTGTACATTTGATTACCTGGTATCCTAGTTACTTTGTAGTACTTAATAGACAGCATTTACCCCGTCAAACTAGGGTTAATAATGCTACTTACTCCAATCTTGCACTTTGTAAATCACACTGCATAGGAGCATCTGATACAAATAAATGCCAACATTGTAAATTGACAGATGGATGGACAGACATAAGGATGGATAAAGACAGATAGTTCTCACCAGATATTCACTCTCGCTCATGAAGAGGAAGATTTCTATTCTTCCGTGTCTGTAGACAGATATTCGTTCAAGCAGAGAGTACACCATCTTCAACAGCCTGGCACGTTCAAAAATCTGTGGCAGTATACCCACCACCTTCACTGGCATGTCTGCGCACACGCACACACACACACACACACACACACACACACACACACACACACACACACACACACACACACATCATGTTATCTAAAATTAATGTATATCTTTTTTGTGCTGTAACTACCAAGTCACTTTAATTTCTTATTCCTGCACAATTCTACCTCAGTTTGTTGAAGGTTCAGTTTGCTACTCTGCGTGTATATATGTGTGTGTGTGTGTGTGTGTGTGTGTGTGTGTGTGTGTGTGTTTTCTCTGTCTCACCATCAGTCCAGTTGGCTGCTTCTGATATCCCCAGATCAGAAAAGAGTTTATCAGCGGTCATGATAGGAGGTTTCATGTATCCACCACAGACGGGATCCAACTTAAAATAATCACAATGGACCACTTTTAACTGGCCATCAAGACGCTCCTCCAACTCCTGAACATGACACAGACACACACATGTATTGTAACTTATTAACCAATAATGAACCACACATTCCTATCATCACAACACACATTCATACAGTATATCTCAACATACATATGTTGGGTTAAGGCTGGTGATGGGTGATGGGTAGGAATAGGCTGTTATATATTAGGTAAGTCAATGCCAACATGCCTGATGTGTCTTCAAGTGTACTGCTTCCATTTTACCTGTAGGTGTGTTTGTGTTATGCCTCCTACGGGGTTAGGTGTATTTATGGTTGTGATGCTCATGGATTTTTTGCTGCCAATTGATCGTCACTCAGTACAGGTAATATAATCAAATGCCATAATCGTGTACAAATATTATGTTACCTGTGTAGGTTAGGTGTATTAATGTGATCTTACCTGTAGTTGAGGTGTACTATTGTGATTCTTACCTTTAGGTAAGGTAGGTAGAACTTGTTATCTTCGAGAGCCACCAGTCTCTGCGCTCCAGCATTCAACAATGTTCGAGTCAACACTCCTGGTCCTAACAGACAAAAAAAAAACAGAGCAGGTTTAATGCTGGAGGAAAATAAGCACTGATGTCCAATCACTCCACTTGCCATTTGTGCTCATGGACCCGTAATTGCAATATCTATGACATAATCTGTGCAAGATGTTTGCTATATTTCTAACCAGTCTATAAAATAGATGATACATGACTTTTCTCATCACTTATACACTTACAAAACAGTTTACATTGCTCATACTGGTCTGACCCTATACTCCTAAATTGTTCTTTTATATGTACATTTTCACTCTTACATGATATCCATGTTATAATAACCATAATCATATTGTGTAATAATCATATTAGAACTATAATCATGCAATAACCATATAACCATTATATAACTAACCATAGCTTGTGTTTAATTAGGTCAAATAGCTTATGAGCACACACACACAAAAACAAATGTCACAAACACACACAGACCTGGATTGCATTCGAAGATGGCTGTTTTGGGATTGTCCAGATCAGGACCTAGGTGTTGTGTTACCAGCTGGGCCAGTGCTGGATCCACTATGTAGTGTCTGCAAGCCTTACCGCGCTTAACTGTAGGAACATTCTCCTCTCCTGCCATGACATCCAGGAAGTCATACCTTATTGGACGACTCTGATCCACAAACACACACACACACACACACGTGCACACACACACACACACACACACACACACGTACATACACACGTACATACACACGTACATACACACACACACACACACACACACACACACACACACACACACACACACACACACACACACACACACCATTAATATCCTTGAAGACTATATTACACAACCGCAAAATGTGCAAATGTCAAAGAATGTCTGGCCATTAGAATAATATGAATGTTAAACCATGAATTCACATGCAGTCTACCCGTAAGGCCACAGTACATTTATATTTTTTTCTGTCATTCTCACCCACAGAGCAGAATGCGGAATAGTGGTATAGTATATCCTACAGACTCAACGTGTAAACCAAGTAAAAACAACTGACCTGTAAGCCCGACAGGTTTCTCTGTGTTGGTGTTGATGAAGGAGAAGTTCTCTCAGACCCAGGTGTTTGCGCGGGGGTGCCAGGTGGGGACCGACTGGGCCCCGAAGAGAGATTGTCCAGGCTGTAGGCTCTTCTCTGGGCCATGAGGAGAACACAGGGTCCAAAGGGTTCTTTAGGAGCCAACACTCCTCGAACACAGGGTCTACTACTGTGTGTGTGGCAGCAGACAGAGCGCATTGCCAACACCCCCAGTCTACACATCTGAGTGGACATGATGGGGATGGATGGATAGACGGACGGACGGACGGACGGACGGACTGACTGACTGTGAGGGAAAGGTGGTCAGTGCCTGGAGAGATAGGCATAAAGGAATGACAATAATTCATTAACATGATACACAGTAAGACCATCCTAGATGAAATGGTCACAGACAATTTCAATAAAACTAGCCATGTTTTTTATTGATTGAATCTTAGTTTGTGTTCGTTTACGTGCTAAAAGAGTTTGAGAGCTGTTTCACCGTACAATGTAAGTCAATGAGGAGCATGTTTTGAATTATCAATTTCTAATGAATGGAGCAATTATTTTAGATTTCTTGTCCACCTTTAGAGTTACATCATGGCAAGGTAACTACACAACCCAAACCTCTACCAAAGTGGTCGTATAAGGGTCCCGGTTTGAGGGGCTGAACATTTGGTCACCCTAGTAGTCCTGTAAATTCACAGTAATTAAATGTACACACGATGGAGATAGCTACCGATAATACATATTTGTCGTGGTAACATTGCAGTCAATATAATTTTTTTTTCATACTAATGATAGAATGCACACGTGCTAAAAGCGAACCGAATGTTCTGCATTAAAACATTTATTCTTCCAGTGGAAAACAAATGACTCGCATATGAAGATGTTCTGTTTTTAGGCAAATTAGGATGACTTTTCTGTAATGGTAAACATTGGCATGCTACATTCTAGGTGGCTAGCTGTTGAAGCTAACGTTACATCACGATCAACTGACACTTAAAGTGTACGTTCGGGTTTTGATCACAGTGGAATAAATAACTTACCAACCTTTATGTGGGGGCCAGTTCTGAAACTCCTCTTATTTGTCCTCTGAAGACGACAGCAGTCACGCAGGTGTGTTTAGTTTAGACATGGTTTTCATAATACTGTGACATTGAACAACACGCTGCATGTTAGCTGTGTTCCGTGAGCAGAAATAACTTAGCAGAAATAAGACTTCCGGTCGACGATCTCTTCAGAATAAGAGTACCCTCTAGAGTAAAAAGAGGCCATTGAGAAACGATTCATTTGCACATTAAAACCATAAATGAAGCATTTAAACGAAGCTAGACAACACAGATTATGTTTATTTGTAATTAAAAAAACAGTTTTTAACTGTTTTAATAACATTTAAATACAATTAAAAATGTATCTAAATGGATAAATGCTGTTCACTGGAGTGCATAGACTTCACAAATTGGACGCTGGACACGAGACAGCTATTTGCCGGGGCACGTGTGACATACGCACGCGTTCAGGGAGACCCCCTCTACAACGCCACAGGAGAGGGGGTAGAGGGGGTCTCCCTGAACGCATGCGTATGTCACACGTGCCCCGGCAAATAGCTGTCTCGTGTCCAGCGTCCAATTTGTGAAGTCTATGCACTGAAAATGGCCCTTTTCTGACCCCTGACCTCACTGGACGGCCCGCCACTTTTCCAAATACACCTGTCTGGCTTAGCGGAGAGTGTGGCGTTGTAGAGGGGGTCTCCCTGAACGCGTGCGTAAGTCACAAGTGCCACGGCAAATAGCTGTCTCGTGTCCAGCGTCCAATTTGTAAAGGCTATGCACTGAAAATGGCCGTTTTCTGACCCCTGACGTCACTGGACGACCCGCTGCTTTTTAAAATACACCTCTCTGGCTTAGCGGAGAGTGTGGCGTTGTAGAGAGGGTCTCCCTGAATGCGTACTTATCTCACAAGTGCCACGGCAAAGAGCCATCTCCTGTCCAGTGTCCAGTATTGTCTGAAAACTGCACTTCTTTTTTACCTCTGGACGGCCTGCAACTTTTTTTTTATTTTTTTTTATTATCTCTCAATGTTCACCAACACTCTGTACTGGTCTGTATACATTTTCTATCAAGTTCAGGGCGCGCAGTTATGGAACAGTTCTCAAACACACACACACACACACACACACACACACACACACACACACACACACACATTTTTAATTAATTCTTCTGATTACATTCTTATTTGTATTGTATTTTAGTTTTTAAATAGGTGAGATCAACTTTATAAACCCCCCATGCGTTATTTGTTAAATCTCACCTGCACTATCTACTATTATTATGTGTAGCGTATTTTCTATTTTGTTGTTGCTTTTATCATTATTTATTTTCTTCTGCAATAAACAATATCATATCATGATAATTTTCCAAGAGTGATCTGGCCTAGAGGCAGCATTATTACAACAATGGACAAACAATACAAAAACAATACACATGTAACAAACACAAATGAATATCCAGCTAAAGTGCAAAACAGGATCAGAAACTGTGCTAAGTGCACATTTAATGGGGATCAATAGCCAGTTTAAATCAGGAACAAAATAGCACTTAGAAGTGATCTAGTATAAGCATAGAGTTCAAAATAAGAGTAGCCTATAAGCCATTTAAAAAGACATACATCATAAATGTATTTTTTAATACATTTGTCTCTTTAAAAAATATAAAAAATGTATGATCTTATTTTGAAGGCAACCGGAAACCTTATTTCTGATAGCTCGAAAACCGGATGTCCTATTTCTGCTCACGGAACGGAGCTCTGTTGACCCTCCTTACGGCTGTTGATGCAGACCGCGTCACGGCGCTCAGCTAGTGTTGCCAGGTTTTGCGAAAGAAACAAGCAACCAGTCTATGAAAACAAGCCCAAAAGAAGAGAGCCCTTCTACATTAGCCATTTGAAATAGCTGATCTACAAGTATCTGCTATTTTAAAATAAAATCTTGAAGACATTTTGAAAAATGTGGAATGTTTTTGAAACATTTTAACAACACATATCTTGTATGGCATAAAATATTTTCAGATGGGGGGTCCGCAGACAGACAAATACATATTAATGCGGGGGTCCTTCACATGAAAATGTTTGAGAACCACTGGTTTAAGCAATAATAGAAACAAGCCCAAAAAACCGCAACCCGCCGTCCCGCCGCAACTACCAAGCAACTTTACAGGGAAAAACAAGCCCAATGTCGCTTATAATAAGCGGACATGGCAACACAATCTGGCGCTCAGCTAGCTTGCGTGCTGGGTGCATGATACGATCGACACCTTCGACAGCCAATCAACGTCTCTCGCTCCACACTTTACTATTGACAGCGTCATTCATGCGGAAGTCATCGGAATCGATCGACTACTAGCCTAATATGATGCTACTTAATCTAGCGAAATGGTCTCAGTTTTATAATTAAACTACGTTTCAAAGCAATTGCTTGCAAATGAACATCTAAGTACATCTAAACAGCCTTCATTTGCCACAATAAGCCCCTACAAACATTGTATACTACTACTTATAACTATAAGAATATCGTAACATGATGCATGACAGCATCATGATGCTACGGAAGCTACCGAGGAATACCAAAACGCTCGCCCCAAAACATAGTCGCCCCGGGGCAAACCCGGCGACCTCGGAACGGTCGCCATTTGGTATTCCAAACAGTTTGGGAATACCAGGTGGCGACCGTTCCGCATTCAACCAATAGTTTACTGGGGTTACGTTTAGGCTAAACGTATCCTCAGTAAACTATTGATTGATTGGCCGAATGAATACTTATTATTACCAGTTTGCAAACAAATACATAAAGTACAGTTCAAAGTACAAAAGGATGCTAAAATGATTAAACCCTAGAAAGCACTATGACTCGTTTCCATTGGGGTCGGTTCACCTCCACCACCATCTCCCCTCTAGATAGGATTGCATCCAGTTCACTGATGTGATTGATTGATTGATTGATTGATTGATTGATTGATTGATTGATTGATTGATTGATTGATTGATTGAAATTTGTATTAGGCAAAAAGAATGTAAAACATCACAAACATCACATGTGCTATCAAAAACAATTGCTTTTAGCTTATCCATCAATATAGAGTGATTTACGGATGCCTACACCTGACCTTATTCCTAAACGTAATCTCAGTAAAACGGTGCCAAAACTTAACCTTATTTCTAATAGTCCGGGAGTCATTGGGCTTAACGTGGTTTCGTCGGTAAAAGTTTTTTTCTCAACTGATTCTTGCTGCTGGGGGTCCCCTCTTAAGGATTCAAGAGGGTGCCCGGTGAAATCCCTTGAGCATTTTTTATTGTTAACCCCTTAATGCCCAAAACACTAAAAATTCCCCCAAAATAGACTTCTATGGTATTTCATGCAAAATACTTGATCTAATTGCTTAAAATTTGCTTTCTACAGTGTGTATCCATGTAAGTGGATGTGTACAGTGCATTAGATTTAATATTTGTAAACTTTTAAATATTAACCCCTTCATTCCCAGAACAACTTAATCTTTAAACTGTGATATTGTGAAATAGAACATGTACAGAAATCAAATCAAATGCATCAGATCTGCTTTCTACTAAGTCTAATAGTGGAAATGGTCATGTTTCCTTTTGGATGAATGCATATTAACCCTTTGAGGCCAACCATCTTTTAGTCATTAACCCTTAAATGCCCAAAACAAAAAACGTTTTTTATGGCATTTTATGCAAAAATATTGATTTAGCGCATCAAATTTGATTTCTACAGTGTTTATCAATGAACGTGGATGTGTAAAATTTTGTCTTTTGATTTCACATTAGAACATTTCATACATATTAACTCCTTCACACCCGAAGCACCAAAATCCATTAAAAATGTTGATTTATGACATGTTATGCACAGTAAATCAATTCAAATGCTTCAAATTAGCTGTATAAGAAATGAATAATGTTTATGTGGAAGTGGTCATATACAGCATATCCCATGTTAAGGTCCAATGATACCAACTGACCACATTTTCCTGAGACACCAGAATCAGAGACGGAGACAAGAACCAAGTTTAAAGGAATTTATAAAAGAAAAAGGAAAGAATCCTATCTAAAGCTGTCTTGAGCATCCTACAACATAACAGTGACAGGACAATGTGCATGGCAAACCATGTACTCTGCAGCTGCATTTTTTGGAATTGCATGGGTTGTCAGTTTTGCAGCCACATTTAATCATTTGCAAAATGTAGTCTGGGGCAGGTTTGCAACCTTCAGGTAGAGTGGTTGGGCTCAGTGACCTGTTAATTATGTCTTTTTCCCATCCAAATTTCACTGGGTCGCATGCTGGTGGAAGATGCCCGTCAACGGACGCTGCTTGCAGCCTGCGGGCCCAACCAGGCGCGGAGGGACCACGTGCGGAGAGGCCTCGATGGCCTGTCCTCCGCACTCCTCCGCGGCCGACCCCGGCCTAGCGAGACCGAGACGCACCGTCTGACCAAGTTGCCCTGACACGGACCGCCTGAGGGCCCCCGCTGTCGGCCTCGCCTCGAGCCCCATCACGGGGCTCGGCGAGGAGATCCGTATGCGGCGGGGGCGCAAAGGCGCACTCCGGAGACTCCGTTTCTCAAACCCTGCTTGCGTCGCGTACTCCGGCGACCGACCAAACAGCTGCGTACCGGGCCACGGGCGTCGATCCCCCGTAACATGCCGTCGACCTGGCTAGGGGGCAAAGGAGGAAGTGGTGACCGTCGCAGTGCACGCCGCCGGGAGACTATACCTCCGAGATTCCGCGGCCGGCTCCGGTCAACTCCCCCGTGTCCTGTCTATCCCTATCCCGTTTGATAGGCCGTGTGTTCTTTGTGGCGTACCTATCGTCGGTGTCCTTTCACTCCATGATTTGACGGTAAGGTACAAATGCAGTAAATGAGACCTGGGAGAGCTCTAACCCGCATGCGGTGCGGTGCCACTTTCCTCGGTGCAAACCGGTTATCGTGGACCAGCGCCGGGCGTTGGTTAACTTTTCCTGTGGGCTCTGTTCGTTCAGGGCCCTCTCACGTGCCGGCCGGACCAATCACATGCTAAGCAGACACAAAGAACTGAACATGCCAAGCGAGAACCCGGGACGTGGGAGACAGCAGGTTCGGGGGCGTAAGCACCGGCGTTGGACCGTGGAGGAGGTCAACGAGCTACGAGTTGTTATGAACCGTCCCAGAGATACCTGGTCGTGGAAGTCCGTGGCTAAAGACCTGGGGCGGGGGAGGACGGAGGAGCAGGTGAGGGGTAAGGCTTGTAGCCTTGAAAAGGCTGACCGTGCGAGAGGCGGTCGTCCCCCAGTCGTGCTGGATGATGAAACACTTGTCCAAGGGCTGAAATGTCCTGACACAATTCCGTTACAGCCCGGGTTGATGAAACAGGCGCGTCGACGTCTTGTAGAAGACGCGGGTATTGATGGGGTCAGACTGGGGGAAGACTCCGACCTCTTTTTGAAGATTGAAGAGTGTTCGGTGCGATCCATTGAAGCCAAAGCTAATTGGCTAATTAGTAGCCTGGGGTCTCCGCCGAAACAGTTGCGTCGCCAGAGAGAGATAAGTGGAGAAGTGCCTGGCAGAAGGGGCAGTCGCCTGCAAAGGTTTCACCGCCGGGTGTTTCTGAGGCGGCTGTACCACTCTGATAGGAAGCGGTTAGCCAAAACTGTCCTAGACGGGGACAATGTTATCGGGTGTCCGATACCCATGCATGGAATACATCGTTTCTACCAACATGCTTGGGGACTAGAGCGACCGTTTCTTGGACTGGGCCATTTCCGTTCCTTCGGTGGGGCTGACAATACTGTCCTCGGCGATTTGATCTCGGGTGAAGAGGTTCACTCTTGTCTCCAGCGCATGCAGAATGGCAAAGCGGCCGGTCCCGACGGTATCACTCGTTCCGAGTTGCTTCTATGGGACCCTGACGGCTCGCAACTCGCGCACATCTACTCGTCGTGGTTGGTCGCTGGCTATGTCCCCCAGTGCCTGAAGCGGTGCCGTACGACGCTTATCCATAAAAGTGATGACCCCGCCAAGCTAGTCCTACTTGGCAACTGGAGGCCCATTACCATCGCCTCGGTGATTATCGGTCTCTTTTCCCGTATCCTCGACGGGCGAATGAGAGCCGTCTGCCCCTTACACCCTCGACAGCGGGGGTTCATTCCCTCGTCTGGCTGCTCGGAGAACTTGATGTTACTCGAGTCAGCGTTAAAGCGTTAAAGATGTACGACGAGGGTCAGGTGTGGGGGAGGGACAACACCAGACATTGAAATGAAGGTGGGTGTGAAACAGGGTGACTCCCTGTCTCCCCTACTTTTCAATCGAGCGGTTGATCCATTAATCACCACTATCGAACGCGAAGGGCGGGGATTCTCCTTCGGGGATGTCTCCGTGGTGGCGATGGTGTTTGCTGACGATCTAGCATTGTTTAGTGACTCAAGGGAAGGCATGCGGAGAAACTTGAACATTCTGGGGGCTTTCTGCCAACTTACCGGCATGCGGGTTAACGCCGGTAAGTGTCATGGGTTCTTTATCGAAAAGAAGGGCGGCCGGCTCACCTACAATGTTAACACCGATTGGGCCTTTGACGGTGAGCTGTTGCACCTGATCGATCCTGCTGGTTACGAGAAATATCTCGGCCTCAGAGTGAGCCCGCTTGACGTTTTTTCGGCTCCGGCCTGCGAAGCCTCGATCTCCGCGTGGAGTGACAGGATCGGCAGGGCCCCCCTCGATCCCCGAATGAAGTTTGATCTGTTGAACCGCTTTGCCCTACCGAGGGTTCTTTACGCCGCGGATCACATAGGCACCGCCCCCACACCCTTGAGGGATGTAGACAAGGCTATCCGGGTCAGAGTGAGGGAGTGGTTCCGCTTGCATCAATCGTCTAGCAACGGGATCCTCTACTCAAGCAATTCCGATGGCGGCATCGGCCTCTTGCAGCTCCGCTCGGTTGTCTCTGCAGCCCAGGCCCGCCGAGTCTTCCGACTCGGGTTGTCCAATGACATTATCCGGAAGGTGGCTCGCACGGTTATTGGGGCGGATAAGTTGAGGCAGTGGTGGCTTAGGGCTGGGGGAATATATATATATATTTTTTTTAAATGTTTTTTTCTTTTCTTTTTCCCCCCCAGGGGAATATGTTCTGTAGATATTTTTGTGCAGGATGCTCAAGATGGAAGGCTTGAAAGGGTTAATGTGCATTCATCCAAAAGGAAACAAGTTCCACTATTGTAGAAAGCAGATCTAATGCATTTGATTTGATTTGATTTCTGTGCATGTACAATATCACAGTTTAAAGATTATGTTGTTCTGGGCAGGAAGGGGTTAATATTAAAAAATGCATACATATTAAATCTAATGCACTGTACACATCCACTTACATGGATACACACTGTAGAAACCAAATTTAAGCATTTAGATCAAGTATTTTGCATGAAATACCATAGAAGTCTATTTTGGGTGAATTTTTAGTGTTTTGGGCATTAAGGGGTTAATAATAAAAAATGCTCAAGGGATTTCACTGGGCACCCTCTTGAATCCTTAAGAGGGGACCCCCAGCAGCAAGAATCAGTTGAGAAAAAAACTTTTACCGACGAAACCACGTTCAGCCAAAAATCACCCTTTGACTCCCGGACTATAACCTTATCGTCAGTAAAACAAATACAAGAGTACAAGAATCGCTGGTGGCGAACGGTCCGCGAAAGAAATGGGGGTGAGCGTGTTTTGGGGCGAGTCTTCCGGTTACCCTACCCAGCTGTCATGATTAGACTCCATACTGTGTCTCTAGTCTGCTGTCATTCTGTAGTATTGGTCCACCTCTCCATGACACACTCCTATCTCTCCCTTATCATTTAGTGGTCCTGGTGCACACACTGCAGGACAAACTCCTCTCCCTCTGTTGTTCTGGTGCTTTGAGAGACCCGGCTATTAGCTTGCTGCTATAATGGCGAGTGTTGAGATATCAACCAGCAGACCGTATCATATCGTTATTTTCGGAGCCTCTGGTTTCACGGGACAATTCGTGGTCGAGGAGGTGGCTCGGACCGCGGCCGAGGGTCCGAAGGGTCACCTGACATGGGCCGTGGCCGGCAGGAGCAGGCAGAAGATGGAGAAAGTTCTGGAGCAGGCCGCTGCAGCCTTGGGTATGTTGTATTGCAGATGCTTTGTATTGTTAAACAACGCCTTAAGCTGTGAATACAGCAACTTTTGTTTATCTTATTGAGGTTAACAGTGAACAGTGAACACACCTATAACATAATACATTGACGATTTAATACATTTACTCCAGACAGCCAGTGAGCCAGAGCAGCTGCAATAGTGTCATTTCAAATTCAACCTTGTAGATAATCCAGCTAAACTAGTAAAACCAGAACTTTCAGTAAAGGGGCTTGCACACAGAGCAAAAAAGGAGTTCAGACTAGAGTTAGGATTTTACAGTATTTGAGCCCTACTGGGCTGTTACAGTGCAACTGCAAACGTTTCAGTCCTCTGGTGCTGACAATTGGCTTCTTGCGTGGTCAATCAAGCCCATATCATTGACTACCATGGTGCTTACGCCTAGTGACCTATACTTTACATAGTGACTCAATATGCATTTCTCACTTCGCACTGAGGAAAGTCCAACATGGACTGAAACTTTTGGTATAGCCCTGTAAGGTCTCAAAAAATAACTCCTGATTCTGGAATCAGGAATATTTTGTTCTGTGTTGGAGAGTCCTTGCTGCAAGTAATTTCCCTGCCTATTGCACCAGAGAGGAAGACAAATAAAGGGAAGAGATTGTGAGGCTCTGCTCAACCCATGCCAACCATAATGGTTACTTGACATGAGGAGGACTTTGACCATCTGTACCAATCTCCAAGTACACATGAGTTGACTCCTATGAACAGAAATAAAGTCAGAAATGCGTCACTGTGCGTCTTAAATCAATATTAAATTAAAGGGGGTGTTAGTGATATTCCTTAAGTGTTATTGCTCTATATTCCAACTGCCCCGTCCATAGGAGGGTATTCCGTGTACAGTGGGGACTTCATGTCTTTGTCTTGTGATATGTTGTTTTTGTTGTCATGTTGTTATGTTGTTTTTGTTGTGAACAGACCTTGTGAAGACAATTTTCCCCTTGGGGACAATAAACATTATTATTATTCCCATCATTGGATGGGAACTGTTTATTAAGTAACAGCCTGGTGTTACTAATCAGAACTGGAGAGAAAACTCATACAAAGTAAAGGATAGTCAAGTGAAAAGTGAAATTGTAAGTGATGAAACACAAAAATAAAGCATGGAAACTATTAAATTGAAGCTGATAAATGGGTTCTCTCTCCTGAGTCCTGATTATGAAATTGTTGACCACCTGAAAATGTATTTTCTGTTTATTAAAGAGCTGGGGAGACCCCTGTTACTGAACAAACCTTCTATCGCAATGATTACTATTATCGAGCGTTAAAGTCCTACCAAGGTGGCCATACCACCCATGACCAAAATGTGCATTTTAAAACAAAATGCCAGACTCAAAATCATTTTATCACTCTGAGTACTTTTAATGAACTACAGGCTTGGGCTGTTATGTGGCCCTCACATCTAGAGTTAAGGCCACAATGATGTATATATATACAATACTCATAACATGTCATATTAAATGTCATATTAAAATAAATGTTGTTATACAGTAGGGAGTTTATGACCCGGTTACGGTATAGTAGTTTAAGGCCAAGCCGTCAGTATGTTGGGTAATTTGGGCCAGGTCGTCAGGATAGGTAGTTTAAGGCCAGGTCGTCAATATACAGTAGGTAGTTTAAAGGGCTGTCCACACAAAGTGCTATTTACTATATATCTTTTTCAGCATAATAGTTATGGTGTGGACTATGGACTCAGCCTTCCACTTTAGTTACAATGATTTTTAAAACGATAACATTATAGTTATAGTGCTTGGCTGATTAGGCTAAATCATCAGTATAGGTATTTGAAGGCCACATTGTCACTATAGTTCGTTTAACACCAGGTTAGGGTTGTTTAAGACCAAGTTAGGGTAGTTTAATGCCAGGTAGTTTTAAGACCTGGTTGTCAGTCAGTATACTTTGGGTAGTTTTAAGACCAGGTTATGGTAGATTAAGGCTAGGTTAGGGTGGTTTTACAGGACGTCAGTATAGGTAGTTTAAGGCCAGAATGGGAGTGGTTAAATGTGACATCAGTAAAGGCAGTTTAAGGCCAGGTTAGGGAGGTTTATCAGGGCTATAGATAGTTTCTGGCAAGGCAGCATTTGTGCTGTCATGTCACTAGGGTTTCCATGCAGAGGATTAGATAGTTTTTTTATAAGTCCATTTCCCCAGAGAGAAACAACAGCTGGTAGAACAATGCCCCTCATGATGAAAGGACAGCATCATGTATCCCAGTCTTACTAGCTGAATCCATGTTAATAAACAAATGGAAGCCAAGTAGTGGCGATAACGTTGTGGGTGGGTTATTGTCCAGTCGAACCCACTCACCCACTGTCCCACTCACCTTAAAGTGGAGATATTGGCGCAGCTGTTTAAGCCATGTCATTTATTTATTTATTTACACTTGGTTTGTAATTATATATTGGTTGTGTATGGTTATTTTTGTTTATCTGGACTGTGAGTCTGTTTTAAAGATTGAATTGAGGTTTATATCTAGCTTGCAGCTTCTTCGCATATTTGCTAAGTCACTTATGGTCAGGCTGTTATGTTCCAGTGTGTTTGATTGTTAAATTGAATCTTCTATGAATTAACATAACTACCTTCTTGTGTAGGTAAACCAGAGCTGAGATCTGGTGTGGACATAATTGTTGCTGATGTGGGAGAACTTGACTCTCTGGCTACCATGTGCAGACAGGCTGTGATTGTTCTCAACTGTGTAGGGCCAGTAAGTATCCTAGCCATCTCACTCACACACACACACACACACACACACACACACACACACACACACACACACACACACACACACACACACACACACACACACACACACACACACACACACACACGCACATCCACAATCACATTCACAAAGTCATACTCTCATTCTCTCTCACATCCTTTTACAGCCTCACCCCTCTCACCAGCTCTCTTTGTCTATCTCTCATTCTGCCCACACACACACACACACACACACACACACACACACACACACACACACACACACACAGTAGCTTTCATTCATTATGAATACAATAAGTCATATTGTTTAATGTTAGAATGAGAAGCAGATTTTCAACACAGCGTAATGTCCCATTCACTACAATCCACTGGTTTCAAACTATTGCACATATTATTCTGGCTTTAGCAAACCGCTATTTGATCTCTGAACAATCTTTCTCTGTTGTCAATGGATAGAAAACAAACCTGTGAATATGTGAATTTTGTTTAGTGTGGGTGCTTTTCTAAATGATTGATTTGACCAATTTGATGAGTATTTTTGAGGTCAAGTCAAGTTACAATTCGTGATTTTAGGGACTTAACACAAGTGCAAGTCTCAAGTCTACAGCTGTGTGCATCCCCCATAATTGAATCTCCACGCCAGTTTTGCATTGTCCAGCCAGTTTGTCAAGGTTACTCCAAACAAACCCTACTGAAAGACAGAACTTTGTCTAAATATTTAGACATAGTAGTTAGAAATAGTACTTAGATAGCTCTTAAGACACTTTACACATGTTAAGATTTGTGTGTGTGTGTGTGTGCGTGTGCGTGTGCGTAGTACAGGTTCTTTGGTGAACCAGTAGTAAAGGCCTGTGTAGAGAATGGTGCGCACTGTATTGACATCAGCGGAGAGCCACAGGTAAGATATTACTACTGCACTCCATCGTAATATGCTATTGATTTACATACAATAGTGGTTTACACAGCATGTATCCTTTCATTAGGGCACAGTAAAATATTAAGTGTTAATTGAACTCTGAGAGTGTACAAAATGTAATTTGTAAATGTGATTCATGTGTTCCATGAATATGTACTTTGATCTAAATCTGGTTAAGTTAATATAAGGGATGCATTGAATTTCCTTTTATAAAGGGTGTGTGTGTGTGTGTGTGTGTGTGTGTGTGTGTGTGTGTAGTTTCTAGAGGGTATGCAGTTGAACTACGACAGTCAAGCAGCTGATAAGGGAGTTTACATCATAGGAGCTTGTGGCTTTGACTCCATCCCAGCTGACATGGGGGTTATCTACACCAGGGACCAGTTCAAAGGTACATACCCTCATGCTTGCAGACTTGGGACTTTTCCAGTGAGGCAACCTCAGAATATATATTTTGCTGCCCTCTACAGGCTGCTTTCAGTACAATTTTAAACATTTTTGGTGAACAGAGCCAGGGTCCAACTTTGTTAAACTATGAAGTCCCTCTCCCTCTGGAATCCTCTGACTTGGGCACGCAGAAGAATAGACAGACGTGCACTGACTCTCTGATAGAAAAGTAATCCTATAGCTGTACAAGACAAAACCTTGAATTATATGATGAAAACTTGACTCACTGCTCTGTGTCTGTGTGTGTTATCAGGAACACTGACAGCAGTGGAGAGTTTCCTAACTGCCAGCTCAGGTCCTGAGGTAAGTGAGATGAAAGTAACAAGATCTGCCCGCTTTAAAAATAGAGCTGATGAAAGAGCAAGACATTTGATAGAAACAAAAGATTTTATTAAAATTGTGATGTGCCAATATCCACGTCTCTCTGTCTCTTTCTCTCTCTCAGGGTGGTTGTATCCATGATGGAACATGGCAGTCGGCCATCTACGGTTTTGCTGACAGCGGCAAGCTCCGTAGCCTGAGACGAAAGTTTAACCACAAGCCTCTTCCTGTTGTTGGCTCCAGAATCAAACGCAGGTAAACAAAAACATAAAGCCACTGTTTTCTTCAAATAAGTTGTGACATTAAATGGCAGAACCTTTCATTGAACAAGACATTTCCACAATATCACAAATATCTGGTTCAGCATTCAAATGTTAATCCTGAAACATACTGTGAGTAATAACATCTGTTGATTGTGTATGCTTTGTTGGAATACATTAACGTGTGTGGGTGTGGGTGTGTGTGGGTGGTGTGTGTAGGAGTGCCCTGTTCTTCAGTAATGAGATCGAACAGTATTGTGTTCCCTTCATGGGAGCTGACCCTTCTGTGGTGAAGAGAACACAACGGTTCCTGGTCCAGGAACATCAGGACACACCAGTCAGTCTTTCACCCACTCTCTTATTGTTCCTTCTGACTTCACAGTCTCTTCTATTTTTCTTATTATGCAACTTCACATATATATAGCATATCATTATTTGAGAATAAAGTGTTGTTTTTATTGTCAGAACATGAAAAATGTAACATAAAATATTGTATTTGTCTGATGCTATTACATGTGCAGTGAAATGTTGGTGTGGCTGTGGCAGACTCCACACCAACACACGTTTGAATGAACATAATCATTCTAGACTGAATTAGGAGTCCTGGAGTGGTGATGTAGATTTGAATGGATGTTAATGCCACATTAATTATGACATGTTAATGGTACATATGGAAGCATAATGTCTGAACACTGTGTTGGTGTCTGTGCTTCTCCACTGGACTGTAATTGGATTTAGGTCAAATATACCATGTGTATATTTAACTCAATGCCCCATCTAAACGGGTTAAAACCTGAACTGAATCTGAGCTGCTGCTGTAAATCCAGTTTCAAAAGAAAATGTATGATTCTCTACAGCAGGGGTGGGCAACTTTGATGATGGAGAGGGCCACTATATTTCCACACTCACTCTAGAGGGACACATTGCATATACTGTCAGGCAGACGACTCTTGTCTCTGTATTTCAACTTTTTTAGTAAATGAATGCCGTACTTCGCCATTCTATGTCACACAAAAGTAGAAAAAATAGCCTATCTACAAGCTCAGAACTGCAACGCGTTTTGTGCTTGTAGATCTGCAATGTTTGCTATTTTTTAATTGGAATCTTGATTTTTTTTGTGAAAAGTAGGTGGCCCCCGGGCCGCCAGTTGCCCATGTATGCTCTACAGTATCATCCAATCCTAATAATATGTTATTGACTATTAACACCAGGTCCAGTATGGAGCGTATGCTGGCGTTGGAGGCCTTGGTAACATTTTCAAGATGATGTTTGCTGGTTTGATGTTCTGGTTCCTGGTGAAGTTCAACTTTGGACGCGACCTACTCGTCAAGGTAAATGAGTCAAAGGCGTGAAATGTGAAACCGGTGACCATAAATCTTATGATAAAGTGGGACACTGTCTGAATGGGAAAAACGTATATTTTTGCTAATAAAAAAAAAAGAGAATTTCTGAAAATGTTTTACACAAACCTGTACGGAAATCAAACTGAAAACATTACCCAGATTATTTTCAAGATTGATATTTTTATTGAATAATCGATATATATTAATTAGATCTCATATGGACCAAATTAACGTGATGAACATTTTTGCCATAATCGTTCAGCTATACTTAGGAGTGAAAAAAAGGAAGATTTCAGTTTTCTTTTAATTATTATATATTTTTGTTAATATCGCTATGCTATGTACTCATTACAGGTGAAAAAGGGGTATACTCCAAAAGAAAGAAATGCTATTGTGTCCATAGAATGAGACTATGTAGGAATAAGAATCAGAAAATGATTTGAATCCTTCTCTTTCAGTATCCGGAGTTCTTCTCCTTTGGTTTCTTCTCCAAGGCAGGGCCAACCAGAAAACAGGTAGACTTTTTTTTTTTTAATGTGTCAGTGTTGCTGAGTTAAGGTGTGTTAACACACACTTATCATTGTGTGTTCCATGATCTAGTGTTGTAATTGTGTATTTGAGAATTTGTTTGGAAGTAACGACTTTTTTTCCTGTGCCTTAGATGGAGGGATCTTCCTTCCAGTTCGCGTTCTACGGAGAAGGCTACACCGAGGGACAGGACCCCTCACAGGGAAAGCCCAATGCCAAGATCCGCACATTGGTCCAAGGACCAGGTAACTTGATTTAATAATGCAGATGACGTTAGATGTATAGCCTCTAGCAGTTACTCGAAATACTCAAACTCAAATCTGGGAGGGGTTTTGAGAACATAACTATAATGAAAAGTAGCAGGCCAACCTAATCCATATTAATAAAGTTGAATACTTATCTATCTTTTTAATGTATAATTGATGCAATGATTTTTGTTATTGCTGTGATCCAGAGGCTGGATATGTGGCCACGCCTATCGCCATGGTTCAGGCTGCACTCACCATCCTCAACGAACCCTCCGCCCTGCCCAAGAAGTGAGTTTACACACGCCTATCAAACTACGAGACAATATTCATGTAAAGGTTATTTGGAGGTGTTTGTGCTGGATGGTTTGTGTACTATTGTTGTATCACTAAGTGTCTTTCCTCTCTCCTCCTTGTCTGTCCTTCTACCGTCCTACCCCTTCCTTCATCTTTCACATCTACCCACCTCATTTCCTTCTCCATTTCCATTTTGTACTTCTCTTCAGGGGAGGAGTTTATGCTCCTGGAGCTGTCTTCTCCAGAACCTCACTGATCGACCGTCTCAACAAACATGGCATCCAGTTCTCCGTCATATAATGTTCACTCCAAGTTTCCTTCAGCACTTGACGGCACATTTGGGGCCAGTAGAGAAGACCTTACCAACGACGAGCCATGAAAAGACAATATCCTCTTTTATTGGTCGGAAACTGACCAATCCCCATTACTGGTCAGAAATTAACCTATCCTCATTTGTCCTGAACAGCATATTAACCCTCTGCTTGTCAGGCACAACACGGTGTGTTCTACCCCACAAATTAATTATTGGGCTCAAATTGTTGGCATGGCTTGTCTGGCCCTAGAAATCATGACATTCAGTAGAAAATACAAAGCCATACTGCTTTCTTTACCTTCACTAGCATTCCTAATTAAAACCAATGCAGAACAACATGAGAAATAACAGAATAAATTATTAAATGATAAGGTGTCCCTTTTATTCTGTTTATTGATGTTGTGAAGTGATCCGTAGATGAGGGCTTGATCTACAGTTCTACACAGTGAGATTGGAATAGTGGGGGGGGGAGGGTAATAAATGTTGAACTGACACTCCAGTCTCCAGACACTTCACTCAATTTCCAATTTAGTTATTTAATGGTTTAGACTACTGATTCTATCAGGCCTAGAAAATTGTGGGGTGCGGGAATGCTGTCTTCTAAATATTGTTTCCGAACATTGCACTTGTATAATTAAATGTAGCCTGGCTTTCCCCACTGATAGTTGTATTCTGGCTTTGTAGAATAGAGCTCATTCTACTGTGTGTATGACAATACAGCTGATTCTGCTGTGTTGGATTGAAACGTGAGAAAAGAGCTCATTTTACTGTGTATAGTAGAAACATGCATAGAAAAATGCACAGAAAAGAGCTCTTTCTGCTGTGTAGGATAGAAACATACATAGAAGAGAGTTCATTACTGTAGGATGGCATCAGCTCATTAGAGGCCATTCTACCATTTTTCGGATGGAAGCATTTAGCACTAGCCTTCCAATTAGATTTATTTTTTAATTTCATTAACTCTCCATCAAACCTGCTCAAAAGACTGTACAAGTAATTCAAACTGGCTTTCTTTGCTGGGCATTTAGCAAATGTATGAACTGTGCATATTTGATTTTTAAAAAGAGCTTGTGGCTTATCAGGACCAGAATGGTTTGACTGTCACACACCAGAGAGAGTGTGTGTGTTTTGCGCATGTACTAGATTTGACAATGTTATGTGTGGGTTTCTTTGGCTTGTTTTTCTTTGTCTGGTAAATAAAGACAACTCCATTGCTTAAATCTTTGTATTGGTCTATAATTGGTCACAGTGGTTCATAGACACTTAGGAGTCCCAATCCAGAATGACTTAAGTTGAAACATGTACTTAGATCAAACCCCTTGTGGTCCAGATACGAGGGCTGTACAAAAGTTACCCGGACCCATTATGATGACGAACACAATTAAAGTTTTCTTACACTCAGAAGTTACAGACTACCAGATGTTTAAAATGATTTAATATTTATTCAAAAATAATTTGAGGAGTAACAAATGGCATTTGCATCTTATGTACAGAAAGTAGGCTTGTACTATCAACAAGACAAGACTAAGGTTGTGTTCCCAGTCATATACAGGTTAAGAATCTGTTAATTGTTCATCTTTGTTCAGCAGCTGCTGAGAGTAGACCATTTCTTGGAAGTTGTACTTCTCTGCAATAGTCTTGATACTGTCAAAGGAGCGGATTCTGTTCAGGACCTGCAGGATTTTAAGCACCGTCGACCTGTAAGGGAGAACCGAGAGTCACCAGTCAGCTTTGAGTTTCCACGTCATTAGTGATGTTAGAATTAGGAAGACAATAGGTTTTATACTATGCCCTATGCGTGTAAGGATATAAAAGTGTTTGTCTATGTATGGTACAGTATGTAGTAGTATGGTCTTCATTCACTCGCTGCAAAGAGTGTGTTGTACCTAATAGCAGGATCTTCAGACGACTGATTTTTGCAGACAGAGTGTGCAGTCTGAAGCATGAAGTCACTGAGAGACTGCAGTTCAGGCAAACACTCACTCACTTCTACAAACCAAGACCCTGGTAGACTGTCTGCTATCTGAGAGAGACACAGAGAGAAATAAAGATACTGTGAAGGGGAACAAATAGCGAAAAATATTGAATCTACAAGCTCACAACGTGTTGCATTGCAATAGACATGCACACCCACTCACACACACACACAGGGTGAAATAAAGTTGTGTACCTTGCTGAGTATGTGGACGGGGTTTGTCTGGCTCTGGTTCAGCAGAATAATCATCACGCGTGCATTCAGCAGTTTGTTTAGCATCAGGTCCTTCAACACACTCTCAGGGAGGATCTGATCCCATAACCTCATGTTCCCCAGGAGCTACAAAAGAATACACACACACACACAATACAAAATATTACACAGTACACACATACCTTACGCCATACTATCAATACACATATATTACAAAATACACATGGTTCACCATAATACACATGTAATACCCACATGACTTCAAATATTTGAATGGGTTTTCACTGTAGTTAATGTGGTAGTCTCACGCAGCCAGACTTTCGGAGATCTCTTGCCTACTGAGACATCCGGTGACATCTGAATTCAATAAATGGGCTAAAAGTGTCTGGAAACAATTAGCAAATTTATAAAATATCAGCTTCACAGAACCAATGCAAAGACTTAAGGGACGTTCCTTCATATGGGATGGTATAAGATTGATTTTTTAGGTTTCGAGAGCCTATCAGGCTTCGAACCCTATTACATCTGTAAGAGTTCATTATTCTTCCGCCGGTTTTGCCAGTTCTGGCCTAACCGCCTGGTCACTTCTTATGAAATTCGGCAATATGGTAGAGGGCTATGCCAAACGGCGAAAACCCGAAACTCACAACCATTGGCCAAAGGGTGGCGCTGTAGCACTCAATTGAAAATGCCAACTTTGAACAGGTACAGCTCATGCCCTGTTCGACCTACAGCCATGAAACTTCGATACACACATGCGTCTCCTCATGCCTAACAACTTTCACTGTTTGACTTTTGACCTCTGACCTTTAGATCTCCCACCATTTCGAATTCTATGAAAAGCAGTAAAAAGCAGTAAAAAGCCTACTCCTCCTGGGATTTATGAGCAATCTGTACGAAACTGTATACACATGAACTTTGGACCAATGCCGACAGACGTAACCAAGCGGATTTTCCATAAGTGAAAACGTTAAGCTTTTATAAGCCAATGAAAATTGCAGCTTTTTTTAAATTATTCATCTGCCCCTAACACATACATGCAGACTCACATTTGTTTGACACTTTGCAATATTGTAGAGGGTCCTTCCAAGTATCACTGAAACCAATCTTACTCCAATTGGTCAAAGGGGGGCGCTATAGCAATTTTTTGAAAATGCAAACTTTAAACAGGCAAAAGTCATGCCTCGTTTGGCCGACAGCCGTTAAACCTGCTTACACATGTGCCTTGACTCATGAGGAACACATGTATCACTTTGACCAGTAAGCTCTGCCCTTAGATTGTCTGCAATTTTGAGCAGTTTGAAAAACATTTAAATCCAGGATTTCTGAGCAATTTGCATGAAACTGTGTCAAATACATGTTTGCGGCCCTTTTTCACAGGTTCAGGTGTGTTGGTTCAATAGCTTGATCGCTTAATCATCTGCCTTGAAACCATAGGGTAGCCGGTTCGAATCCCACCTCAGGTAGACTTAATTATAATTGCATTGCACACAACATGACTATATCAATGAATACATGTGCAATTGTTAAAGATGACGAGAAATGCATACTTGAAAGTAGTTATTTTCAATGTATGACGTACTTCATTCGCGCTTTTGTTTTGTTTTGTTGGATTCTCCCTTTTCACTGTCTAAGGCTGTGTATTGGATAGCTCCACCAGTAGAGTGTGAGTCTCATGTGCCGAAGGTCCCTGGTTCGAATCCCACTTATTACAGTTCACATTTAAATTGCATTGTACAAAACATGACCCTGTTAATTCAGACAAGTGCAATGTTTAGACAATAACACGAAATGCTTTTGAGAGTAGTTTTTTTTTATGTATGACATACTTTCTTGTGAAAATAGCCGATCTACAATCTCACACCTTTTTAGATAGCAACGCGTTGTGAGCTTGTAGATCGACTATTTTCCACTAGTTTCCATTCCGAAATATATTGAGCAGTTTGAAAAACATTTAAACCAAGGATTTCTGAGCAATTTGCGTGAAAGTGTGTCATGTGTGTGAACTCCCTTTTCACTAGTACAGGTCTGTTGGCCCAATGGCTTAATCATCTGCCTTGAAACCACAGGGTTCCTGGTTCGAATCCCACGTCATGTAGAATTCATTATAATTGCATTGCACACAACATGACTGTATCAATGAATGCATGTGCAATTGTTAACCAGTAAACTCCGCCCTTAGATTGTCTGCAATTTTGAGCAGTTTGAAAAACATTTAAATCCAGTATTTCTGAGCAATTTGCGTGAAAATGTGTCATGTGTGTGAACTCCCTTTTCATCAGTTCGGGTCTGTTGGCCCAATGGCTTAATCATCTGCCTTGATACCAGAGCGTCGCCGGTTCAAATCTCACCTCATGCAGACCTCAACTCAATTGCATTACACACAACATGACTGTATCAATGAATAAACATGCAATTGTTAAATGAAACGCTTATTGAGAGTAGTTGTTTTCAATGTATGATGTACTTCATTCCCTCTTTTGTTTTGTTTTGTTGGATTCTCCCTTCTCACTGACCAAGGCTGTGGATTGAATAGCTTGATCAATACAGTGTTAGTCTCATGTGCCAAAGGTCCACGGCTCAAACCCCACTTGTCACAGTTTACATTTAAAATTGCATTATGCAAAACATGACCCTGTTAATTCAGACATGTGCACTTTGCTCTTGCTCTCTCTCTCTCTCTCTCTCTCTCTCTCTCTCTCTCTCTCTCTCTCCTCTCTCTCTCTCTCTCTCTCTCTCTCTCTCTCTCTCTCTCTCTCTCTCTCTCTCCTCTCTCTCTCTCTCTCTCTCTCTCTCTCTCTCTTCTCATCTCTCTCTCTCTCTCTCTCTCTCTCTCTATCTCTCTCTCTCTCTCTCTCTTCTCTCCTCTCTCTCTCTCTCTCTCTCTCTCTCTCCTCCTCTCTCTCTCTCTCTCTCTCTCTCTCTCTCCTCTCTCTCTCTCTCTCTCTCTCTCTCTCTCTCTCTCCCAGTCTGCCACTCTCTGTCTGTCTGCCAGTCTGCCACTCTGTCACTCTGTCACAGTCTGTCTGTCTTGCCTGTCTGCCACTCTGTCACTGTCTGTCTGTCTGCCAGTCTGCCACTCTGTCACTGTCTGTCTGTCTGCCAGTCTGCCACTCTGTCACTGTCTGTCTGTCTGTCTGTCTGCCAGTCTGCCACTCTGTCACAGTCTGTCTGTCTGTCTGCCAGTCTGCCACTCTGTCACTGTCTGCCAGTCTGCCAGTCTGTCTGTCTGCCAGTCTGCCAGTCTGCCACTCTGTCACTGTCTGTCTGTCTGCCAGTCTGCCACTCTGTCACAGTCTGTCTGTTTGTCTGTCTGCCACTCTGTCACAGTCTGCCAGTCTGCCAGTCTGTCACAGTCTGCCAGTCTGCCACTCTGTCACTGTCTGTCTGTCTGCCAGTCTGCCAGTCTGCCACAGTCTGTCTGTCTGCCAGTCTGTCACAGTCTGCCAGTCTGCCACTCTGTCACAGTCTGCCAGTCTGCCACTCTGTCAAAGTCTGCCAGTCTGCCACTCTGTCAAAGTCTGCCAGTCTGCCACTCTTGTCACAGTCTGCCAGTCTGCCATTATTCTCGAAACCGCTAATTGCTGCTTGCAGCTATATTTTACTACTGTTTTTCTCCTGCGTCCAAGCCCATTTATTGAATGTTAGATTTCCCCAGATGTATCAGTACGCAGAGATCGTCTGGCTATGCAAGACTATTCATGTGACAGTGTTGAACAAACCTTCACAGCCGTCCACAGCTGCCGGTCTCTGAATCGACACTGAGGAGACATTAGGTCCTCCAGAACGCTGCAATGACAATAAAACACATGTTAGTTAGTTTAGTTTATTTTGATCCACATCAACAATTTCACCAAACGTACCACACTATAATCCAACAGTTCCTGCTGATTGATCAAAAAGGCATAGGCTGAAGCTCAAAGCTTATTTATGCCTATCCTTCCTACATGTTTTTTTTTTTTTTTTTTAACTTATTTACATAATTTATAAAGTTCATATTTTCTGAACACTCAAATTCTTCGTAATTACAGTCAAGATGTTACATTGATCATTGTAATCAAACACTCAAAAATATACAATACACCCATGTCTTCGTTCTTATACACATATATATGCCTGAATGCGAGCATATACTGATATACGCCCATTCAAATCTCATACCGTCGTTATACACATATATATATCTGAATGCGAGCATATACTAATATACACCCATTCAGATATCATACTGTTATACACATATATATATACCCGAATGCGAGCATATACTGACACAAAAGAGTAAACACAGTGGCAGCTGTTAAAATTAATTAACCACATGAAATCTACTGTCCCTATTCTGGGACGAGGCAGGCTTCATCAAAAATGGCAGATCTACAAGGTCACAACGCATCAAATTATGACTCGTTGTGAGCTTATAGATCGGCTATTTTCAACACGAGGGTTCAGTGGTTAAATACATGTAAAGAGAAGACTACGTTTGGAGTTGATAAGAAGATACCAAAGTAAAGATAGATAGTCAGGGAGCATGAGCGGCGCTCCAAAATCAAAAGGTCACCAGTTCAACTCCCATGCTGCCCATGTGTGACGTAGAGAGAGAGATGACTTACTGTTTGGGGAACAGTGGGATGAATATATCTTCATCAACACAACTTCTCAGTCTGCTGACTACAGCTTGAATAAACACCTGTATGACACACACAAATAAACATCGTCAACACACACTGTCAATACACAAACACGTCATCAACAAACACATTGTTAACACACATTCAGTAATAATGTGAGACAGACATGTCTAACCTTGACTGGTTTGCTCTGCTCTCCCTGGAAGACAGAGAAGTCGTCCCTCAGACTGTGACAGACATCAGACAGACAGACGGACTGACGGTGAGACAGAGGGTCCCACACCAACTCCACATAGGCTTAGGAGGAAAAAGACAGATACAGAGAGAAGTCATATAAAAAGACAGGCGAGTGATAGTGTGATGTTTTATCTTGAGTCAGATCAAACATCTTAAATACTTATTGCAAATATGGCACTGATGCTGACACTGGTATTTTTATCAGGTCGATGCCAGACTAAAATAATCATACTCGCCATTAGTGAAGCCTGCCGATGGTCGCATAGTAATTGGTTACTTTGGTTGTCATGCAGATGTACAATATACAGATAGAGATGTCCACTCAGACACTGATTGGACCATAAGTAATGATTTTAAGTCAAAATTAAGCCTTGCCAAAATGCCAAGCCATGTAGCCAGGTAGGATAGGCATGAGCCTATTTCCTGTTTCTGTAGCGTGAGGCGGCTTGATGTACAAGTACATCCTCTGGGGACTTACCCCAAATCCAACCCTTGATGCTGAGTGCTAAGCAGGGAGGCATTGGGTCACACTTTTTATAGTCTTTGGTATAACCCGGCCGGGGAATTGAACCCTGACCTCCCAATCTCTGTCTTCAGTTTCTCAAAAAAGATACATTTAAAAGGTAAACGCTAAAAGAAAATATAATTATTTGTAAAATGCTTGTACTGGTTATCGCTATTATGAAGTAAGTCCTATCGGTGCACCATTATATGGTACTCAGTGTGTGGTACATGGTGTAAGTGAGTGAGTGAGTGAGTGAGTGAGTGAGTGAGTGAGTGAGTGAGTGAGTGAGTGAGTGAGTGAGTGAGTGTGTGAGTGTGTGTGTGTGTGTGTGTGTGTGTGTGTGTGTTTTACCAGTCATTTTGGGCAGTAGCGTCTTCTCTGCAACATTAGTGAATGTTTGTGTGTCTGTGTGTTCCTGGTTGAGACAGAACGACTCTACAGCTCCGTACCATGGCAATGCTTCAACGTCACCTATGCTGTCCTGACAAACACAAACACAGATACAATGGGCCTCTTGACAAAAAAAAAGAAATACAAAATCATTAAACATGAAGAGTCCCTGGATTTTGTTCCTCAGGTGAACCAGAAATATATTTTATATAAACCATATATAATATTAAAAAAATCAGATAAATTAACATTTGCAGATGCATCAGGTAAACCAGATGATGCAAATAAGCCATGTTGGACACATGCAGCAAAAGGACTTTCTCCTCAGTTCATTCTTTGATATTAAAATACTAGTCACAACAAATTTGGCTCTACCTTTATCAAGGTAATTGTGTGTTACACAAGCTATAACAACTCGCATTGTGTCAGGTGTGTGAAGGAGCTTTCAACCAGCAGTGTCTAAGAGCCCATCCAACAGCCTTTCAGCGTGTCTATGTTGAACACTGTGCACTCTGTGGCAGAGCGAGTGAGCACGAGGTACTGTTAATATGGTTTTAATCAGAGGCCTGATAGTCTTTGAATGTACTGAAATAGTTTGTTCTTAACCCATTTAGGGCGGGAACCCCTATTTGTAACTATACCTTTTAAGACGGGAACCCCATTTGGGGTATTTGTTGCTATGTACAGTATATAGCAACATACATGTTTTGTAATATTTTAACTCATTCAGAGACATTTACATGAGTGTTTTTTAAATAAGATGCGGTTTGGAACAAGTATAATTGATTTTGCAGAAAGAAAAATGCAATTCCAAATATACATAATGCCTTCCTGCATATTGCCAAACACATATCTTTTAATCATACCAAAGATCACAATTAAATTAACATTTGCAGATGTAAATGTTTGTGTGTGTACCGTCAGAGGGTTCCAGTTCATAATCTGGTGTCTGATGTGTGGGTTCAGCAGCTTTGGGAGGCAGAGGGAGATGTAAGCATTCAGGTAGGAGTCTGGATAAAAATCTCTCCACTCCTCAAAACCTCTCAGAACCTTCTGAACGTCACTGAACCCCTCCTCTACGTCACTGAACACCGACTGAGCACGCTGCAAGATGGCAACTGAGAAAGGAAAGAGACAAAAAAAAACATCACTACAATGGATTGATAAATAAATGGATGGATGCATATACAGATACAGTACATGGATAGATGGCTCGATAAGTGGATGGATATACAGATACATGTAAATGATACCTGGATGGTCGGATATATTCAGATAAATGGACGTATCGACGTTGGTAAATGATAACGGAGAGTTCACAAACCAACTCGGCTACAGAGCTTTTTTGTAATGTATTTGTAAACTATGTATGTCCATCTTTTAAAGACATGTTGGTGTTTGAAGCTTTCAAATACAACCACTTTGACAGCCCTATTGAATATACATCAATTTACAGATAAATGGATAGAAAGATTTAGAGCTAAACAAATGGATGGTGACCTCTCTTCCTATGAAGCTCCTCCTCTTCTTCTGATGAAGGCTGGGTGTCTTCGGGTGTGTCAACACAGGCTCCATCATCAGTAACGTCCTCTCTACAGCATTTAAACACATCATCATGACAAAAGGACAACATTGAAACAACATTTTTCTTTGTCATCATTTTCATCATATAAAAACTATAAATATGGATTGGAAAAGCTTTTCCCTTTTTATTTCCAACCCATTGACACAAAACTTGATCCAATGATCCAAGAAATAAATTCATATATTTGTCTCACTCACCTCTGACTGGGACCACCTCCACTCTGCTCAGCAGCACCATCTACAGATGAGAGACCGTCAGACACTACATCCAACAGTTCTATATGAACCTCTCTACAGTTTCACATTGGCATCCACTCATATATAAAGGCCCTGACACAACAAAATGACTATGTCCGGACTATTACAGACTACGTTGGGAGATCAGATGGAGAGACATCAGGGTTAAAAGTTACTTCTGCGAATAAAATCAGTTCTTGGCACGAGAATACATGAATGAATAACATTACCCCTCGCGATTGTATTATTCGTCTGCAACATTGACTAACATTAATAATTTGCCAAAAGTGAGTGTATGCCATCAAATATTGCATCCGAGAGCTTTGTAACTTTCTCTCTCTCTCTCTCGTGCTCTCCATCTCTCTCACACACCTTTTTAATTGGATGACCAACCCACATAGACACCTCACTACCACTGATGGCACAGTAGCTACACAGCACACATTGTACGACCGATTTTCAGCCACAGATGTTCATCAACAGCCTAGGGCTGGTGAATTAATATTCGAATATCAAATGCTCCTCGAATATGGGGGAAATATGTATATTCGAATATGAAAATTAATATTCGAATATCAAAAAAAATATTTAAAAAAATGTATGTTTATTTGACAGGGACAATACAAAAAAACAATGTATCAAGTTATAAAAACAAACAAAAGATATGTTTTATTGGATCCGAGCACTCGATACATTGTTTTTTGTATTGTTTCTGTCAAAAACAAAATTGAAAAATATAATAAAAAAACATAAATATATATATATATATTCGAATATCTGCCCATTTTTAAGACCAATATTCGAATATCATTTCTGAGGAAAGTTGACAGCCCTACAACAGCCTGACATCGGCTTGGTGTGTCACAGCCTTAAAGACACCGTTGACACACACTCAACTATAACAGAAACTTGCGTCGCCTCTCTCTCACACAAACAAACACACACACACACACACACACACACACACACACAGTTCTAAAACATCTTAATCTATGCAGCTTATACTTAGTTTAACCTTGTTTTAACATTAACATTATATATAAAATATAAAATAAACAATCACACCCTGTGTGAAGGTAGCGGCGCCTTTGATACATTATGTCATCGATATGTGTTTATAATGTGTTTATAGCCATGTGTCACGTAAAGCTTGACCAATCACTTTGTTGACGGGTCTGACCAATCAGAACGTTGACGGTGAACACGGACAAAGTCAGGTATAGAGCAGGATCGCGCCGCTAAAAATCACACCCAGTGTGAAGTGAGCGGTGCTATTTAAAAACAACAGTGGTCATCACAGTGATGGAAGCTCACTTAAAAAAAAAAAGTATTTTTTTTGAAGCGAGGGGTGCTATTTATGAGTTATTCATTTCGTCATGCGTCTCGCTAGTCAATATCACAGTACTGAGCAAAGGGTCTGAATACCAATCAGCCAATCACAATACAGCGAAAGACAAATTTTCACGACGGAAAGAAAAACTTTCGCTACGGATGGGTCCCAAACCCACTTATAGGAGCGGCTACACCGCTCAAAAAGCATAAAACAACAGGCACTATTTTTTACCATTCTTTTTTTGCCATCACGTCATGGCATTCAGCTGAAAAATCTTCTGGGAAGGATGCCCTTGTGTATCCTCACTAATAGTGTAACAATCGCCCTTTAACTTGTGAAAGGATAATCGTTAAGTAAGGGAAAAAAACTACGGAATCGGCTGGGTTTTAGCCGAATGAATTCATATTCAGATGCCACAAATTAATGATTGACAAATCAAATACTAAATAAAATGATTCACTTAGGGTTTACTGTCCCTTTCTCTCTCCCTAACAAAATAAATACACATTCTAACAAAAAATCAATAATGAACCCATCGCCCACAGTAATCAGAGGTCAGACCCATTACCCATTCTGTGAACTGGAAATGATCCTTTTAACAAATACTTCATAGATTCGAACATGTTGCATATATACATCAAATACACAATTACACATCATAACATTCATAGGTCAAGCAGGCTAAAATAATGTGCCTTTGTCACAATAGCTCCTCAGAGATTCCTCCTCTATCCTTGCTTGTCAAAGCAGAAATAAAGGCTTTGGGATGACCTTCGAAATAGCAGATCAGAATGACTTACGGTTCAAGTGAGGATCAAGGAGCAAGGAAATATCAATTAAGAGACTTGAGCTGTACCCCTAGTAAAGTCTTGCCTTTAAAAACATAGGAACTACATGTATGTCAGACACAACTCACAAGTGAGCTGCTGCAGGCGGCCAGCCTCCTCCCTGACAGTTTGTCGTCTGTTTGCCACCAGTGCCTCCATGTGGTCAGATAGGAGAGAGTGCAGCTCCACCTCTATTGAGTTGATCTCCATCACCTACAAACACAGTGACTCTTTTAGCTGTTCATCAATTATCCAGATTCAGATTCAGATTCCTTTATTAGCCATTGTGTAATACACATAAGAATTTGCTTTGGCAATTACATTGTTGTGCCTCTTCCAGGCAGTTATATTAACATTACAATGTAAATCTAAATTACAATCTATGTGTTCTACCTTCTCTTGCAGACACTCCACCAGGTTCTGACTGTAGACGTTCATCTTCTTGAAAAACTTCAGCTGTGCCTCTGAGGAGCCTCCCTCCAGCTTTTCTATAGAGCTTCTCGAACTCTCCGTATCTCCCTCCATCCTCCTTAACTCCGCCTGACGTGCACTGTGCACCTCCTTCAGAGATTCTAGTCTGGAGAAAAAAACAACAGATGAAACTGTAAAGACAAATTTATTTCATAATGTTAAACCGTCAAATAGAATGTTTCTCAATAACACTTGAACAAACAAGCGGGCAAGAATTGGAAGAAAGGATGGAAAGCACCTATTTCTGCCCTCTTGCACGGTTTCAACCTTTCAGTTTTGGTTTAACAGAGGGATAATTACACTTAAGAATATTTATGACCATGTGACCTTTATGTTTTAGATTAGGCATTTTATTCAGAATCAGACACCCAAATTCCCAGGTTCTCCCACGGAAACACTTATCAACTCTTTATTGACTCTCGATCCTAAGGCAAAAGATCAGATTTCTAACATTCACTGACTCATTCATTCTGTCAGTGAAGACTCAGCAATAAAACCTAAGGTCTCTTAGGAGTGGGAGTTGGGTCTGGGTTATATGAAACTATGGGAAAGAAATAGGAGGGGTGGGATGGAAGACTTCTTTCTTTTGAAATGTCGTTTTTTGTCTCGTTATGTCTAAAAGAAAAGTGTTTTGAAGATATTATTAAAATACTGTATATTAAATGTGTGAGAGCTGTTAAAGACGTTTTGAAGACATTAAATGCATTAAACATACTGACTTTGCATTGATTCTCCTCTTCATTGTGGAGATGGAGACAGGAGGCAGAGTCTCTGGGAGGTGGACAGCCGCCGATCTGGTCTTCCGTCTCTGCCTGCCTGTCCAACTGCTGTCACTGCCGGATGGACTCTGAGAGGAGATGAGAGGTAGAGTTAGAAACAGAACTTGTATTACTGTTTATGTCTTTGTTGAGCCATACGTTTCTTCACCTGTTCTCCTGGTCTTCTTTTGACTCCTTTCCCAATCTGCGTCTCCTCCCAGACTTCCTGATCCTCTCTCTCTGAGGAGTCACAGTCACTACCATCGCTGCCTCCTGAAACACACACTCAACATAAATAAAACATACACACTCTCCTTCTCTCCTCTTGATGTCTGTTAAGCTTTTCTTTATATCCTCTCTTACCTAGTTTCTCAGTAATTCTTTCCCTGATGCTTTTTGTCCGTGGAGCAAACTCTATCCTGCGCTCATAATCATCTTTCTCATTGTCATCATCTTCAACTTCATCTTCATCATCCCTGCTGTGGATGTCTGAGCTGCTACAAGGAGAGTTCTGGTCCTTCATGCCCAGGGAGATGAACTCTTTCTGGGCTCGAGCCTTTCTACGGCTCCTCCTGGCTGCCTGGATGTCTTTGATATCAGGGATGATTACTGTAGGTGCTGTAGGTGCGTGCAGACACACAAACACACAAAGTATTTGTCAGGATAGAATAATTGTTTTCACTTATGTCAAAATGCATTTATTAGTATTGTGTGTCATTAATCAAAAGTCTGTGCTGAACACAGACTTTTGACTAAATTGTATATTGTAATACACAAGCAGCATGCATACACACACACACACACACACACACACACACACACACACACACACACACACACACACACACACACACACACACACACACACACACACACACACACACACACACACACACACACACACACACACACACACACACACACACACACAACCATGCACCTTGTTCAGGAGCAGAGGTGTCAGAGAGTGAAGAGGCTGAGCTATAGGGAGTTGCTCCACCATCATCATCATCCTCCTCCTCCTCCTCCTCCTCCTCCTCCTCCTCCTCATGGATAGGGCACGGTGAATCCAGTCTGGAGGAAACAGCAATGGAACCAGCTCCACCTGCAGATGTCCAGGGAGCACAGAGAGAGAGGTTGGATGTGTGTGTGTGTGTGTGTGTGTGTGTGTGTGTGTGTGTGTGTGTGTGTGTGTGTGTGTGTGTGTGTGTGTGTGTGCGCTCTGTATAGTTAATACATATAATTTGTGCATGTGTGTGTTTGAGGTAATATACACACGCATTAAGGAAAATACAAATACACAAGCAGTTAATCTACTTGGTTGTCTGTTTTGTCGAAGTAGTCTCATGCACTATTAATGTGTTTGTGTTTATAATTATAATAATGTAAGATGGCACTGTAATGGTGATACGTCATGTCTGTCTTGTCAGTTGTTATCCTGTGGATAACTAAACTAGAAGTTACACTGGTGGAATCAAATGGAAATGGGAATATGTGTTTCACAAGTAAGAATATACTGTCGCTGTAGACAGACCACCAGTTACAGACACTACATGGATGTTCTGATTTAATCATAAGAGTAAGACAGCACAAGCAAATACAGGACCACCAGCAGCATAGCTGAAAGAGGAAATGAGGACATGTCACTCTCTCCTGCACAGACACACACCTGGCAGTCAACAGCTCCAACATAACCATATCCACCGGGGCACAACAAGTTTCCTTCACTTAAAATAGAGTTCAAATAATATGAATATAACAGAATCCATAATGTGCGTGCGTGCGTGCGTGTGTTACCAATGGCAGTGCTGTGGGAGTCCTCTTTTCTTTTGATTTTGATTTGATTTGACAGCTGTTGATTGAACACAACAGCTTTATCAGTTGATTTCCTCAGCTGAAACTCTGGTCCCTCAGCAACTGTAAGAAAACAGGTAACCATGAAGCTTTATCAGTCTTTATACATTAGAACCAGTGGTGGAAAGTAACTAAGTACATTTACTAAAGTACTGTAGTTACAGTACAATTTTGGAGGTATCTTTTACTTTACTGGAGTATTTCCAATCTTCAATCATTTCACTTCTACTCCACTACATCTCAGAGGCAAATATTGTACTTTTACTCGACTACAATGACTTAAAAACTTTAGTTTGTTACTTTGTGGATTTTGATTATTATTACAAATCACAGATTAACCACTTCAGCCCTACGCGTACTTAGGCTTTTTTTTATAAATAGCCGATCTACAAGCTCACAATGCGTTGCTTTTATTTGTAACAAGAATATTTCTACATTGTGGTATTGATACTTTTACTTAAGTACAAAATGTGAGTACTTCTTCCACCACATGCCCATTATTCTCTCTCAAAAAGCCAACAAACCTTCTTTATCCCCAGAAAAACTCAGCACAGCGTTCCCTTTCTTTTTCTGTCCGTCTTTCTCTTCACTTTGCTCTGTTCTTTCTGTGGTCGTGAGTCCTCTCTTCTCAGCACCGTCGTCTGGGTCGCTGCTGTCCGACTTAACAGGCGCCTCTTCCCGCTTGGAGCTGCAGGAGATGCCGCGGCCTGGAGGCCTGGACAGTTTATTATGAACCTGCTGTGTGTCTCCTCCTGCATCTCCACTCTTCTCCTCATCTTCATCACTGGATTCTCCTTTTCTTTGGCGAAAGTTTCTCCTGGTTTTCTTTTTGAACATGTTGTGCACCCGCTGCTGGTAATGATCACAAAACAACGTGTGTGTTCTGTTGTTATTCTGAGAGTTTTCTGAAGCATAAGAAACGTAATACGTTAGCCAGCGTTGCCAGATTTTGTGAGAGAAATAAGCAGCCAGGTCCAACGTGTCGTCACCACGGGGGGCGTGGCATAGTAGCTGCAGACATACTTGTGGGGGTCAATGTTAAAGATAGGGTAAGTGATTTTCTTTGGTTAAAATAAGTGTTAAATAGCTCTATATTCTGAGAGTACTCATTGCTATAGAGTGTTTGTTCAGCTCTTTATAAAACAGAAAATGCATTTTCGTTTCAGTTTCAGTTTCATTTCCAATTTTATCCAATCAGGATAGAGAACTCAGTCAGGATATAGATTAAACAAGTGAAATTGGAAGTGATGACAGTGACACTAAGAAATGAGCAGGCAAAATATACCAATTATTTGTTTACCAATTGAGACTGGACGCACAGGTGATTGTTTCACGCAATCAATTCTCAACCTGTTGTTTTGGGGTGCGCTGGTTTCAGCACACCCCAACCCCCTCTTGTGTGTTGGCTGGTGAGGCGCGTCCTAGCGAGACCTGATAGAATGGGTTTCATTGTGCGCATACTGGTTGCAGGCATTCTGTTTCTTATCAGTGTGACGTCGTCTGTTAAGGGGTCTATTGGAACTGAAACACTATAAAAATGAAGCTTAAAAATGGGTACTTTCTCCTGATTGGCTGAGATTTTGACACCTACCGGAAAATGTATTTTCTGTTTATTAAAGAGCTGGAGAGACGGGGAGACTCCTGTTACTACAGAACTAATCTGAGTTCCCAGAAGTTTTCGCCAGCTCTGGCGAGGAACTTCTGGGCCAGAGCCCTGGTATTTGTGGGCGGGATGTACCTTACGCTCTGAATCTGAGCGGACACGCCTCTTACCGGTCTGAGAGCTGTGCAACTCGTCTAAAAAGTCCGACGAGAGGCAAACAGCAGTACACAACAATGGCGGCCGAAATTTCTCAAGGGGAAATTGCTTCCCGTCGATCCTATTTAGATGCAACACCCACTGCATGTGGATCCCGCCCCCTTTTCTTCATTGGCTGTTGATTTGAATCACAACGCAGTGGCCGCGCCCCTGCTGTCCAAGCTCCGACGCTAACCCTCCCAGACTACTACAGAACAAACACTCTATAGCAATGATTACCATCAGAATATAGTGCTTTAACCTTTTAACAAAATACTTTTTGTTTTAACCAAAACATATCACTTACCCTACCTTTAAGTCAACCTGTTTATACCTTATTTTTAACTCTATGGTTTATACCCCACAAAGATGTCCGCATTACCAAATTACACTTGTTGTCGACGCCCCCTTCAGGATTTCTTTGGTACGTACTATAGCAGATCTACAAGCTCTCAACATGTCGCACCGCAATGCGTTGTGAGCTTGTAGATCTGCTATTGTCAAACAAATCTTGAAAATAAGTCCAAAGTGTGGAATATTTAAAAAAATATTCTAACAACACAACTCTTGTATGGGGGTTCCTGGCACAAAATATTTTCAGATGGAGGTCTGCAGACAAATACATATTAATTTGGGGGTCCTTGACATGAAAATGTTTGAGAACCACTTTAAACAACATTAGGGAACAAGCCCAAATAAGCAACTACTCTTTAGAAAGCCAAAAAAACGCAACCCGCAACTATCAATATTTACCATCAACTTTACAGAAAAACAAGCCCAAACTCGCTTATAATAAGCGGACCTGGCAACACTGGCAGTAGGCAAAGGCTTTTTACGTCTGAAACCAGTCTGTCGCAAACTACTCTCAACGCATTGTGGGATTTGGAGTTTTGGTTTTATCTGCTGTCGGAAAAGTGCATATAATTAGGTGACCTAATGGTAATGAAACATTACGATTAGGATTGTCTCGATCATTTAGGTGAACAGAATTACCAAATGACACAAAAGATACATTTGTCGTTATGAAGTAAGACGGATTATGTCATTGTTTATAGCAATTTTAGAACTACTTGGGTCATTCTGAGCATGACAACGTTATATAAGAAATAATCTAATAAATACAATAAACGTCTAAACTAAAGGCTGCTATTGCATTCTTTCTCCAACTTTCCTCCATATGCTGTGGTTAATAAATGTGACTGGAGAACTGGTTGTGCTGGCCCTATTGGTTGGGAGGTGTATTGCACTCTGATACATTTAAACTCTATGACAAAATGGCCACCAATCGGATTAAAATGCTTTTTATTGAACAATACGGAAGATACAGGTACTTATGTGAACCCGAACACAATTGTAACATCCGTGGCCATGACATAAGAACTTTATATTTGAGATTTGAACGTTCATGTAGATGTACGTGCCGTAAATTAAGAAAGTGCAAACACTAGGTTGAAGTTCATCCATGACGGTCGTGACTGTCTCTCTTTATTTTTTATTTTTTTTCTCCCTCCCTCCCTCCCTCTCTCTCTCTCTCTCTCTCTCTCTCTCTCTCTCTCTCTCTCTCTCTCTCTCTCTCTCTCTCTCCGTCCCTTCCTCTCTCTCTCTCTCTCTCTCTCTCTCTCTCTCCCCTCTCTCCCTCTTTCTCTCTTTCTCTCTCTCTCTCTCTCTCTCTCTCTCTCTCTCTCTCTCTCTCTCTCTCTCTCTCTCTCTCTCTCTCTCTCTCTCTCTCTCTCTCTCTCTCTCTCTCTCTCTCTCTCTCCTCCCTCTCTCTCTCTCCTCCCACTCAGCAGTGCGGTCAGATGTTAACAGCGCCCATAGAGCCATAGAGCTCAATACTTGTCAGCCATGTTGTTTGTGTGACACTAGAAGTGTCAGCAACAGGTCTATTTGGAGGAGCACAGCTTACCATTACTGGAAGAAGTCTTGTATTATTTTATGACTTTATCCTCTTCATCCAGTACCAGAGAGGTGGATTTGCAACTTCAGCGGCGGAAAAAGCTCCAGAAAGTCCACGTTTTTTTGACCGCAGCAGAAAGAGGTAAACTATCCACCCGAAAGTGCTTATCTAAGCACCAATGGTTTTCAAACTTTTACATTTCAACGTCTCCCTTTAACTCTGACAGTATACAAATGGAACCAAATGGACCCGTCAGGTTCCATTTGTATACTGTCAGAGTTACATACTTGTAAGGGTCAATTTAGAACCCCTAAAGGAACCCAGAGAGTCCCTGGAATCCACTTTGAGAACCACTGATCTAAGCACCCAATGAAACTTTGATGTTATGAATGTTGCTTGATGTTAGAATATAACATAATTGTATGGGAGATGGAAACAAGTGGCCAGAAGTTTATTGTATAATTGTTTAGTGTGTGTTTTAAAACCTTTTAAAGTGGAAAGACAAGTCTGACTTTGAAGGGTGATGATGCCTCACCCCTTGATGATACCTCACAAGAACTTGATGCTAGTTATCTCAGCCGAATATTTACACAGAATACAGATATTATTGCCTTACTGCACAACAGGTAGCTATAAGCTGTAAGCTGTAAGTTTATAAATTTATAAGTTTACAGATTGTTCAGATGTTTCCTAAATTCCTTTCACCCCAAACTAGTTGAACTGGTTGCAAGTGGTGACAGGTGATCAGAGAATGTTACTCTATCAGTCAGTTTATCTTTCTTAGAGAGAGAGAGGTGTGTGTGTGTGTGTGTGTGTGTGTGTGTGTGTGTGTGTGTGTGTGTGTGTGTGTGTGTGTGTGTGTTCAATGTTTCTCAGACTGTCCAGGTGGGCATGGCATTGTGGTTTGATTTATGCTTGTTCTACATAAAGGATGCAGATCTCCAGTCTGTGATGCTATGTGTATGGTGAATGAATCTGATCTCCAGTCTGTGGATGATATTAAATGTTTACATGTTGTGGGGGGGGGGGGGGGTGTTGTTGATGTATCTGATTTGACCGAAGAATATATGTGTATGCATGTACAGTATGAACTTGTGTGACAAAGACATGCGGGCCCCTTCAACAGGTGGCGTGCACACTTGTCTAGTGGACTAGTTAGTCTGGTGGCCCACTTCAGTGGTTCTTAAGGGACCATACCAGTGGTCTGCTTAAGCTTTTGGATTCCATTCATTTCAGTACAGTATGAAAATCAACTTGCAGAGACTTGGAGCTGGCTTGAGATAGATATTTAACTATAGATAGATATCTGTTTATTTTAAGAGTAGCCAATTAATCGTCCCCACACATTTGCTTCTGTGGTTTTCCACTGCCCACTGCTGTTGGCTCACCTGCCAGTGAGGAGCTCCCACCGGGGGAGGACGTAGCGGGGAGGACGTAGCGCTTCCCTCCATCCTATTCTCTGTCTTTCAGCAATCTCCGGTGACAGGTGCTGCCCCAGTCCGTAGGAGTCGCTGTGACAAAGCCCCCCGCTTCCGGCTTCCCTCCCCCGAATGCGGCCTATTGATACTTTGGGTTCATATAGCGCTCAACCTTGCAGGTCTAAGGACATGGTCACACATGCCCTACTGAAACAGCTTTGGGTGGACTTTCCGGTGGCGGCGCATGGACGCATCACATGCCGTAGCGTCGAGACTGGAGACACGATGTTGATGGCGTTGACGGTGTGATGTCTTGGCATGCGTTGGCTACTCCCCTTCACTCACGCATATGTGACTAGGCCTGTCACAATTATTATTACACAATCGCCTAAAACCAGCATTACTAGTGGTTCCTGAGGACTAGAATTGAGAATCGCTGGATTAGTGGCCTAGTGGACTCACTAGCAAGCAGCCAGTCACACTTGCTGCTTAAGTAACAAATAACAAAATAGTTTTAGATTGAGTCTTTTAAAGCAAAAATATGTGACATATTGGAGTATGTTCCTGGTCCTATGTCCCCTGAAGACAATCGAGGGCGCGACAGAACAGACCTGCCCTGCCTTGTAGAGAAACACAGCCATGTTAAATCAAATAGCATTTATCAAAGTCAGTGCTGTGTGTTTCTTTAAGACGTGCTGTGGTGCAATGTGATTTCAACAACACTACACCGTAAAACCCTGAGTATTGATTTAATTCTGAGGGTCCATTTGGTTACATTTGTACACCCAGTTAACACCAAGGATTTTACGCTGTAGATGTAGATTTAGCCTACCAATGAAAGAGAGAACCACATAAAGGTGAAGAGAAGAGACATGCTGCAGAGAGAGAGATTATTGCAGAGAAGAAGTGTTCAGAGAATTTGTGACTGGTTGATAAAAATCATAATACAGACTTTAGTGCTTTACACAGCACTATAGAGAGTGAAACAGACATCGTCAGTGTGTGTACAGTAGGTGGGACAGTAAATGTTAGTGCTGTCATGGTGTCATTTCATTCCACTATTTTATTACTGTTTATTTTATCCTTATTAGTCGCTATAACCTCATTTTGCATGCCAAATACATCACATCAAGCTAATAAACCACACAGCAAAACTCAGAGTGTAAATGGATGGACCCATAAGAGTTGAATTAACACTCATTCAGATTTTACTGTGCAGAGAGTGATTGACAGACCAGAAAGTTTAGAATTCAGGGCGGCTGGATGAGCGAGAAGATGAAAGGAGAGACAGAGGGGATTGTCCCAGGAGGAGGGAAAAGGAGAGAGGGAGAGCAACAGATGGCAGGCAGTAGATTAGCCTTCCTCTTGTCCTGCGATGTTGATCAATACTTGACTACATTCTTTGAAAGTGTACACCTCTATCTCTTTCCATTTGTTACTGCTTATATTAGGTCTATATTAACAGATACCAGTTAATATACAATTCACTGTACATTAACCCTTTAAGATCTGGAACGCACCTGTGTCACTTAAGATTTCTTTTGCTATTCAAAAATAGCAGATATACAAGCTCATAGCGCGGCACTCGGTGCCGCGCTATGAGCTTGTAGATCTGCTATTTTTGAAAAATCTTGAAAGACTATTTCTCTGATTTAAAAAAAAACAAAAAATTAGGATTTAGAAAATATTTTTAAGAATCGCCCCAGGTCTTAATGGGTTAAGCGAAAATTCATATGCTGTGGGACACTAGTTCATATCCAACCTGGCTCACTGAGTCATGGTCACATCAAAGCCAAAATGCCACCGTCACTTCCTGCTTCCTGTCACCAGACTCGACGACCAGGAAATGCTTGTATCCGTGGGTACTGGGTTGGAGATTGTGAGCAGATTAACAGGAATTTCTCTCCTCCTCTGAAGTCTTCATGTGATTGTAACTCGGTGATGTCAGAGTGGAAATATGACGTTATTATTATTGTTTGTTATTATTAAAAGGCCTAAATGGACACCTGCTTATTTAACCACTTTCAACCTGCAACCCTATTATGGGCATGTCATTATAAGAGAAAATGTTGACACACAAAAAACAAACAGATAAGCTCCAAATGTGTCGCATTGCATTATGAGCTTGTAGATCTGCTGTTTTAGCTATTCGGAAGTATGTAGGGCTTATGTGGTATCCATCTGTATTTTACTATTTTCTTCATTAACACATAATGTCATATTCCTTTAAACGTTAAAGTATGAGTTGAATATGAACATGCATGTACAAACAAACCTTTGCTTGTGTTCAAGTAAAAGATTGTGTTGAATGTAAAACGTCTCAGTGTAAACAAAGCAGGCCTGAAGTCAGTCTGTCTCTGTTGTCTACCTGTGTCCGACCGCCACCTCCACTGTGTGATGATAATAATAGGGGTTGTTTAGTGGTTGTTTAGAGGTGGTGAAGTCATGAAATGGTCAGAGGTTGAAGGTATATGCGCGCACGTGCAGTCACACACACACACACACACACACACACACACACACACACACACACACACACACACACACACACACACACACACACACACACACACACACACACACACACACACACACTCTCTGTTGGTGTCTTTAGTTCTATAGAGTGTGTGTGTGTAGGGAAGGTATTGGAACATTTCCCAGTGACAAAGGAGCATGGGACACAAAAGATTTGGGACCTGGCCAGAGAGCTTCTGACCGAAGAGAACAGAAACTCTGTTCAGACACAATTTCTCTCCCGCTCTCTCTCTTTCTCTTTCTTCTTTTTACTTCTACTTCTCCTTCCCTTCCTATCCTGTCATTCTCTTGGTCTTTCTCGATCTCTCTCTCTCTCCTTCTCTCTCTTCATTCCCTATGTGTGTTTCATACAGAAACAATAACTCCCACATTCATTCTCTTTTAGTCTTTCATTCTCTTATTAATTCCCCCTCTGTCTCTTTTTCATTCTCTCTTACACAAACATTCTCTCTCTCCAGTCAGACAACCTTGTTCAATATTATTAACTGCATTATTATAGACTTGTGTGTGTGTGTGTGTGTGTGTGTGTGTGTGTGTGTGTGTGTGTGTGTGTGTGTGTGTGTGTGTGTGTGTTTTACAGATGACTGTGTGCTGTATCTGAGGACGTGACCGTCTCTTTGCCACGTGCAAACATGAATGGTAAGAACACTACTGTGTGTGTGATTTTGTCCATCCACTCTGCAAACATCCATTACACACACATGCAAAGTCGGTGCTTGTTTGCTTTTCTCTGATTGGATGCTGAACTGAGATCTACACAGCTAAAGGGCAAGTGTTAATTTGGGGGCTCACCTGGTAGAGTGCATGTATCATAAAGGCTCAGTCCTTGCCGCAGTTGGCCTCGGTTCGAATCCGACCCGAGGCCCTTTGCTGCATGTCCTCCCCCCCTCTCTCTTTCCTTCTCTTCACTGTCACTATCAATATAAAATATTGAAAATACCCCCAAAAATAACTTACAAAAATGGGGAGTGTTAATTAAACGGAGTGTGAAAATAGACCTGCAATATAACCCACTTCACTCCTTAAAACTTACCAGTCGACTGAACTGTGCCTTTTTATTTTAAAGTATTGATTTGAACAGTACCTTATGTTGTACGAAAAATATATATTTATTGAGAAATTGTGTATGACAATATTGATACAGTGTTGGATCCAAATCATATAGTCAGTTGTTTCTGAGGATTTTCAGAGCATTTTAATGGCTCATTCAATAGAACCTTTGAATGATCTACTGCAGTACTTTGGGTTTTAGACTTTTCTTGTTTGTGATATGTATATTTCAGTGATCTTATTTCTGTGATCTTTGCAGAAATACATTATTTACTGTCCTTCTGTTAGCACTAGCAGGCCATCTCAAGCAGTTATGGATGGATTTAAATTAAACAAAACTGGTGGAAAGGCTGGTCCTGGGCTGAGGAAGAACTTATACTGTATTATATATATATATATATATATATATATATATATATATATATATATATATATATATATATATATATATATATATATATATATGTATGTATACTGCACTGACAGAATCCGTCATCACCCGTTCCGAAATATTGTTAGCAGGCTGCTAGATAGCTTGCTACATAATGTAAACAGACTGTCAGCAAGTGGGCACACATCACTTCCACCAAAGATTTGCATCTGGTTTGCTTCGAAATAGCATACATGCTGTCACACTGGTTCTGACTCCAAGGCCACTGAGTTATTGTCGGGAATCAGATCATTTTACCAAATGACCTTTCTTCCAGTGAGGCTCAAATAAACCAGGTTCTACTGTATGTGTAAGCACTTGGATTCAAATCCGGGCCTCCTACATGGGAAAACAAACATCTACCAAGTCAAAGTCCCCCTCTGACTTCTGGAATTCAGGCAGGGCTACTCTGCTACACACGCATAAACAAACACAAAAAAGTGCTTAAACTACTTTTCTCTCTCACCCTCTTTTAGGTGGCACCAGTGTATGGGCCATCGCCCCGGAGGAAAGGATTAAACATGATCAGAAGTTTGACACCCTCTCCCCAACCATGGGATATGTCTCAGGTACACTATACTGTACACACATGAACATGCAGAAGCACACTGTAGTGGTTCAACCAAAAGTCAGGTCAGTCAAATCTGACATTTGTATTCAAAAGGACATACGGTACATGTGAACGGCACATGTCACAGAAACCCTTTATTTAATCAATCATAACAAAGTTAATTATAATACACAATAAGCAATCATCCCCAGGCTATTAAAAACACTCAAAAGTTTGTTTCAAAGTATATTCTTCAAAACCCCAAAATCATGAACTAGGAATGGGACAATAATCGTTAAAATGTGTTTTCCCATTAATTGTAAGGAGGGAAAGATGCATCACTTTCTTGGGTCAGCTATTCCAGCTGTCAGATTCATCAGCGTTCATCAGGACTGGGAGGCAAACTGAGCCGGAAGTTCAATGGAATGCATCAAAGAGAGCAGGATGGACAAGCTTATGAATAAACACTATCTTTTAATGATTGCAACCTTTGTTAAATAATTGGCCTGCACCGCACGATGCGGTGCGGGTCACATGCGCGCGATTTTTTTAAATAATTAATTAAACGACTATAAAACAACTAACAACAACACACTCTGCCAGCCTCCAATGGTGGAAAATAGCAGATCTACAAGCTCACAATGCCTTGTGCTTGTAGATCTGCTATTTTCACATGGTTACTGTATGTTTTATAATATTTATCGAAATCTACAAAGTAACTTGTAACTAAAGTTTTAAAATAAGTTTAAAAGTAAAATATTTGCCTCTGAGATATAGTGGAGTTACTGGAGTAGAAGTAAAAGTATTAAAAAATTGGAAATAGGCGTATTCGAGAGTCAAGTGCAAATACCTCAAAATTGTACTGAAGTACAGTTCTTGAGTACATGTACTTAAAGACGTTTACCAAAATCCATTTGAAAACATTTTTTTTCATTGATCTCAGGTCAAATATTGATGTGCGATTAAAATGCGATTAATTTAGATTAATTAATTACAAAGCCTCTAATTAATTAGATTATTTTTTTTAATCGAGTCCCAGCCCTAATTCTGATCATTCACAATTGAATTACATAGTGTGCTCAAAGAAAAACAAGATCAGAAAACATGTGATTTATCTTTTATTTTCCTGAAACGATTATCTGACAAGGGTCAACAAATATATTCTGCAGTGCCAGAGGCCACTTGGATCTCAAGCTGATCTGAGGCACACTCTTGTGAAGAGAGAATAAAAGAAGAGTAAAGAAAGGAAAGAAAAGAAAGTTGCCAGTTGCCACGTGTTTCAGTTGAGTGGTCTTCGTCAGGGCAGAGTCAGAGTTTGCACAGGTGTGCTGTCAAGTTATAAGGGTAGGTGCTTCCGGTAGGAAAGAAATAAAGTTTCCTCCCTCTGACAAGGGTCGTAATTATTCAAAATATTGTTCTAAGCTGGTCCAGCCGACTCTTATTGACTTATTGACTCTGATGCATACCATCGAACGTCCAGCTCCAGTTTGCCTCCCAGTGTGTCTGTAGTGCATATTATGGTGAAGAACGTCTCTCCTCTCCTTCTTTACATAGCCTTGGTTTTACACAGTGTAATTACCACAAGTTGGCATTTCCTGGTTTCACACAGACAAGATGCCATTGCAGTGAGCATTCAACAAGACACCATTTGCCAGTGACCGTCATATGACACTGACAGACGGCTCAGTTGACATTTTACATGGAAGTGTCATTCTCTCATGAACAGAAGCCTTTTTAATTACACAGATTTGATGGATTTTTAATAGGACATATTGTCAGATTCGCTGCACGATGCTAGAATAACTAGAACAGATGCTGAAACTATCACTGCACATCCACACAGCTCCACCCCACTATGAAGGCAGTATGAAAAGTACATTTGGTTAACATGAACTCCGAAAGGACATTGACTGGCACGCCAGCCAACCCACCGCTAGTAGTCTTGTTGCCTTGTCTTGCATGTTTTAGACACCACTCGCACGAGCATTACATACAGTACTATAGTTGTATAGTTTATATAACAGTCATCATGTGGGAACAGACACCATACCAAACTTCTCCACAAAGGATGCCTATGTCTGAATGACTATAAATTGGCTTTGCCAGATACTTTTTGTCCAGCAGTGTTATGGATTCTATGTGGTTTATACAGTAACTGCAAACAAAACCAAACTGGGTAACATGAGCCACTAAGGGCTGATCCTGGTCTGCTTATCTAAGTAGGCTTCCTACTCTCACTCACTCACAGGTGCAAACAGATCGGTTGAAATGCTTAATGTACAGTTGGAGATAGTAAAGTCTACCATGATGCAGTAGGGTGATCTACAGTATAGGACACAGGCACACGCTCAAAGTCCTATATATGTTTGTGCATGCATTAACGTACTCGCACACACATCACTGTTTGACGTTTCAACAGTGAATAACAGCTGAACTCTCTATGTACTTCCTCATTTCATTCTCTTTTTTACTCTCATTTGTTGTAGGGGAACAAGCCAAGAAGTTTTTCTTGCAATCGGGGCTGCCCGAGTTAATATTGGCTGAGATATGGTGAGAGAGACACACACACACACACACACACACACACACACACTCACACTCACACTCACACACACACAGTCCTCTCTGTCTCTCTCCTCTTTCTCTCTACAACCCACCACACACTCACACACTCTGGTTGAGATATGGTGAGCCTCTGATCCCCCCACCCCCCCCATCTCTCTCTCTCAGGACTCTAGCTGATATTAGTAAAGATGGAAAGATGGACAGGTTGGAGTTTTCCATCGCCATGAAGCTGATAAAGCTGAGACTACAAGGCACTCCACTTCCCTCAGCTCTGCCAATCATCATGAAGCAGCCTCCAGTCCCAGCCCCCAGCCTCAACCCCAACATGGCATCCATGAACAACTCGCGCTACGGTAAACACACACACACACACAACCCATGAAGACACATGATCTTTACAATGGCAGAGGTATGGTACGACCTGATCATAGATATCAAACAAGCGTAAAAAGAAAAACTTGAATCTTCACTAAGAACTTTTATTCCCCCAGAGCTGGGGGAATAAAGCTACTGAGAACTAAACATAGGAAAACACAAGGAACACTGAGAGTGTATATTTCCGCCAGGCCGTGTGGGCAAGACCTATATTGGGTCATATTGGGCAAGACCGACGACGTACTCTGATCGGATCAGACATACTCTTAACTGATCCCATTGCCTGGAGGTAGGAGGGTTCGGAGGTAGAGTGTCAAACATCTATATGGTAGATTCCATAGATAATGTGTACCGATTTGTACACATTATAATATTTTCTCTCTTGTGAGTGTGCAGAACTAAATCTCACAATCGGTGAATGATAATCGGGAGCGAAAAGATAATTAATGTCCTGGCCTTCGGCCTGGTAGAAATAAAGACATTATGCATTTGAGTGTGTGTGTTCACTTGATTTAATAGAGGGAATATAATATTTGACCCAGGTCAGTCATTGTATAACAAAAGACACTTGGTCATAAGGAGATGGTGACACCATGATGTGAATTTAAATGGTTGTTTCTTATAAAATGAATTAATGGTATTTGGGATTTTAGAACTATTTTATGAAGAGGAGAGGTGAACTGTGAGGTGCAAATAAAGTATTCAAAGTATTAATGTGTGTGCGCGCACGTCTGCGTGTGTGTTGTTTCCAGCAGGTTTGGGTTCTTTGCCGAACTTGTCCATGATGCAAGGACCAAATTATTCCATGTTGACCCCAATGTCCATGGCATCTCCTGGGCTCTCGCCTTTGACCCCTATGACACCACTCGGCACTATGGTACCCACAGCAACAGGCCTGAGCCCTTTGATGGGCTCCACACATGGGCTGATGCACACCATGGGAACCCCCACACTACCCAACGGTACCATGGGATTTCTCCAACCAATCCCTACTGGAGCAGCTGGTAAGTAACATATTCTCTTCTCTGTTCTTTGGCCTTAGTTCTTAGGTCTGTGTTGCTTTGTCTGAACATGTGCGTGTTTGTATATTTGTCTCTAGGCCTCTCAATGTCTGGCTCCTTCTCCTCTCCTGGATTCTCCTCTTCCCCTGCTGCTGGCATCAATAAAGCCTCTTCACTGCTTGACCTGGGCTCCAGCAGGTAACATGCACACGGACACATACATGGGTGTGATGTTAAATATTTTCCTGTTTTCCCAACAAAGTTCCATTCCAAGTCTTTGAACCAAGGACTCTCAATTTTGTCCTGCATGTTTTACATTCTCTACTCACTTAACACACCTGATTCTAATTATTAACTCATTGTCAATTAGCTGAACCTTGTCAAGAGCATGCTATAAAGTTAATCATTAGAATCAGACAAGTGGGGGGATACCTAAAACCAGAGTGATGTAAAGAAAGAATGGAAAACGGCAGTCCAAATTGCTTGATTGTCAAGATGTAGAACCCAGATAGTTCCAGTTATGTTTAATTTATTCAGAGGTGATGATAATATACAGTCTAATCTTTTTAAATGTCTTATGCAGAGTTTACAATACACGTTTGTAGCCTCGCAGGTGGACACGGGTGCTTTTTTGATTGTGTAAACACAAGTTTTTTTGTTTGTTTGTTTTTAAATCGATAGATAGATTAAATAAATAGATATAGACTTTTATTGATGCCTATGAGGAAATTATGGTGTCATAAATGTTGGTAAAGCAATAAAAGCAATGTTGTAATTGGTGTGACCATGACCCTACCAGAAGTGAGATGCAGGGCTTTTTTGTTATTGTTCTTTTTGTTATTATCACAACCTGTGCAATAATGTGCAGAACCTTGCAGGCCAGAATAAAGTCACACATTTCATTTAGCGTGTACAGTAGAGTTCCCCCCGCTGAAAAAATAACATCATCTAGGCCCGACCACTTTAAATGCTGTTCCGCGATGCCTGATCTGTACAGGATGTAATCTTAAACATTTTATACTGTACATTTTAGAGCATGTAACCAGCATACAGTATCTGCAGTGGTTAGGCCTTAAGTGGTCTCTCTACTCTTGTGATGAGTAGGTCCTGGTGTCCTGGTGGATTAGGTAGGACAACCAGTTGACAAGTAGCCTTCCCGGAAGCTAATAAGCGCAAATATATCCTCTGCACAAGCAGTGATTGCCTCTCACATGGGAGGCCTGGGTTCGAATTCCGGGTAGGACATAAAAGTTATACATTGCAGCTTTAATATTTTACTAGAGTACAGTGTGGACTGGAGCCATGTGGGACTCCATATTTGCGCAAAACTGACGACCCCTTCAGTGGCCATCATTCACGAATGTTGGGGAAGTGACGTCTTGTTGATGACATTGTGTGGAACTCCGTGTTTGGGCAAAAAAAAGAAAAAACAATCCTTTGAATTTGCCTCTGGGGGCACCGCCCAATTCCTCATGTAGAGACCGGATGTCAGCCTGTTTACTCTCCTTCAGCCCTCCTCTTCCGGTGGTGCTCCTGTAAAAGAGATTAGTGTTAATGTAATAACAATCTGCTCTTCATGACTAAACAGTGTGCATGATGAGAAATGAACAGTTGTTTGTTTACTCTTATTTTCTACTGTCCATGTCTTCCAGCTCCAGTTCTTTGTCTCCCGGGATGCTGTCCTCTATGCCTCCTGGTCCCAGTGACTGGGCTGTCCCCCAGGCATCTAGACTCAAATACAGACAGCAATTCAACAGTCTGGACAAACAAATGACTGGATACCTTACTGGTATGACACTGGGACTGGGGTAGCATATTGCCACTGATCAAGTCAGTTCATTAATTATTTTACAGCTTTAGTATTTTAGGGTTCCAAGCTCTTGTTTGAACCCTATTGTTTGTGTAAAAACTCCGTAAAGAAGTCTTTTGAATTGTTCAAAGTCTCAGCAACCACTCTGGTTACAACATTCACGTCGATAACGTGTGCATCTCATGGGGTTTATCGTCTAATTCCATTTTGAAATAAATATGATTAACTTTAAATGGCTGTTTACTATTGTATAATGTGAATTCATGCCATTTGGGGATTTTTTACTATTTTGTAAAGAGGAGACATGAACAATGACCAGTGTGTCATACCTCATGTTGTGTGTGTCTGTGCAGTATGTGACTGACTGTGTGTGTACAGTGGTATGTGTGGAATGCAGGCGTGGACATAAAGGGTTTTAACCTTCTCTTTGTCCATGGACGCTCAGTTATCTTTGAGGAACTGGTCTACCTGCCTGCACCAGCTGTGGCTGTTTAAAGACAACACATACAGTCCATTAGATGCAGACATTACTGCCACCCATGCAGAGCCTGTCCCCCTTTTCTTATTTCTTGCTGTACCTGTTCTTGTAAATTAGCCATAAAGCAGTGAAACACACATGCTTCTGCTAGGCCTGCTGATGAACATCCCACAGTAAATACATAATAATAATCATTTTCTTAGTATTCTTGATATCAAAATTCAGTCATGTTTACTTCTGTAAAACAAAATTTGTTGTGTGCATAATTATATAGGCTTGAATCAACCAAATTCAACCAATAATATCATGACTATATGTATCTGTGTTTACAGGACACGGATACATATAGAGGCACTGACCTTAAAACTAGCGTTGCCCCCTGGGCGCTGCTTACTGGCTGAACACTGCTCCTTTCTAAATCAGCTAGTTCTGAAACCTTTTTGTACCAAGGACTCCCAAAACGTGTATATGTATTTGGCCGCGGATCCCCCATCTGAAAATGTGCCGCGCTATGAGCTTGTAGATCTGCTATTTTTAGCCAAAGAAATCTGAAAATGACACAGATGTGTTCCCGGTCTTAATGGGTTAATGGTTAAACTGGTAAATGTGACATTCTCATGGTTTTCATCACATTGTCAATGTTTTCACCAGGCCAACAGGTGAGGAGCATTATGGCAGCCACCATGCTGAACCAGACACAGTTGGCGTCCATCTGGTGAGAACATCTGCATCTGGGTCTGTGTGTGGTGGTGGTGGGGTGTGCATGTGTGTATGGCTCTGTGTGTGCACGCACGCACATGTGTGTTAGAGTTCTGTATAGAATGTAGTTTTGACCTGGGTTTGCAAGATTTATTTCTATTCCTTCCTTCCTATTCCTATTCCTCTTCTCTCCCAGGACATTAGCTGATGTTGATAAGGATGGGAAGCTCAAGGCTGAGGAGTTCATCCTGGCAATGCATCTGGTGGACATGACTAAGTCTGGATATTCTTTACCAACGACACTGCCAAATGAGCTGGTACCACCTTCATGCAGGTATACACACACGAACGGGCGCACGCACGCACACACTTAAAAATACTGTTGGCCTCTTAGCCTTATCCTATGGGCTCCTACAAGGGTCTGTTCTTTATATGCATACAATACATACTGTACAATGTGTCCTGCCAGTCTTACCCTGACAACACACCTCTCCCTTCACAAAACAACTTCAGACCTGTGAAGAAACGTGTTATGATGACATAAACCATTGGATTTCCCAAAACTTTCTATTGCTGACCAGAGACCAGACTCAGATCTTTATAGTGGGTGCTAAGGGACAGAGGCAGGACATTACAAGGTTTTAAAGCTGCAATCTGGAACTTATTTTAATGAATAAAACTTTATTTTAACCAATCTGTATGGTAACATCTGCACGTGGCTGGAGGTAGTAGCTGTACATATGTATATCCGTGTGCATAATTCTTTGTTATTTTTTAATGTGAAGCACATTGAGTTTACCTGTATGAAATGTGCTATAAAAATAATATAGTCAGTCAGTCACTCACACATTAATACATTGAGTCTGCCACTTACAGTTTAATCTAAAAATGTTGTGATTATTGAGTCCAACATCTAAATGTGTACTATAGATGACATATAGATGATACAATTGAAATGTGTGTTCCAGGTCTGTATTGAATGGCTCCAGTTCTTCTCTATATGCTGCTCTAATCGATGAGACTGATAATGAACCTCCACAGAAGACGAAGACCAACAGTATGTATTCATACACACACACAACAGCTCCTGTTATTATCTGTGCCAGGCTGAAAGGCTGTGTGTGTCTAATCTCTGTATTTCTTGAATCATGAAACTCCCTATATAGGCCTAGCTCATAGCGCGGCACCGAGTGCTGCGCTATGAGCTTGTAGATCTGCTATATCTTTTAAAAAATAGTGAAAATTTGAGGAAATCTTTGAATATATATATATTTTTAAAGCAAACATTTGTTATTCAAGTCTTTGCTTCTGGGGGGTCCCTGGAACAAAATATTTTGAGATGGGGGTTCACGGCCAAATACATATAATTTTGGGGATCCTTGTCCTTGACATGAAAAAGTTTGAGAACCACTGATATATATAGCAACATAAGTTCTTTGGAAAAAAAACTGATTGACTGATTTGAGTTAAACATATATATTCAAAGATTTGCACAAATTGTCATGATATTCCAAAAAATAGTAGATGTACAAGCTCATAGTGCGAAACCGAGTGCTGCGCTATGAGCTTGCAGATCTGCTATTTTTGAATAGCCAAAGTATAAGATAATGGTTAAAGTGGTTAAAATCTAAAGTGACAGATGCTTTCCCGGTCTTAATGGGTTAGGACCCCTACTGTCCTGTCTACAAAGTTAAACCAGTGTTTTATGTCTCCTCTTCGCCTCCAGTGTCGTTCGAGGATAAGTTCAAAGCCAACCTGGAAAGAGGGAACGCAGAGCTGGAGAAAAGACGACAGGTACTACAGGAGGCACAGAGGAGGGAAGAGGAGAGACGTGCAGAGAAGGCGAGAGAGGAGCGAGAGAGGAGCGAGAGGGAGGCCCGTGAGGCGGAGGAGAAGAGACGCAAGGAGGAGGAGAGGAGGCTTCAACGACAGAGAGAGCTGGAGAGGCAGAAAGAAGAAGAGAAGCAGAGAGAGATAGAGAGAAAAGAGGTGTGTGTTTCTTTTTAGCTCTTTCTTAGATTCTTTATTCGCTCCTACCTGTCTGGGGACATCTAAATTCAAGGTTCCTGCTAAATCAGCAGCGAGAAGTCTGCTAACAATTCTATGACTATTGCTTTGAAAACAAATACATAATATTACTGTCCCAATATGAAAGAACTCCCTAAAGTCTTTGCTTTGGTTCTGTCTTTTTTATTAATTCAATTTATTTCACCCAGTTTTAGCAACGAAGGCTGGGAGATTGTCACGAGACTCTAGTTGAGCAAAGCGTTTAGAGACAAGTGTATTGCTCTTATAAAGTAAGGTCCTTACACTGTGTGTGTGTGTGTGTGTGTGTGTGTGTTAGGCTGCTCAGAGGGAGTTGGAGCGTCAGAGAAAGGAGGAGTGGGAGAGGAGGAGGCGTGGGGAGCTGAAGATAAAGAGAGAGCAGGAACAAGATGACATCATCAGACTGAAAGCCAAGAAGAAGAGTTTGGAGATGGAACTGGAGGAAGTGGTGAGTAATAATAATAAATATAGATGCAAGCAGCAATGCCGGGGGCCAAGAGGTGAGGCAGTGAGCAAAACACTGTATGATGTTTTGGAATGATTGGCAGGGATGGTTGGTCTGCATCCAGAAATTAGCTCTCTAGCGCTGCTATTTTGTTTCCATGGCCAACAACGGTCAGCCTCCAAGTTGCTTGATTGTGTCATGGGTGCCATGGCATCTGCTGCTTTTGGTCCACTGTGTTTTATCAAGTCCAGAGTCAACACAGCCATCTACCCGTAGATTTTAGAGCACTTCGTGCTTCCGTACGTTGACAAGCTTTATGGAGACACTGATTTCCTTTTCCAGAAGCACTTGGCATCTGCCCACAGAGCCAAAACTACTAGTAACTGGTGTACTGACCATGGTCTTACTGTGCTTGACTGACCAGTCAACTGGCCTGACCTGAACCCCACAGAGAATCTGTGTTGTATTGTCAAGAGGAAGATGAGAGACACCAGGCCCAACAGTACAGATGAGCTTAAGGCAGCTATCAAAGCAAACCTGGGCTTCCATAACACCTCAGCAGTACCACACGCTGATCAACTTCATGCCACGCCCCATTGATGAAGTAATTTGTTCAAAAGTATTCCAGACCAAGTATTGATAGCATAAATTAACATACTTTTCAGAAGGTTAACATTTCTGTATTATAAATCCTTCTTTTGAGTGCCCTTGTGTAATATTCTAATATTTTGAGATATGGATTTTTTTTTTCATGAGCTGTATGCCATACAAATCTAAATTAAAAAAAAAATGTATTGAATACTTCACTGCATTCACAATGAATCTAAATATATGAAAGAAGAAAATGAACTTTTACACAATATTAATTTTTTTAGAAGGATCTGTAGTTGATATTAACATGTTATTAATAGTTTGAACATGTATGAATATGTTCATGGCAACATGTTATGACTATAGACTTATGAAGTTAATGTTTGATCTATCAAATGTGGAGTATTTATTTTATTTTGTATCTTTCTCCTGATTTCTTGGTCTCGTCTCCTCCCCTTTTCTCTCTTCCTTTCTCTCTCAGGGTAATAAACATCGTCAGATCTCAGATCAGCTGCGTGGCGCCCAGAACAGGAAGAAGGTGCAGAAAGTGGAGCTTGATTTGACCAATCAGAGAAGAGAGACACGCCAACAGGACATTGACAACCTGCAGAGGCAGCTGGAGGTGTGTGTGTGTGTGTGTGTGTGTGTGTGTGTGTGTGTGTGTGTGTGTGTGTGTGTGTGTGTGTGTGTGTGTGTGTGTGTGTGTGTGTGTGTGTGTGTGTGTGTGTGTGTGTGTGTGTGTGTGTGTGTGTGTGTGTGTGTGTGTGTGTGTGTGTACTCATTGTTATAAACCCCTCTTTTGATGATGCGTTTCACGTTTGTGTGTGTCAGGAGTTCCAAAGGAAGTTGTCCCAGCTGACCCCTGAACAGAGGAGACTGACAGAGAAACTGAGGAACATGGCTCTGAATAACCTGCCAGGTGATTCTGGATCAGTCTGCCATGCCTGTACTGCAGGATGAATGGTTGAATAGACGGGTGGAACTATCTATTGCATCTCTGACTAAAGAGAACACTTTATTCAATAGGTTTCCATTGCGTTCCATTCCATTAAGACCTGAGGCCGACTCTACAAATGCCTTCTAAATCAGTAGTTCTCACACTTTAAAGATTTTTTAAAAATGTAAAAAACATTGCAGATGTACTTGGCGCTGCGCTTGTATATTGCTTGTATAAAGCAAAAATGTAAAATGACACAGATGCTTTCCCGGTTTTAATTGGTTAAAAATAACATTTCTGTATTCATTTTTTACGCTTCAGTATTTCATTTTGCGCATCCTTTTGTAGTCCTGACTGCATTAGAATCCCACCCAAGGCTCTTGGTTGTATGTCAATCCCTTTAAAATAGTATAAAGTAGAAAAGCCCATAAAATACCTTAATAATGATTTTTATAATTTTTTCGGCAGATTCAAAATCTTCAAGCTTATCTATCATACAAGTAGAAGTCAGAACTGAAACCGGCTTGTAAATGAGAAAATAATTTATCAACATCAAAAAGTCAAGTGTAATCAACTGATTATGTAAACAGTTAATACATTACAAGACCAATTCTTCACTTCTTTTGTCCTGTCCAAATGAAAAGAAATGAACCTCTAAATTGAGTTAAAACAATCCTAGTTTTGAAACAAAAGTATCACATTTCTTCTTAAAGTGAGGCATTACAATAGACATTTTGGGAGATGCACAATCCGTCACAGGTTGTGGACATACAGTATGTTTGGTTGAGTCAAATTCAACATTGTTTTTTGTAGGGATCGAATCAACAATACAATCAATAATAGTTGATCTCCCCCGTTGTCACACGATCAGCCACTGAGATGCCGGCCTCTCTACACACAAAGGGGATATTTCTTTGCACCTTCAGTTCTCCACCTATTCACAATGAATTGTGGGATTTGTTGACCAGCAGTTGGGTGGAACAAAAAACCTGTTGTCTCACAATTGATTCCTAAAACAATAGAGAAACAAGCTTTTCATATCTTGAAGTTTCAGACTGAAACTGAGGAAGATGGTGGGAGAGTTTTTGATAAATTTAACTGAAAAAAAAAGAAAATCAGAAATGTAAGATTAAATTAGATTTTGGTCTAACACATTCGCTATATTAGTTTGTCAGCCAAAGCATTAACTAAATGTATCAAATAAAAGCATAAAGTATTTCCAGATATAAGAAAGTGTGTTTATAAGAAAGTGAGTTTATCCGAAACATATACTTCTACAATACATTATTAGTTGTAGTTCCAAAATTGTTTGCTCAACTAATATTCATTTTGTAGCTCTGATGCTCTACTTTCATATCAAATGACGAAACAATGACACATCCTTTATTGTGTTCGGTCACATTTCAAGAAGTTCCCAAGAGCTACAATGCGTAGAATCCCTTCTGTTAATAAGGTTTAGGCTCGGTGGCCTTTGGATTCCCTAATGCTCTGCATTAGTGGCTGCAAACAGCAGGTTTATGAATGTAAGATTCTAATTATTGTTAAATTAAATAAAACCTCCATTTTGTTATTAGGCCACAATAAAGTAAAAAGAAAGTACTATATCAAGGGAATCACTTTGGGATTTCGTCTTTCTAGATGCCATAGCTTTGTAGACTGACCCAAATTACGCATTCTGTTAACTTGTGTGTTTTATTTGATCAGTGTCCAGTGCATCCACCATGAAGATGGGTGTTACAGAGAAGAATGGAGCGTGTCGTAAACTAAGAGAACAGCTGGAAGGTCTGGAGAAGGAGACCGCAGCAAAACTGGTACAGGTGGACCAGTATAATAAAGACATACAGGTAAACGCAACCAATTAGATTTCACAATTTTCTTTGGTATTTAGGCACATTTCCAGTTCTGAAAAACATTATCTGAGACACAAGAAATGGTGTGATTTTTCAGCCTGACCTATTTCCTCTGCTGTCCTCTTTGTTTGTCCTCTGTGTCTGTCAGGAATTAAATGAGAGTCAGAGAAAGCAACAGGCAACGCTGGAAAATCTACGGCACATTAAAGATGAGAAACGACGCGAGCTCGAAAGAAGGAGAGAACAGGAAGAGGAGGGGAAGAGAAGGGAGGAAGAGAGGAGGAGACATGAGGAAGAGAGGAAGCGGGAAGACGAGAGGAAGCAGAAGGAGGAAGAGGAGGCTCAGAGGTAGTGGTTTAAGTCACTTTTATATGACCTGATCTCATATCAGAGGTAGTGGTGTAAGTCAGTTCTATATGATCAGATCTCTGAGCAAGTGTATTGACGTAAGTCAGTTCTATATGATCGTATCTCAGATCAGAGTTAGCGATTTAAGTCCACTCTGTGATCTGAATTTCTGTGATCGTCACAAATTATTACATTGGCAAAGTGTAATGATGGGGGTTTATGCAACGTGAAGCACAACACTTAAACATATGAAATGATGATTGAATAAGTCCAACAGAATCACTAAGTCACAAAAGAGAATGACCAGTGCTCCACGCTCCCAAGGACGTTCTTGCATTCCTCTCTACAAAGACATTCCCTACTGCTCCACTCACTACATCTCTGCTCGCCTAGGTTCCCCCCAGCTCCACTCACAGTGCTCACTGCTCAAAAGAAAAGGAAGCTGTGTTGTATTTTGCTAAAAAAAAAACACAGCCAAAACACAGCTCCAAAGTAGCCTGACAGCATGTTGCGAGTTCGAGTCCCGATCCCGACGGCCTTTGCTGCATGTCACCCCCCATCTCTCTCCCCATTTCCTGTAAGCCTACTATCCTATCCTATCAATAAAGGCATAAAAGCCACAAAAAACTAAACAGCCATATGGAGGCCCGTTTCAGAAACTAACTGGAGCACAATACGCTCTTGCGACACAAACGCGTACCCTATAATTACATTTTATAGATCCCATCAACTACCCTCATGCGCCCTTAATTGCCATGGACAGCAATGCTGTCACAATACAAACGCCATCCAAGCATTAAACCCTATCCATTATGATTTGTCTCAGTGAGCTCAGTGAAATGTTTATTCAGCTCAACTCAGCCTTGACTTTTCCATCTTTTCATGCCTAAGATGTTTTTACTATCCGGCTCTCATTGTGTCTGAACACAAAGTAACCGCTAGCGAACAAGACTTTTCTTCAAGTCTTATTCGCTAACTGTTACTTTGTGTTCAGACACACAATGAGAGCAAGATTATACTTTTTAGATAGGCATTGTCTTTTTAATAAGAACCCCTCCCCTGTATATATAGCAGAGGCCTGAACTCTGAATAAAAAGACTGAATAGGAGACAATCAATCACACATTTATTTGTGGACATTTTGTTTGTTTGACTACTGAATTATTTGTCAAGTCATCATTGTGTTTTATATTTAACACTTGCCACATCCCAAGCATAAATCCAAATATCTTTGGGCGTACAATATTTTCCTCATTTGTCCAACTTTTAGTTTGATTCTATTTACAGATCAATTAAGATTATTAATGTTCAACTCGTAATGTTTTCACTTCCTGTCTAGCTCACTGTAAGTCTTTTTGTCTCCAGGCGTATCAAGCTGGAAAAGGAGAGACTGTTGGAGGAGAAGCTCAGGAGGGAGGAAGAGGAGAGGGAGAGAAAGAGGAGGGAGGAAGAGGAGAGGGAGAGGAGGCTGCAGGAGGAGAGGGAGAGGAGGCTGCAGGAGGATAGAGAGCACAGAGCGAGAGAGGAGGAGGATAAGAGGAGGAGAGAGGTAGTCGAGGAAGGCAAGAGACAGGAGGAGAGGAAGAAACTGGAGGAGGAGAGAAGGAAACTAGAGGAGGAGAGGAAGAAATTGGAGGAGGAGAGGAAAAAAGAGGAGAAGAGGAGGCAAGAGGAAGAGGAGCGGCACAGGCGTGAGGAAGATAGGAAGAGACTAGAGGAGGAGAAGAGAGAGGAGGAGCGAAGGAGGGGGAGAGAGGAGGAGGAGACGAGGAGAGAGAGAGCAGCCATAGCAGCTGTCAGAGATGCAGAGGAGAGGCGGAAAAGAGAGGAAGAAGAGAGGAGGAAGCGAGAGGAGGAGGACAAGAGAAAGCGAGAGGAAGAGGAGAGGAGGAGAGCTGAGGTGGAGAAAAAGAAAAAAGAGGAGGAGATGAGAGCAGAGGAGGAGAGGAGGAGGCAGGAGGAGGAAAGAAAGAAAAAAGAGGAGGAGAAAAGGGCAGAGGAGGAGAAGAGGAGAAAGGAGGAGGCATCTCGCCAGCAGCAACACAGTGGAGGAAAGTCTGACATTACAGAGAAACTGTCTGCTCTCCTGAGAGGACTGGAGGAGAGACGAGGTATAAATATCTAAATACTGTATATACACAGTACGCACTCTATCCTGAGAGGACTGTTACAAGTAAGACGCGCGAACGCTGGAAGCGAACGCAGCTCGAAATTATTGTGTATTTACGGACTGTGTGTGTGTGTGTTTTGACTGTAGCTGCACTCTGGCGCACTCTGTTGGCCGCATCCAGGCAGTGCACTGCACACAGACAGACAGACAGACAGACAGACACACACACAAGCCGAGCAGACTTTCATAGTAAGCTCCACTTGGGCGGAGGCGCGCCTCCTTCCGCGTTCGCAATCAGCCCTAGGGCTCATAGGGCTCATCACCCTCTCAGTGTCACATACAGTATGCAAGGGATAATGCATAGGGAGGTAGTCATTATTGAAATTTAAAGCCCGACCGCCCTGAAGGGCTTTAAATTTCAATAATGACTACCTCCCCATGCATTATCCCGCTTATTACACGGCTACTTAATAAATACATAAATACATTTACCCAAAAGTAACAACAAAACGAAGTATTTCCTTGCTTACGGCAATGAAAGTATTCCATAAGTATTGGGCTGGGCGGACAAGTTCGCCTCGCAAAAACAAATGACGAAATGGAAAAAAACTCGCCCCAAAACACACTCGCCCCCCATTCTATTTACTGCCGATTTGCCTGTAATACCGCCGGATTTGCCCCCGGGCGACTATGTTTTGGGGCGAGCGTTTTGGTATTCCCCCGTTGTTGCGCCACGATAAACAAGGAAGTGAAGTGGATCAAATAGAATGACTTTTCGGTCATTGCATCGTCTATTTCTCACTTCAAATGTTTTCAAAAACATTCTTGAGAGCAACGTTTAGTTGTAAATGACATTGGTTGTTTGTTTACATGGCTGTCATGTTGGATAAAGCATAAAATCAAGCAGCGCAGGTTGATATGAGCAGGTGTTCTGAGTCTCTGATTATACAGCGGTCCGTTATAGAGCTCATCGGTCATTATCCAGAAATAATGACCGATGACTGACCAATCAGAATCGAGCATTCAACCAAGCCGTGTAATAAATATGTTTATATTGAGTCATACTGTATATACGTCACACTCATATCCACACCACATGCACACTGTTGGTTTTGTGTGCAGATAATAACTCCTGATTTGTCTTAGGTGGTCTCCAGCCCAGGGCCACCGAGCACAGGAAATCGGCTTCCCTCACTTCCTTCAAAGCTTTGTACCCGTTCAGCGCACGCAACCAGGAAGAACTCAACTTCAATGCTGATGATGTCATAGAGGTGGGACTAAAACAAGCAACAGTTCATTACATTACAACATGAAAGAAAACACAATGCACTGCCCTCTGATTTGTTTGTGTTGATGTGCAGTACATGCCTGAATACTCAAATGTCTTTCTCTCTGCCCTACCTCTCTTCCATCCTTCTCTTTCTCAACCCCCATCTTCTCCTTCTTTCACTTTTCCATCCTCTCTCCCTCTTTCTCTCTTCAAGGTGGATGAGAGTACAGAGAGAGAGATGGGTTGGTTGTATGGGAGCATTTTGGGAAAGTTGGGCTGGTTCCCAGAGAGTTATGTGGAGCGACTGGACCCAGTAGACAACACGGACAAGCCCAAACTGGCCCTCAAGCCACAGCTTTCCACAGCATCCCATAACAACCTAGAGGCTGCTATGGCAACGGGAGCAAAGTCTGCCTTCACTCCGACACACTCTCCAAATCCAACCCACTCTGAGGGCCAGGGGCAGGTGAGGCATTATGGGTTTTGTTATGAGTTTTGTTAATTCAATCATTCTGAACTTCCTGTTCAGATTTGATTGCGTGCTTATGCAGCCTTAATATCCTTTTGAGAACTCAAGGTTGATTGCAGTTGTACATTCAGAGCAGGACACAAGTTTGAGGAAAGGTTTCTTATAGCACAAGGAAGAACAGATTGTAAATGTTTTTTAAAAAGAAGAGTGCCTTGAAACTTTTCTTTAGTAATGTAAAAAATAGAATATTTTCCTTGGTGGAGGGATTGGGCTATTATTTAACAAGTTAAATCATTACACAAGCAAAGAACAAAAAAATCGACAAATAGGCCCACACGGTTAATATATTTAAATTAGTTTTTCACTCACCATTGATGTTATTTCCTTACAAGGAAGGTGTTAAGGGCCGTCCACACCAATCACTATTACTATAACAACTATGTGAGCATCCACACTGATGTTGTCCTTATAGTTGTGGTGTGGACTCTGCCATCCAGTTGAGTTTGAATATAGTTATAAAAGCATTACTTGGTGTTGACAGTCCATTACTCCTGGCAGCCATACGCTTGATGATTTACATCCTGGTTCACATGTTGTGATACATTCATGTAACAGTTAAATACAGTGACATGGTTCAGTCTTGTTTGCCCTATTGTGGACAGTCGCAGCAGGGCTGGAAAAGTACTGTCTGAATTGCAGGTTGTTAGAGGGACAGTCAGTGTGAGTTTCACTAGTTGGTTGATCTCTGACAACATGGTTCTGAAGTGCTTTTTCTGATCGCCTTTCAGAAAGTTCACTACATCTTACTAGTAAAACTTCTCATCAAGAATAGAAGGTCTGTCTTTCTCTACACCTTCGCGTTTAATCTGCCATTGTATTCAATTGGACAGTGCTCGACCTTCTACATGGGTGCTCGGGCCAGTACGCACCCACGGAATCAGTGCCCATGACTCCTAGTGTCAGTCTGGTGAATTGTTGTTTTAATTGTACTATTAAAACTATACCATATTGTTTTAACTAACACCTTTTTTTTGGTGTTTTTTATTGCATTGCCTTCTCTGTCCTTCCGTCAAACTCTCTCTTTCTGTGTACCATTTCTTCTGTCTCCCTCACATTCTCTCCCTCCCTCCTGCTCTCTCTCTCTCTCTCCCTATTTCTCCCTCATCTTCTTGCTCTCTCCAGGTGGTAGGGACATTGCTAGCCCAGGCATTGTGTTCCTGGACAGCAAAGACAGATAGTCATCTAAACTTCAGTAAAGATGATGTGATCAGGGTATTGGAGCAACAGGAGAGTTGGTGTCTGGGGGAGCTGAATGGAGCACAGGGCTGGTTCCCCAAAACATATGTCACCATGTTGGGAGAAGAGGAGAGTACAGAGTAAGAAATACTGTGTGTGTGTGTGTGTGTGTGTGTGTGTGTGTGTGTGTGTGTGTGTGTGTGTGTGTGTGTGTGTGTGAGTGTGAGTGTGTGAGTGAGTGAGCGTGCTGACTGTGGAACAAAAAAGAGAACGCACTGGCTCTACGGGAGATTTTCCATTGCTATTTCTAATGGTCTGTCTTTGGTGTTGATCGTTAGGCTGCCCAGAAGAGATTATTAACCACTTAGTCTAGACTTAGTAAATTGGATGTGAGTTGGCTTTGGCTCTGTCCTTGGACCTTTTCTGTCTACACCAAATATCTTCCTCAAAAATAGCCGATCTACAAGCTCAGAACGCATAGCGAGGCATTGTGAGCTTGTAAATTGGCGGTTTTGGGTCAAAGTTCCCCCCAGAATTTGGATGCTGGGTTTCAAGCTGTCAACTTTTGGGTTCAAATATCAAAGGCCAATCACAGTCAAAATCAAGAAGAGATGGGTGGATTAACCCATTTAGACCGGGAAACCCTATACGTAACTATACCTTTCAATCCGGGAACCTCTTTTGGAGTTGTTGTTGCTATGTACAGTATACAGCAACATACATACAACTTGGGTCTGGATTTAGAAGGCGTTTTTAGAATTGGCCTCAGGTCTAAATGGATTAACATGAAATGTGGGAATTATCCGTAGGCTACTTAACTCTCTGGTCAAAAAGGTCGAAGGACAAGGTCACAATCGACAACAGGGTGGAAATGACATATTTTGACGGTGTAATCTTTCTAGTTTTCATTGTAGTTTTGATCTATACTGGAGACAATTATTTCACTGTTGTTTCTACTGGTCAATGTCATCCCTCACCTTCAAAAGTGAGGTTCTATTTTTGTTTGATTTGATCATTTGTGTGTGTGTGTGTGTGTGTGTGTGTGTGTGTGTGTGTGTGTGTGTGTGTGTGTGTGTGTGTGTGTTTGTTTTTCTAGCCCCATGCAATCTCTTCCTGATGGTACAGAGTCAATTGATGGTCAGCAGTGGGAAGGTACAGTAAGAGGAATCTCAGAACATATTCATGATTCAATGGTAAACAGCCTTAATCTGTGTTTGATAAAACTACATTTGAGCTGGAAACAGTATTTTTTACTGTATACTATATATAAACTGCATAATACTGTGCAGTCTTTATACTTGAGTAAATAATTGAATAACTGTAATTGCTATTATGCACTTTTGGGTTGCCAATAAAGTGAACCCGAATTGAATTGATATAGGGACAGTAACATTAAAACAGACCGGGGAATTCAGGCTAGTGCTGCCTGTCTAACCAGCCCAGAGGTCGTACTGGGTTCTAATAACAAGATTTCTGTCGTATTTGTATTTATGTGTGTCTAGAATATGTGGCGTTGTACACGTATGAGTCTCCTGAGGCAGGCGACCTGACGTTCAGAGAGGGAGATGTGGTCTTAGTGAGCCAGAGAGAGGGAGAATGGTGGAGTGGATCTATTGGAGACCGTACTGGAGTGTTCCCAAGCAACTATGTCAAACCTAAAGACAGCGATGTAAGATTCTGTTATACATTGATACTACACACACATACAGATAGACATGCAGTACACCTACAGCACAGCATCTCTGACTGATGTTAGTCTATGATGAAGAATTTTGAGGTGAACTTTTTATTAGCCTATTCAAATAAGGATGAAATACAAATTAATAAAATGCTACCATTGTTAGCCGGTACATGTACTGTATATTCATATAAATAATGTATTTTGTTTATTTGTGTATAATGACAACATATTTGATATAACACTAACACAACATCATATTTTTATACAGACGTCTAGTGTCTCTGGAAAGAAGAAGCCAGGTGAGATTTATTTATTTTCTCTCTTTATGTGCATGTCTTTGAACACACATCAACACACACCGCAGTTCAAATTTGTGTGTGTGCACTGCAGCTATGTCTGTGTTTATTTCTCATCCGTGTGGGTGTGTGTGCGGGTGTGCATGTGTATAGACATTGCCCAGGTGACCAGTGTCTACTCCTCTACTGGTCCTGAGCAGTTGATTCTGGCTCCAGGTCAGCTCATCCTCGTTCTGAACAAGAACCCCTCTGGCTGGTGGCTTGGAGAACTGCAGGTGAGCTTTACACACTGGCACATCCATGATCCTGCTGCAAACATTCTCCACCTGGTGGCTGTAGCATACCAACACAAAGCCTTCCATTTAAACTTTATAATATACTTAACACATTCATTGCCAGGTATTAATTCATTAATTCATCCACCACTGCCAGCGGTTTTACCTTATTTTGAGTCTTTTTGACAATCCACAGAATTATTTTTTCAACTCGGATGTAAACAAACGATGTCTCCGTGGAAAGACTCTCTTCTATCCACTGGGAAAAAACATTGTAACTGCGATTGTCCATTCTGTAGTTATCGGCAGTTGAATATAGCTCGTTTTCACCGAAAATGCAATCTGGTTAAAAAAATCTGAGATAAATGTATTTTCATAAATCTGTTGTAGTGGATGGGGTGAAAATGTTTTAGATGAAGTCATTTCCAGGTGGATCCTTCTCTTTAAGTCAAGGCATCATTCATAGGTTGGCGAAGAGCGCCCTCTAGTGTAATTACTAAAAAAACACCATGATGACGTAATATTACGTCTTAAGCAGTGAAGCGTTGGATTTGAGATGATGCAATATTACGTTCTTGGCAGTCAATGTGTTAAAACACCTGTCCGCATGTCCCCTGGTGTGGTTTAAAACCTCCAAAAAATCATCCCAGATCAATTAATACTTGATGTACATCTTGCTACCTTAATTGAAGCCAGGCCCTAGCCGTATCGTATTTGAGCCAGTGGGTTGCCTGCGATTTATGAGAAATTAAGGCAAAACAGTTACTGAAGAGCTGAACCATGTAGAATTGATTGCCTTAACTAGAGTGGTCCTCGCAGCTATGCCCAAATATGGAGTGTGTTGTCTAACCTCAATTTGTCATCATGAACACATCCCAAGCAAGCATGACCTCATCACAAGCGGGTCAATGTGTCATCAGCTACAAACAAATCACTGAGCTCCATATATGGCCACAAAAGGGGCCATGCCCATATATGGCCATATACTAATGACATCAGGGATCTCGGTTTATGCCCATAAAAGCGACAAGGACTAACAGATACAGAGATCTCCATATATGGCCATATCGATCGGATCGGCAGTGCATCGTAGGTGTGAAGGCGGCCCGAACCTCCAGTTAATTTAAGTATTTTTCTACACTTGTCATGTCGGGACAGGGGAGCACTTGTTTTATATGACTTAAAAACCCTGCATGCTTCCTCAGTGACTACAGTAATGCTTGTATTTAATGAGACTTTTCTTGGCACCCGTTTGACACTTGTTGACGAGGACGTGATGATTTACGATTCTCTGCCTATCAGTATGCAACTCGAACGGCGCTGAGTCGATAAAAGTGCCTTGCCTTGTTTTGAATGTTTTTAGTGGACATGTCAACCTATTTCGAGTTGGGAGTGAGAATGGCACTTCCGCATTCCAGTGTGGGTGGGACTAGTGGGAGCGTTGACACAGTGTTTCCTGTGACAAAACGGGGTTTCCCATCACATCAAACGGGTGACGCATGGTCAGATGTTGCCCCACCTCATCTCTATAGTATGACTTGAGAGTGAGAATATGTTGCATGATTAAGGTTTTGATATGATGAGATTATAACATGTTGAGAGGCTGTCATGATGAGATGACGATGTCATTCTGTCACAGGCCAGAGGTAAAAAACGTCAGAAGGGCTGGTTTCCTGCCTCACATGTTAAAATGCTTGGATCAAACAGTGGCAAGTCTACACCGGCACCACTACCAGGTAACACGCACACTCACTGTCTCTCTTACCAGTACTAAAAAAAATTACTTAAGTAAAAGTATCAATACCCTATTGTAGAAATAGTCTGTTGCAAGTACAAGTTCGGTATTCAAAATGTACTATAGTAAAAGTACAAAAGTATTTGCATCAAAATGTACTTAAAGTACCAAAAGTAAAAGTACTGATTGTGCAGAATGTCCCATTTCACAAGTTTACAATGCGCCGCATTGCGACCCATTGTGAGCTTGTAGATCGGCTATTTTCAAATGGCCGAAATATATATATAGGGCTGAAGTGGTTACTGTATGTTTTGTGATGATAATCTAAATCTGCAGAGTAACTAGTAACTAAAGCTGTCAAATAATTGTAGTGGAGTAAAAAGTACAATATTTGCCTCTGAGATGTAGTGGAATAGTAGTAAAAGTATTGAAAATTGGAACTACTGAAGAAAGTAAAAAATACCACAAAATTGTACTTAAGTAAAGTACTTGAGTAAATGTACTTTACACCACTGCCTCTCACACACACACACACACACACACACACACACACACACACACACACTCTCTCTCTAACCTCCATACTCTCACAGTGTGTCAGGTGATTGCCATGTACGACTACTCAGCCGCCAACGGGGACGAAATGAGTTTCTCTAAAGGTCAGCTGATCAACGTAATGGAGAAGAATGATGCTGATTGGTGGAGAGGAGAGATGAACGGGGTCACCGGCTTGTTCCCCACCAACTACGTCAAGGTGACCACGGCTGATCCTGATCCCAGTCAGCAGTGTGAGTACCGTAAAACAGTTGTCTTTGAATTGATCCAGCTCAGTCTCACTTGTTGTTCTCCGCAGTCAGTGTAACAGCATATTGGTATGGGAAGATGCTGTTGTAAAACTATGAGTCTTTCTGTACTTCATTCAGCGCCTACTCACTAAACCCTTCGTTATCTGTCTGTTCATCAATACTACCTCTTACCTATCCGTCCATACATCCCTCTGTCCACCCCTCTCTGTTTCTTTCACCTGTTCTCAGTTTTACCTCCTTCCTGTCTCTTGTCTGTCTCTCTTCAGGGTGGTAGAACGTCCTCCTCTTCCTTCCATGTCTTCCTCTCCTCTTCTTGTCTTCAGAGAGACCTACTATAACTCTGCTTTGAAGTGGCGTGGTCTATGGATGCACCTCCCACTTTATCCCACTAATCCCACCCATCCCACTTCTGTTACTTTCTAATAGACAAGGAAAAGAAAATGTGTGGAAAAAAACGAATATGAATGATATTTTACTAGGAGCAAAAATGGAAACAATAATAATCTTGAATTGCTTCAAACAGAAACGTTAATTTGAAATCTCCATTACCGGTTAAATAACATTCGATTTTTGTTCCTGTAGAACATTCATGTCCCAACTCCCAAATGGCCTTAGATCTACATCAGGGTTCGGCATGCCTTCATAGTATCAATGCATGCTCCTACTAGAGAACAGGTGCAACAGTCACAACCGGACCTTATTGCCAGAGAGCAACGTGTCGCCGCAAGTTATGTAGCTAACTTGCTCTGCCTTTCCAGACATTATTGCTTACAATATCTAGTCACCACTTGCTAGCCTACACCAATTCACAGTTGAACTAAAGTAAATTGAGCTCACTAATGTTAAAGCTTAGTTGTAAGCTTTGTCTAAACAGATCACAGTTGCAGATTTGTGTGTAATGTTGTGCTGCATTAATTTCTAGCATTACTAATACGAAGTGCAAACACATTGTTTTTCAGTATTTTCAGAGGACATTTCATCGGCATACAAAAATAAACTATGCAAATTTCTAAGTTATGTCCCATATTAGTACTTTGGGGACATAACTATTAGTAAGTTATGTTTTTGAGTTAATAGCGCATTATGACCTGGTGCCGATTCTACAGATGCCTTATAAATTAGTAGTTCTCTAACGTTTTCGTGCCAAGGCCCCCCAAAATGATATGTATTTGGACGCGGACCCCCATCTCAAACAGTTTTTTGCCAGGGACCCCCAGAAGTGAAGATTTATGTTCAAAAAAATTAAACATTCTAAAACACTTTAAAGGTTTTTCAAAAATGTTCACAAATAGCAGATGTACAAGCTCGCAGCGTGGCACGAAGTGACGCGCTGTGAGCTTGTATATCTGCTATTTTGCAGAACCACTGTTGTAAATCAGTGGTTTTAATAGGTTAAGTTATTACAAATGGGAGCGATAGAGGTTAATTTGTCATGCTTGCAACTTTATAAGCTGAAACCTATTACCTGGACAGGAGACATTTCTCTGACTGACTGGTATGTTCAACTATTTGGATACACCCATACCACATGTTCCAATCAGAACTGGGTCAAATAGGATTATTCTATAGTTTTATTTATCCTACTTTGATGATATCCCCCGTGAGTCCACACATGATAACATGATCTATAATAGCTGTCTGACATTGTAAAATCATTTTTTTTTAAAAAGGAAAATATCCTTTTTTGATTTGGAAGTGAAACATACAGTATTCATATGGACAATAAATATGAAGAAGGAAGAATGTGTCATTTATTTTGATCTGATGTCAATGTTATTCGTGCTATAACAGTGTTTTGAGCGTATTGCATACATTAATGTAAAACAAACAACAGTATTATTAGCCTTTTTTTTGTTGCTCTAACTAACCACTTTAGGAATGTTACGTTAGGGTGGAGCACAAGAACAGAAACATTAAATATTGGATCTGCTCAGAACAAATCAATTGGGGGGAGGCTGTTTTTAGTTCCTTAAAAAACAACACATGATTCAGCCAGTTTGACCGCTTTTGTCACATTTCAACCATTCTGACAGATTCCTGAAACATCTGAATGGTTCACTCAGTGTTCTGAAACATCAGAACCATCGAGTAAGTTCCCTGAAACATCTGAGCCATTCAGTCAGATTCCTGATACAACTGAACGATTCAATCCCTTTCCTGAAACATTTGAGCCATTCAGTTAGATTCCTGAAACAACTGTACCATTCTGTCCACGTCCTGAAATAATTAAACCTTTCAGTCAGACTCCTGAAACACATTGAGGTCCTATGTATTCAATTCATCAACATCAATAACACCATACATAACATAAAAATAACACCAAAATACAATATCATAAACAAATATAAAACACTATGTACAGAGTAGAAAGGGGGGGGGGGGACTGTAGGCAGTGAATTCCATCACCTTTCTATGTAATGGGAGAAATGAGTTTACCTCTCCTTTCATCCAGCCATTCTTTCAGTTTCCTGAAACAACTGAGCCATTCATTCAGTTTCCTGAAATATTTGAACCATTCAGTCAGTGTCCTGAAACATCTGAATTATTCAGTCAGTTTCCTGCTTTTATGAGTTCTGAACTGATGTGTACTTAAGTGAACTGGATCACAGCTCCAACTGATGGCAGAGAAAGGAGTCCTGCTTGTCCTCTCCCTCTTTCTCTCCATGTGTGTTATTCTCCCTTTGCTTTGCTTTACTGTACCATATATTCCTTCTCCCCTCCCCCTGTCTCCTCCTCCCCCCTCCTCTACGTTCAGTGGTTCTTAATGTTCCAGATTTTCGTTATGACTTTGCGCGGTTTGGTTGTCAGTTCTTACAGCATTTCAAACTCAAAATGCATTATTCTTAATTCAAAATTCATCTTTAAATTCATTACATAAAATTATGTTTTGAAAGTATTTAATTTCCATATCGTTGCTGTCCGGCAGAAACCAGTTAACTCCATTTCGACGCGTTTTTTTTCCATAAATCAGTACCATTGAACACCCTCTGTGTGTTGGTAAGAAAATATTGAACCAATGAAAAGCATTAAAAAGTTTTCCAACCTACCTTCATTACACCGGCTGTCTGTAAATATTTTATCTGGCTATAAGCACTGATTCTGGGCATTGTCGAGTATCATGATATGCCTGGAAGTCATGTCACTCCACAAAGTAAAAGAAATATAAAATAAGGCAGTTTTGAATCAAGTGTTTGTTACCGCATTGCCTATTTATCACCTCAGATGTTTTCATAAACATATTTTGATATGTAAATGAAAAATAGGTCATTTTTTAGAACTTCAAATATAGATCATTGTACATGTTTGTTGACACTCAACAGAGTAGCTCCACACTCTAGCAATCTAGCATAATGAATCATAGCTCTGTTTGAAAGACAGGTGCTTGTCATAATATTACTGTTTAAAATTGGTTAGTACCTGCCCATGTACCTGCCACACATGTCTTTGTTTGACAGGAATTAATTAAGATTGGACTTTTGATTTAAAAATACAAATTTATTTTTGTTTTATTGGTAACTGTGTCCCCATTATGACCACAACTATGCTCTAAAAGGGTGGAAAAACATTTCATTTCACCTCATCTTTAAGTTCACATAATGACTGAAACTACTGTATGTTTGTAAAATGTGATACATTTTCTGAGTATGAAGTCAAATGTTATTAAAGATTGGTTTGCAGTGACAACCATGCTTTCTCATTGCTGTTGATAATGGAATGTCTATTTGTGTGTGTGTGTGTGTGTGTGTGTGTGTGTGTGTGTGTGTGTGTGTGTGTGTGTGTGTGTGTGTGTGTGTGTGTGTGTGTGTGTGTGTGTGTGTGTGTGTGTGCGTGCGTGCGTGTGTGTGTGTCTGCGCACACGTGTTGAGTTTGTCTGACAGTATAAACTTTCAACACAATACAGATGGCTAAGATAGACGTGTGTGTGTGTGTGTGTCCACATGAATATGAACTGCAGCTTAAATACCTCCTGCGGTGTCATCAATTTGTGGAGTTGGTATTGTAATTGGTCTTGTCCATGTGTGTCATTGTCTCTTAGCAAAGTAATGGATGGACAGATTAACCTTTTAGTCAAACAGGTCAGAGGTCAAGGTCAAAATGACATATTGGTTAAATCAGGAACGTAGAGACAGAAGAATAGATGTTGGTGATGATAGAGTTTACAACACCCAGGTGTGTTTTTTTATAGTCTGAATTTCTGACTGACGGCTGCTTTACAAATATAAAACATTTTACAGGTATCATGCAAACACATCTGCCTGCTAGAGGGAGTTGTAATTGTTGAGCATTAATTATGATTACTTTCGAATGAGTCTGAAAGGAGAAGAAGCTAAGCTCTGTCTGCTATGAGCGTGTGCAGAGGGCAAGAATTCTCCTTCCTGTTTTGGTACAAACAGATTTGTCTGCTGCGTTTGTCTTTGTTCAAACAGTAGGAGAGCAGAGGATAAGAACTCTGAGTAAAGACAGAAAGAGACAGACACACTGAGAGACTGAGACAGAAAGAAAGGAAGAGAACAAAAGGCAGGAGAAGAGAAGGACAATGAGTTTACAGAACCAGAGCAGATTTGAGTTTCTGAAGCTGTGGGACGAGACGGACGAAGGGTTACAGGGACAGCAGACGGATGCTTTAGGGCTGTCACAATGTCTCAATGGGTTGTCTCCACAAGGTAGGGGGGTGTGTGTGTGTGTGTGTGTGTGTGTGTGTGTGTGTGTGTGTGTGTGTGTGTGTGAGAGAGAGAGAGAGAGAGGGAGAGAGAGAGAGTATGTATGTATGTATAAAAGGCTCTATAGAAATATTCACAGATGCACACTCATTGTAATCACCATGTGGTGGTGTTAATAATGATTGTAAGTGTGTTTGTTAATGATTGTTGAGTACCTGGTTTCTATGTTTGTGTTTGAGATCTTATCTATGGGTTGACCTTAGACCTCCTTCCAGTTTACAGTAAACTGACGAAGAGCCTGATTTCAAATGTCCACACAGAATAAACATGTGATCTGAGCGCTTTGTGATGGATTCATCTTTACCTCTCATATACAGTGTACTCTCCAGCAGACTGTTAGACTGTTGAAATGACAGCTGTGATGAATCTTCCTCTCCTCTTCCTCTTCAGGGTGTGCAGATCTGACCAGTTTGGACTCTATGAGTCCACAGGAGAGGAAGAGACAAGGTTACATTCATGAACTGATCCAGACAGAGGAGAGATACGTTGAAGATCTGCAGATAGTACTGGAGGTATATGTTATGTTATTTTATTATATTAAAGGAGTCCACAACAATAACATTAACGAGCGCCAACTGGACAGTGACACATCACCTCCCCTATGCTGAACTGAAATTAGTTAGTTTCATTTTTCCCTAAAGCCTTGAGTATGATTGAAGACATAATAATGTTTACTGTGATTATGGTAAGCTTACATCATATCACACACACACCATAGTGTAAGAACTCTGTATTATATAGTTAATATAAGATTATATGTGAATATGTGCACATACTAATAAATGCAGTTATTGAAGTATTATACATAAATATACACATACTGATGAACGTAAACCTTTGCAGGTGTTCCATAAGCCTATGTCTGAGTCTGGTCGGCTGACGGAAGCAGAGATGTCCATGATCTTTGTCAACTGGAAAGAACTGATCGCCTGCAACACCAAACTACTGAAGTAGGATAACTTTTGGCACATTGTACCACACTGTTTAAATAATGACAGAATAATAACAATTTAACAGTGTTAGCACGCTGTACTGTACCAATCTATTTAAAACTCAAACTTTGGATATTGTACATATTAATTAATGACTCATTTTATCTATCTGTATGGTAACACTAAAACTAACATTTTCTGTTGCTGTAGACACACTCCATGCTCTACTGTGAGTCTACTGTCCTACCACAAAAACATAATTGTATGCTATTTTAGAGTCTAATTGCAACACAGTAATTAATATACAGTATTCCTCTTTACGTTACCTAGCATTGACCTGTTGGGTCAACGCCATTTTCACTGCTGAATATCAACTACTCAAGTGCAACTCTAGATGCTCCACCGTGAGGCTTTATCTTTGCTGTAGATTGAACACCATTCCTCTCACTGCAAGAGAGGCAGACCAGACAACAATAAGAACTGGTAGATTTGGTGTTCACTTTGGAAGATGGAACATGTTAAAGGAGTAGTTCACCCAAAAAAATACTTATTTTCTATCAATTACACACCCCATGAAGCCTTGAATTCATGGAAATTATTTCGTATTTGTTTAATGCCTGAGACAATAATTTGATGACCGGGTGGCTGGTCAGTAGGAGACTCAATTGAGACTCCGTCGGTCATCCAATTATTGGCTCAGGAATGCAACAAAACATCTCCATGAATTCAAGGCTTCATGGGGTGTGTAATTGATTTAAAAAAAGAGCATTTTTGAGTGAACTACTCCTTTAAGCTGCTGTACTCGTGTAAAATTATTATGGAATAAATGTATTAGTATAGCTAATAGTGTGTGTGTGTGTGTGTGTGTGTGTGTGTGTGTGTGTGTGTGTGTGTGTGTGTGTGTGTGTGTGTGTGTGTGTGTGTGTGTGTGTGTGTGTAGAGCATTGCGTGTGCGTAAGAAGACAGGAGGGGAGAACATGCCAGTGCAGGTGATTGGAGACATCCTGGCCTCAGAACTCGCTCACATGCAGCCCTACATCCGATTCTGCTCCTGTCAGATCAATGGAGCTGCCTTGCTCCAGACCCGAACCGACAACCAGCCAGAGTTTAAAGAATTCCTCAAGGTATGAATGAGAGCTGGGGTTGGAGGGATATGAGTCCAGCGAGACGGAGAGAGAACCAAATGGAGGTAGAGAGAATTGAGAGAGGGAATCACATTTTAAAGGAAGGTTACAAGAGGTATGGGAAAATGAGAAAATGGGACTGAAAAGAAAAGAAAGAAGAGAAAGAGAGAGACCAATAAATAACAAAAGTGAAGTTTAAAGAGTTGTTGAAGGAGGTGTGTTTGTGTTTTTCATCAGAAAATTGCTACAGACTACAGATGTAAAGGAATGCCTCTGTCCAGTTTCCTGTTGAAGCCCATGCAGAGGATCACACGCTACCCACTGCACCTCAAACATGTAAGATAACCAGTGGTGGAAAAAGTGCTTACATTTTGTACTTAAGTAAAAGTATCAATACTGCAATTTAGAAAGTACTCATTATGCAGAACGTACCATTTTCAGTTTTAGATTGGCTATTTTGAAATGGACGAAATGTCCATAGGGCTGAATTGGTTAATGTATGTTTTGTAATAATAATGAAAATCTACAAAGTGACTAGAGTTTTCAAATAATTGTAGTGCAGTAAAATTATCTGAGATGTAGTGGAGTAAAAGTAAAAGTACAGAAGATTGGAAATACTCAAATACAGTAAAGTAAAAAAGACCTCAAAATTGTACTTAAGTGGTGTAGTTACTTTACACCACTGAAGATAACATCAAACATGTAAGATAACACATTAACCACTGCCAAACTTGTAAGATCACACTGCACTTCAAACTTGTAAAATTACATGATGTTACCGCTGCATATCTAACATGTAAGATAATGCATCAAATTTATATAGCACTTTTCTTGGTACTCACAGTCGCTTTACATAGCAGAAACAAATTTAAGAAACAACTTAATTAAGAGAATGACTAGTTAAAGGCTAAAAACTAAGCAAAAAAACCCATTGACTCATTGAGTGCCATTTACGTGTTTCACGTGTTTTAGCGCTATGGTGTTGAGTGCCATTAACGTGTTTCACGTGTTTGTTTGTTTTTTTTAACCCAAGATATCATCATCTGAAGATTTGCAGCTCCATCCACTCCTTGTTTAACTTATAACTTAAAAAGGCTGTATCTCGCTTCCTAAGCACTTTTTTTTTACTTTGAAAAAATAAAAAAATAAAAATTGTAATGGCCAGAAATAGATAATAATAATTTGGGCACTCAATGAGTTAAAAGGCAGAAAGGGGGATTCACATGTTAGCCCTGCAAATGATACATGCAGAAATGTATGGATGTCATACACTTCTATTACTACTATTACTACTATTTTATTATCTTTAATTTGGTCTAAACTCACTCATGTACTTACATTCTGGCTTTTGTGCGTGTCCATGCGCGTGCGTACGATTTGCAGATCCTGGAGAGTACAGCAGAAGGCCATGTGGACAGAGGGCCTCTGAAGGAGGCTTTGGAGCGAGCAGAGGAGCTCTGTCAACAGGTTAATTTAGTTTTCCTTTTTTCATTTCTTTAATTCACTCACTCATTTACAGTATTGACCAGGTGACGTTCATAAAGTGTTAACTGTATTGACCAGGTAATGTTCATAAAGTGTTAACTAAATTGACCGGGTAATGTTCCATAAAGTATTAACTGTGTTGACCAGGTGATGTTCATAAAGTATTAACTGTGTTGACCAGGTGAATGAAGGCGTGAGAGAGAAGGAGAACTCTGACAGATTGGAGTGGATTCAGTCTCATGTTCAGTGTGAAGGAGTCACTGAGGTACAACAGTTAAATCCAAAATGGAACCACAGAATCTTATTACGTGGTTAATTATCCCTCAAATGTGTTATCAACAGATTAAGGCCTTTGCAGAACAAGTATGGTCAGAAGAAATCAGTTATAAAATAACTATGAGCTCATATTTTGTCTATAGAAGCTAAGACACCAAATGTGACATAGTTTTTGACATGGATAGACTATTGCATTGTCACTTAATTGTGTTAGTCTATAGATATATTGTACAATTTAGCTGTAAGAGCCATTGTATTTTTGGCTCCAACAAACATCAACTCACTTTAAAGTGTGTCTCTTACTTGTGACCATTACTCAACCATCCTCTCTGTCTCTCAACAGAAAGTGATCTTTAACTCTCTGACCAACTGTCTGGGTCCCAGGAAGCTGCTGCATAGTGGGAAGGTGAGAACTAGGATGATGTGTTTGAGATGCATCCCTACTTGACAAACTGAACCAGATACAGACTGTACATTGTAAAAGCTAGTTTATAAAAGGTATTTTCAAACTGGTCTACGACCATTTTCCCCTCAACACCAAATTTCTTTGCTGATAAGCCCGATACAAGTTAATGATGTGTCGTGAGCTTGTACTGTAGACCTGCTATTTCTGCAGAATGTTTGCATTTTATGATAAGCCCGGAATAGGGATACTAGGGTTCATGTGGTTGAAATAAGTGCTCTATATTCTGATGGCAATCATTGTATAGTAGCAAGTGTATCCCCATCTGTCGAGCTCTTTAGTAAACAGAATATTAATTGTAATCAAAGATACTGGTTAGTTGCAGCTGTAATATAATAGTGTTGTTTCTGTGTGCAGATGTACAAAGCAAAGAGCAACAAGGAGCTGTGGGCATTTCTCTTTAATGACTTCCTGCTGTTGACTCACGCTGCTAAACAGTTCAGCTCCTCTGGACCAGATAAACTGTTCAGCTACAAAAACAACACACAACTGAAGATGTACAAACCGGTGAGACACACACACACACACACACACACACACACACACACACAATAGACAACAACCTCACACTGAGTTCAGTGAATGACCAAATTCTTCGCCAGTAACAACTTTGTCTTTGATCTGTCTGTCTGTCTGTATGTCTGTCTGTCAGCCTGTGTTTGTTAATGAGGTGTTGGTGAAGCTTCCAGATCCATCCAGTGATGATCCTGTGTTCCACATCTCTCATATCGACAGAGTTTATATTCTGAAGACTGACAACATCAATGAAAGGTACGCACACAATGACAACAATACCACACACTCACATTTCGTATATTTGTTCATTTACATACTGCTGTTGGACCATCGTGTGTTTGTGTGTGTGTGTGTGTGCGTGTGTGCGTGTGCGCGTTCACAGGACAGCGTGGGTTCAGAAGATTAAAGCTGCATCTGAAGACTTCATCGAGACAGAAAAGAAGAAAAGAGAGAAGGCTTATCAAGGTAGGTTTACACACATACCCTGATGAAGACATAATACGTCGAAACGTTGGTAACTTATAAATAAAAAAGTTTATTGCATCGTGGCTGCGAGTCTGTGCGACCTCTCCTTTCCCTTTTTTAGGTTTACACACACACGCACGCACGCACGCACGGACGCACGCACGCACGCACGCACTCACACATTGGTGTCCTACAGGGTGTTATAGTGGAACTGACTACGTTGCTATAGTTATGTTTTAAGCTGTTGTTTATAAAGAATAGTACCTTCCTATAAAGTACAATTTGTGTGTTTGTCTGTCTGTCCCAGACTATCAGGCTAAAGGTCCTTACACACTGGGGCGATTTTTTTCATGCGAATAATACGTTTTTTTAAAAAACCTTATAAAGTCAATGCAAGCTTACATGGAGCGAAAAAGCGTCTTTTAATTATTCGGAACGAGTCCGAATTTTGCGTATATTCACATATTCGCCGGTGTGTAACTGCCTTAAAGCTTTTCTAAGTTACTGACACATTACTGTAACTCCACCACTGCAATAACACAGTTTTACAATTACTGAAATTTTAATAGTATTTTTGGCGCAGGACAGCATCGTACTGTCACGTATAAATTGGCCATAAGAGTGAAAAGATGTCTCTATGGGGCAATCGTGTCATTTTAAAAAGGAGGGAGTCCATTCTTTATGTTGCACCTAGTGACTCCTAGGCTGGGTCATAACGATCTGCTGCAGTATTATACATTTCAAATGTTTTATGACTTCATTGTCCTTCGTATGTACGTCAAATTATCCTTTTACAGTAGTGTGCTTAATTATGTGTGTGTGTGTGTGTGGGTGTGGGTGGGTGTGTGGGTGGGTGTGTGTGTGTGTGTGTGTGTGTGTGTGTGCGTGCGTGCGTGCGTGTGCAGCTCGCTCTATGAAGGCCAGTGGAATTGGAAGACTTCTAGTCACTATCTTGGAGGCGACTGAACTCAAGGCTTGTAAACCAAACGGTGAGCTTAGGAAAATCTTAAAACTGCTGTTTGATGTACATGTATTCTCTGACTACTGCCCACCAAGTTCAGTAAAATCTTAATTCAGTTCATGATGTTGCATCCTGTCACATATAACATGGAACATAACACATAATAAACAACAACTTATATGTTACAAATACTGTAACATATGCACCTTGAAGTGATCACACATCACTATCGCATAACACATAACATAACGTGTAATGTATAACTTCTAACATGGATCATAGAACATAGGATATCATCATGTAACATGGCTGTTAGTTTCTCCAGACCACAGTTCTTTTGATTGTTTCATTGTTATTAGTTTGCTACATTCTGGGACTCGTATAGATTGATAAAAATGTAATTAATTATTAAAATATTGATTTATTGATTAAAATGAGTATGTTAATACAATAGAATTGCACATCTGCACTTGTTTGGACTCCCTACTCCCTACTCTTCCATTGAGAAATTGTGACCCTCGTGTCGAGACAGTGGTTCTCAAAGTGGGGTTTGGGGACCCCCAGGGGTCCTTGGGGGGGGGGGGGGTTTCTGGGTTACGTTAGCTATTCCAAAATGTATTTTTATTTTTTTTGAAAAATAGCGAAACAGTCTGGAAATGTTTAAATCATTTTTATTCTTTAAAGATAAATCTTCTTGGGGGGGTGGGGGTGGCACGGTGGGGCAGTCTGTAGTGCTGTCGCCTCACAGCTAGAGGGTCCTGGGTTCGATTCCACCGGGGATGCTGTGGGCACTGGGGGCGTGTCTTCTCCTCCGCGTCATCAGCGCCCATATCCTAGGTGGGGTTGAAATAGCAAATCTACAAGCTCACAATGTGTCGATGTAGATTGGCTATTTGAACTACTTGAAAATGTTTTTCAAAATAGTAAAAGATGGCAAAGAAGTTTAGGGATAATGGGTAAGACGGCGCCCAGAATAGGGCCGTAGATGTACCACAGTCTTTATTGTAGTTACTTCTCTCCGTCTGGAGAGGGAGACAACGGATGTAAAATGTACAGGTTGTAGCTTTAACACACAACTGAGTTATTTCATCACATGTTGTATGGTCACGTATTGTGCATTCATCATGTGTTGTGTGTAGGTAAGAGTAACCCGTACTGTGAGGTGACGATGGGAGCTCAGATCTTCACCTCCAGAACGCTCAATGACACCCTGAATCCCAAATGGAACTTCAACTGTCAGTTCCACATCAAGGACCTGTACCAGGACGTACTCTGCATCACCATCTTCGAAAGAGACCAGTTCTCCCCTGACGGTCAGTTAAACTCTGTTATTCTCTGCTGTCGTGTCCTACTGACTCACCTCCCAGTGAGGAGCCCCCACTGGGAGGACGTAGAGCCTTCTTCCTACTCCTCCCGCCCAACACTCAAGGTCCCTGCTGACAGGTGCCGCTCCAGCCCGTAGGAATACATGCAGTGACACTTTTCACCCTCCCCTCCCGGCTTGTGTTCTTGCAGACGCTCGACAAAGCCGTATGCACCACGGCAGCGGCGGGCTGGCCATTTGGCGTACCGGGCAAATGCCCGGTGGGCCGCTGGGCCAGTGGGCCACTGGGCCCAAAAAAATATATATATATATATATATTTTTTTTTATATTTTTGCTCCCGTTTTAGGATTATTACGCTAATTTCTGGGTTGCGTGGCCCAATTATTAGTTACGTTAATGTTTGGGCTGGGATGCTTTCCAGCAGGGGCCTCAGTGCGGCTGCAGAGTTCATGTGCAGGCTGAGCTGAAGCAGTGAAACGCCCCCCCCCCCCCCTTGACAAAACGGGGGGGGGGGTGGTTCGGACCAAAATGCCAGGGCTGAATTTTGGTCCCAGTCCGGCCCTGCGGTGTATTCAATCCCACAACCTATGTGGTGGTTGGCAGGCACTTAACCACTGTGCCACCTGAGCGCCTTATACACACACTCTTGACACATGATTTCTGTTATTATGTGGAGCACTTTTACTGTGTGAATCCTACGGGGTGAGTCGTCTCAGTCTGGAAGAGGTTCTGTTCGTCTGTGTGCGTTTTGGGCTAATCTCACACACCACTGGACCAATTGGCACCAATTGTCTTGTGCACGTTGCTACTTGTAGGAAATACATTCTTGAATATGTTTTACTTAGAACTTAGTGCTTTTATACGTCTGTATAATTCTGAAATTAGGGATCGCCCTAAATGATTTTTTTCAGGGCTGATACCGATAATTATTGATCAAGGAGACCAATAACCAATATTAGGAGCCGTATTGTAAAAATATGTAAAAACTAAACTTATCGTGTTCACATTTACAGTAACACAAACTTAATATAAGTGCTGGGAGCTTTTATTCATAGATACAGTAGACTGACAGGAAATGGGGAGTGACACACAGCAAAGGTTGTCGGGATCAGGATTCGAACCCACGACACGCTGTCAAGCTGCATTAGCAGCCTAGGTGCTGGGCTGCTGCGCCAGCCCCCCGGGCCTGTAGTAGAATTTCTTATAAACTGAACAGACATTATAAATAAAAATAACAAAACAGCTCCCTGACAGGTATTTTTCCAGTACAAAATTAATAAATGATAATAAACAATAATAAACCTGGTAAACAAAGTGTTTGCTACACCAGAGATGTACATTCTTGAACATAAAAGGCAGTATCAGCCGCTTTTGTCCGTCAATACACCGATACAGATAATTATTAAAATAATTATGCGAAGCCTGCAGAGCTAGTTCTGGCAGACTACTCAAAGGAGTGCCAATTCCTGATCAGTTGATCAGTCACATGCTTACTCCATCTAATTGGGGTGGGCTATTTAAACCTCTCTGCTCACAGCTCATTCTTCTTGCTGCTGCTCGGTCATCTTGCTGCTCTGCTATGCTGCTGCTTTGTGCACTGCTCTATGAAGTGTTTTGTGCTCCCATCACCACCCCAGCATCCACCTGTAGGCTCTGTTTCTATTCCCTTATGGGGGTCTATTTAATTCCCTTTCCCTGTCAAATCTATTTGGCAAATCATTTATTATAATAATTCCTGCTTACAGGGAATGAAGGAAATGAGACAGAGACGTGACGCCATACAAGTATATACTTATACATATTTATGCTCAATATATTTAAGATCAATAAATATATTCAATCCAAGAGTTGTCTGACTGAAATATGAATATCGCGGCCGATAATCGGTGGTTGCCGATTATCGGCCTATCCCTACTTTAAATCAATGGAGGTCGGAGTGGGCTGAAACTTTGAACAAATGGGGAGATGACCTGCGTCATAGACTGACCACATGACATCTGAGATCCTCGTGGAATACGTGGCTCATGTTCTTTTTTTCTTTTGTTTCCGTCTATTTTTGAATACCATTACTGTATTCATTACGGTTGACTATTGTTTTCTACATAACATTTTCAATATAATAAATTAGTTTTTATCACCACCCTCTGAATACTCCCTTTCCCGCCATACATCATTCTCTTTTTATCTCCTCCCACTATCAGAGTTCCTGGGTCGTACAGAGGTTCCCGTGGCAACCATAAAGAAGGAGCTAGAGAACAAGGGAGCAGCGACGCGTCGTCTCCTCCTTCATGAGGTTCCAACAGGCGAGGTCTGGGTGCGCCTTGACCTGCAGCTCTTTAACAACAAATAACCAAAGACATACTATCTGCTCCTAATGCACACACATACTGTATGATGTCATCTGAACCCTCCAATAGGAGGTACAACTGTTTGCTTAAAGGGATGCTTGCTGTCCCCGAGTGCTGATCTAGGACCAGCCTTCACATAGGAAGGATCAGAGTCTGGCTTTGTAAAGTAGCTGGGGCCCCAGATGTGTCACAGGATCATTTCATTTCTGATGGCTCCATTTGTGATTAAATGAAAGAATATATGTATATCTCGGGTGAAAATTTGTATTTTGGACGCAAGGCTGAAACGTTTTATGACCCCCATCGTAACTGTCCAAAGACTGTGTAAATTCTGCTTTGGGGTGTTTTTGCTAAGCAAGCAGTCAAAGGTTTAGAGATAAATGTATATGTTAGAAGTGATCCAGGTCCAGTCCACAACAGCATCTTCCATACTGTTCTGTGGTTCAACAAACAGGCTTCACTTAGCAACAACAACTCTGTACTTTTTCTTCCTCGTTCCATTTTCATCACACTTTGTTTAATTTGCCAATCCCACTGAAGCAACATTTGTTCTCCTTTTAACACCAACTGTGTGTGCAGTTTTCTCTGGTGTGTATTACATCCGGTCTCTGTAACCCTGAGCACCACCAAGTGGTCCTTTTTTTTATGAGAAGTGGTAAAAGGTGTTTAATTTATATTTAAATTCATGTTGTTTTGTTTTGTTTTGTTTTTTGATTGATATGTTTTTTTGACTCCAACGGTTTGAGACGTCCTTCTGTGTCTCCTGTGGACTTGTCGTCATTGTTTTAACAGTATACTTGCCCATAAATCATTGGCTTATCCTACATATAAGGGTAATACAGTGTCATACACGATTATCTGAACTGAAAGGGGTCAAGGCTGCTAGTAATCTGTTGTACCTGCTGTCTTTTCCCCAACACTACAACTCTCCAGTAGTAACACTCTTTGGTTTTGGGGTTTAGTAACTATCTAGTAACCTGTGTTTCAGGGTTTAATAACTAGTTACTTTTCTGTTTCAGGGTTTAGTATCTATTCTCTTCTGTTCCATGGTTTGGTCTCTAAATCTATTCTTTTTATATATTTAAATGTGTTTTTGTGGACCATGTGTGAAGAAACTGTGGTCTGTTTTCTTGTACCTTATGGGGGGGTTAACTTTGTCATTTATTTTGTTTTAAATGTATTTTTCTTGTGACCTGTATTGACTACTGTGCTGAGTTTAGGCTCAACCTAACCTGCTGAGTTTAGGCTCAATCTAATGCTGCCTGTTCATAGCTAGTCAGCATGAACGCTACCTAATATGCTGAGTGTACTTTGATTCTACATGGCACACTATCAATCAGGGTTTCTTAAATCTAATTAAAAGTTATTAAAAGTGACCAGCTTCTGAAATTTGAGTATTCTATACTAAATAAAGTTATACGGCAATCTTTCACTTACATCATTTTCACTTTTTTCTTTTACACAACATTCATTATTTTGAGACCATGACTGATTTCTCGTTCTCTGTCTGGATTGAAATGCAAATCCTGTATTCAACACAAAAACATTTGAATGTTTACTCTTCCACCTGCTATACCCTATGTTTACTAGATTGCACCTATTACACAGTAAAATCCTTAGTGTTAATGGAACTAATAGAACTGTACAAGTACAACCTTCCATTTGTACACTTAGGAGTTCAATTAATACTTAGGATTTTACTGTCAGTTTCCTACTGTCTGGCCCTCATACACTCAGCTTTCCTATTACCCGTCTCTCCTACACTGTTAATCTCAGTTTTCCTAATGTCTGTTTCTCCTACACTATCTCTGTAAGCTTCCTTACTGTCTCTCTCCTGCACTGTTTTTCAGTTTTCCTACCTACACTGTTAATCTCAGTTTTCCTAATGTCTGTCTCCTACACTATCGCTCTTCCCTACTCCCTACTGTCTCTCATACACTGTCTTTCAGTTTTCCTACCTACTGTTTGTCTCTCCTACAGTGTCTTCCTCTCAGCTTTTCTACTGATAGAATAAGTGAAGAGGGAGTGAAAGAGAGATGGAACGTAGAGGGTGAGTACGAGGTTGAGTTCCAGTTGAGGCAGTCATGTGTATGATTCAATTAGCAGCATGAACACATGTCTTATATAACACACACATTATACAGTCTCAGCTCCTCTCCTATCTGTAAAATAATACTCAATACACTCGGAGATACAGAGAAGGGGGGGGAGACTGACATGCTCATGTCTTTTGAATGAAAGGATGAACAGGCTTCTCCATGAGGTCTCTCCCTCCCTCTCTACCTACATGTCTGTTAGCTAAGGACACCGTCTCCTTATTAATTTATTCTTTTAGTCCTCTAAGTGTGTGTATGTCTGTCGTGAAAGTGTTTTTATGTGAATGAAAGAGAATGATAAATAGAAATATATCGGAGAGAGTGACAGGTTAAGTCACAGAAGAGAACAAGACAGTGAAAGAGACGAGTGGTAGAGACAGACAGAACAGAGAAAAAAGAAACGGTGACAGAAATAGAGATCCCTTGGGGCTTAACCCCCCCCCCCCCCCCCCCCTTCTCTGTCTCTTACACACACTCTCTGTCTTACACTCTCTCTTTCTTTCTCTCTCCCTCTCTCTCGCCAACCTGGAAAAGCTGAAAGGAAAAGTCCACTGGCGAAAATCATCCCTCTCTACTGCCAAGGACAAAGAAAAATAAAGAATAAACGTCAGAAGAACGACTGAACAATGTTATTTTTGCCAGAATGAAAGAGGTACATAAATGCTGTTTTTGTTGCACATTACTGTCATGAAGACAAACCGTGGAATTTAATTGAATGGAGTGAGGAAAGGAGAGGAGAGTGGAGACAAAGATCATCATGGAAATGTGAGTATGACCAGTGTTGTTTTTTGAATTGTGTGATGAAGACGGTTATGCTGATGTGGAAAGTGAAATATGAAGTGTATACATGTGTGAAAATACAACCATACCTAACAATAAGATGTGTTTAAACATAAAATAAATGGAGAAACACTGAAGCTCACTGAAAACACTGAAAATCATACACTTTCTTCCTTCCATACATTCTTTTTAGAAACCCTTTCTTTTCTTCTGTTTTCTCATTTCATCATTTCTGACTTTTGTTTTCTGTACCCTACACTTTGTTTATCTCTTTCTCCATGCAGGTTACGTAAAGCCTGACTTAGTTGCGTGCTGATGTCAAATCCCAACAATATCAGATCTACAAGCTTGTAGATCGGCTATTTTCGATTCACAACACAACTGAGTGTAGATCAGGCATAGTGTCACCCTGCATTAGACTCTCACTCTCATTCTCTGTACCAGTGATTCTCAACCTTTTTAATTTCAAGGACCCCCTGTTTGATATTTATTAGACCACAGACCCCCATTTTATACGATTTTTAATCTCTGGGACACCAATCAAAATCCTCAGAGTTCATTTAACTGTGATTTGGGTCCATTTGGTTCCTTAACATCAATTATTTAGCTGGGGACCCCCTGGAACGCTCTCAAGGACCCCTGATGGTCTCCAAACTCCACATTGAAAATCTGTGCTCTAGGCCGGGACTGCTGGACTAGCGGTCCGGGCACCTAGGCTGTCGTGTAGGCTGACAGTGTATTGCGGGTTCGAGTCCCGTTCCCGACGATCTTTATTGCACGTCTCTCCCCATCTCTCTCTTTCTGTTTCCTGTCCATCCTGGTTGTGTGTACACAGACACACACAAACTGGACATATCACACTTTTATGTGATGTATAGTCTGACATTTGCAAATATATCAGGATATATCATCATGAACTCTCCACCTACAGAAAACCCAAATATGGACGTGAAGGTGGTTTCACAGGAAATGGCATCGCTTAGCAACATGCTGGCAGCTTACACCTTTATTGCAGGTCAGTCCTCCTGTGTGTGTGTGTGTGTGTGTGTGTGTGTGTGTGTGTGTGTGTGTGTGTGTGTGTGTGTGTGTGTGTGTGTGTGTGTGTGTGTGTGTGTGTGTGTGTGTGTGTGTGTGTGCCAGCGTGCAGGTTGGGGTGAGGAGAATGTACTATACAGCAACCACCCAAAGAGTTGAAAATTATTCCACCAGAAATGAATCAACATGGCCATGAATTGTCAGCCATCCCTGCGAGACATGTCATACTTTTGACAACATGAGGACATGAATGCCTGATCTTGGGGGTTGTTGGTGGTTATAAAGCTGGAGCCTGTAAGTGCACACAGTACTGAAACAATACTGCTAGAGCCAGAGGTTGAATGAACACATTGTACTCGAATGGATGTGCATTCATAAATAGGAAGATAGGATTAGGACTCACACGTTTAATTGAATGGCCCAAACCCGCAGTGTTATTCCACCACAGTTAACATTTTGGCTTTCAAGTCACCATACATTTGTGAGTCTTATCTTCCTGGTTATTTTGTTTGTTGTTTTTCTATCCGTACCTTAAAAGCTTTTTGTTGCGCGCATGTTTTCTGTGCACACTTTAAAGGATGTGACCAGTGCATTCTGTCTGTCTGTCTGTCTGTCTCTCTTTCTGTCTCTCTTTCTCTCTTTCTCTCTCTGTCTCTCTCTCAGATCATCCAGAGAGGGCAGCATTGGTGTTTCTAGGTGGGGTGTGTGTCGGTCTTCTTGTCACCCTCTGTTCCATTGTCTTCCAAATACACTGTCGCGCTGACTTCCATCATGGAAACCATCACCATGGTGATTATGGCAACCATCACTATGTTGACAGGCACTATAGTCGTCAACGTCAATCATGTCTCCGGCATGAAAATGGTAAAAGAAACCAGGATGACACAACAGTTGCAGTAGCCACTGGAGAGCACAGCGAATCAGAAGGCTGGGATGATATGACATCACAGCTGACTGCACAACGACAGAGGCTTTTTGAGAGAAATCTGCAACACGCCGAAGGTAAAACACATGCACATGCACCTGCACGCACGCACGCACGAACGCACGCACGCACGCACACACACACACACACACACACACACACACACACACACACACACACACACACACACACCTGGCCCGCTATATGTGCATCTGTTCATGCATATTTGTTTAAATTTCATTTAGTAGGTGCTCAAGTGGCAAGCGTGGTGTGAGGAATTAGTTGTCATAACGACTAAATTTGCAAATAATACAAATAATTGGTTACTCTAAATCAAATTAAAAAATAAAAACATAATTTGTGTGTCTGTGTGTATAATTATAGTTTTTAAATGTTTTTTTAGTTTGACATTTTAGATTTCAATTTTAGTTTAGTTTGATTCTGTGAAAAAAACTTTTTGAAAACGGCAAAACAAAGGTTATTTATTAAATATAGTATATCATATAAATAAATATAACATTTTAAAAAATCACAGAAATAAATGTTTTATGGTCATAATTCACCAGGACCCTGGATGGCTTGATTCTAGGCTTAAATGAATTGATATAAATATTTTTGGAAATGTCAATGGGAAAAATGCATTGACTATTTTGAAGTGGAACCAGAAAATGGCAGCCACTGCTATGCCCTATAACAGTTATGGACTTCCACACCTTAAAGGCATGCTCCACAGTTCTTTCTTATCTCCATGCCTTTATCAGTAGGATTAATGAGCAATACTGTATATGCATACAAATTATCTAATTTCACTTCACAAATAGCTTTCACGTTTGCTGTTTTTGTTTTTATGATTACTGTGTGTGTGTGTGTGTGTGTGTGTGTGTGTGTGTGTGTGTGTGTGTGTGTGTGTAGAGCTGGAGCGCACCCAGCGACTGGAAGAGAGGGAGAGGATTCTCCGTGAGATCTGGATGAACGGACAATCAGATATCAGTACTGTTACACGCAACCTGAACACATACTACTGATGAATGATACAGCACATAACATATGTGAGGGCATAACACCTGAACCCCCACAACATGTTCCCCCATAACTATAACAACTTCACTAAATGATAATTAAACAACAAACAGAACCAAATGCGCCTCTTGGCGTGAGGTCTCTCCCAGCCACTACTATCCAGAGACTCTACATTATCGTGCATTCATCAAGATTTGTATAAATAAACCCATTTCTAATACTACTTGTTCCATGTGTTAACTTAGACAGTTGCAGTCTGTGTACAATCCATTATGTTAAGTAGTGTGTGACGTACAATACTTCTGAAAAGGATTGCTCTGTGTTCTGACCCACATGTAAATTATATTGTCAAAATGTTTGTGTATGTAATGTAAAATCATTGGTTTGTCATATAATTAATGTAATAGCCTACAGTATATTTTAGAATTGCCAATTTAGAGACATTATTTTTTTTATGTGATCATTGATAACATGTATAGACCTAGGCTACTGTATATTGACAATAGTTTTATAATGATCAGATTCATTATGTGTGATTTTTCGGCCTCCACAATAAAACACTATGTCTGAACTTTGTTGTGAACTTGTGACCAGGTGATAATCTGTGGACAATGATAACTGTGAACCTGACCCATCCAGACCTCAGGTTCAGAGGGGTCAGGGGTAAAACTTCTTGAGGCATGTTAACTCTTGGATCAGATTGTATGGTGTGGAATAGTGTGCCACCTAGTTGTCAGAGGTATGAATAGCCTACATGTTTCTGATGCTGTTTACACTGGAAGCTGTGTGGTCCCTGTTAAGAAACTGCAATTGAGGTTTCTGTTGACGATTTTGCTCAACATCTTGAAATCTCAGATTTCAGCCCAACTGCAAAACAACATGGATGATGATGATGATGATTCATCTTGTTATTAACATTATTCTCTGGTCCGTAGGGGGCAATAGGCTACAAATGCACTAATATGACCAAACATTTTCAACTTTATCATTGTGATTTTTGTATCATAAATGTGCCTATATGTCCTTACTGCCAATATATTATGTTCTGTATAAATGTGCCCCTACATGTATAATGGACTACTTCACCCATTTTCAACCTATCTTTATATAATATAATTGGTCCTCCTCCTCACTAATGCTCATTATAATATAGTACCATTTTGTCTATTCACTCTGTGTCTCAAAGGAGGGCTGTGGTCAGTTCAGAAACGTATGTTTGCCTATGTAAACACGGTTTTATGAATGAAAGTGAACCTGTAACCATGTGACAACAACCCTCAACAGGAGCATTATACCAAATGAATCACACCTGTGGGTGCGATGTCACCCTATAAGTTCGTCACCCACACACTCTCCCTCTTTCTACTGACTGGGAAGGCATGACAGGGCCAACCTTCACCGCCGAGTGACAACGAAGGGTTACAGGTTCACTTTCATTCATAAGACCGTGTTTACATTCGTAAACATATGTTTTATTTCATTTCAAGTGAACCTGTAACCGTGTGACAACAGTACACAGTATAACAAATTTGTCACAAGGAGAGTGAAGTGGCCAAAACCAAAAGGTCAAACGCCATACAGGAGGAGTAAACCTCATCACAGTAATACAACAGAACACAACCAACTGAGTTCATGCACTTCATTGTCAGCCCAGAGCAGGCAACCAGGAGGAAGAAAGAGGGAGAGCATGTGGGTGATTGACACACTTATAGGGTGAGTCGCACCCACAGGTGTTTTGTTGGTTGTTGCCACATGGTTACAGGTTCACTTGAAATGAAATAAAACCTGCCTACCAGTGACATTGATGGGGAATCCAAGCTAATAGAAACTGCAGGCTTTCTATTCCTGCAAAGTTAGCATGCTATAATGGAAGCCATTGTTCTCACGTTAATAAAAATAAAAACAATTCAATCTTGTTTGAAAAAATATATCTGCCTTACGATGATGTCACTGGTAAGCGGGTTTCTGAAGTGTCCACAGCCTTCCTATGAGACACAGGCAGAGTCGATTTTTTTTACCATTTTATCGTGAACAGTGATGACAAATTATATGAAGATAGGTTGAAAATGGGTGAAGTCGTCCTTTATGAGCATATAAACTCAGTTTTGTTTTGATTGTTTTGTTGCTTGTTTGTTTGTTTGTTTCTTTTTATGCAGAGAATCTAGACCACATCTGTGTTCAAGGCACAGGCCAGATGTATTATGGACAGGGAAGCAGCCCATGTTAACATATTGTACAGTAGCCTATTACACCTGAAACAAACATCTGTCATCTGTGGCAACTGTCAGTCCAGACTCCAGAACACTCCATTTCTCTCAAACGTTTCTACTTGATTCTGTGCCTCTAATTGTAAATAACTTTAGACTGTGTTCATAGCAACCCTAAGAACAATTATAAATGCACACTTTATCAACAGAAAGTCATGGTTTGTGTTGATTAGTGAGGGATTAGCAATCAAGCAATGATGGCCATAGTTCTATAATAGTTTGTCTGGTCTGGTGTAGCTACCCTCCATAGAGCAGCTAATTCAAAACACCAGGCCTACTACATTACTGTTGGATATGAAATTAGGATAGGCTAATCATTGTAATTAACTGACTGGAGTCTAGCTAATTATGAGGTGGGGTCATAATGTCTATATTAATATTGCTGGAATTGGCACTGAACACCAAAACTGCCATATAATATAGATGTTTTTTCTCTTCTAAGAGTTGAAGGTTTGTATTTTTATTCAGTGGTCTCTCAAAGTGGTCCCTGAGGGATTTCCAGGAGGTTATATAGCATCAAAATCAGTTTAACCACTTTAACCCTATCAGCTATTTTGAAAGCTGATTCC